>NC_139625.1:80296916-80301916 GCF_964638095.1 Poromitra crassiceps | reverse complement strand
ACAGAGGAAGAGAGAGAGAGGGAGAGAGAGGGAGACAGACAGAGGAAGAGAGAGAGATTTTAGGAGGTGCCTGTGCGCTCCAGAAGGGAGGCGGCCATGAGAGAGTGCATCCAACTCGGACTGATGACATAAACAACATCATTTGAGCTTATGTACGATATTAATAATGTAATTATATAAAGTCAAAGATATTCTTAATCAAACTGCATTATTCACACTTTATTGTTCCTTTATACTCCCATACCTCACCTACTGTGTGGAAGTGTGGGGGAATACATATACTGTACAACTAACACTACTCCAATCTTCATCCTTCAAAAGAGAGCCATAAGAATTATAATTAAAACTACTTATAGAGAACCGACAAACCCATACTTTACCAAACTAAAAACACTCCAATTTAAAGACTTGGTTGACTACAGAACAGTTCAAATCATGTTCAGAGCCAAAAACCAATTACAACCTAATAGTGTTGCACGGTCGGTCTACCAGTTCTAGGGGTGCTCCGATCCGGCTAAGCCACGATCCGATCCGATTCCAATTCCTGGGGTCACAATCCGATTCCAGAATCGATTCTCGATTCCAACGATTCTCGATTCCAACGATTCTCGATTCCAGAATCTAGAATCGATTCTCAAGTATGTAGTTTTATATTGCAATAACACACAAAGGTAAATCTAAGACAAAAAATGACAAATATATTAATGCTGAACTTCAAATTCAACTTCTGAAGTATTACAGTGAGGGCCTAAATTCATTTTGCAAACTAGGGGGGAATTCCCCCCTTATGTTCTTCAGATAAGATGGATTTATAGGCTGGGGGGGATCTGTAGACTTTGAGAAGGATTTATAGATTTTGGGGGGAATACATTAACCAGAGTTCTTAAGTGCAAGAGGTGGTGGCAACGTGGCAGTACAGTACACAAATGATATGAACATTTGGACACTTATTCAGCCGGTATCTTGCATGTTGCCTTCAGGTGCACTGTAAAAAAAATAATAATAATAATAATAATTTACAATACAAAGAAGAATCGATTCTTGGGAGTTTGGAATCGATCCAGGAATCGTGGCATTAAGAATCGCGATCCTTTCAGAATCGATTTTTTGGAGCACCCCTAACCAGTTCCTACCCTCTACCGCGGTGCCTACTATACCAGCTACTTTAAATGACGCTACTACCGTGAGACACTATACTACCGTGGAATGACGGTGCCATCAGCAGCAATGGTTTACTTCCGTTCCCAAATTCATTGGTTTCTGGCTGCATTCATAATCCTATATTGACGTTAGTGCACCCTCTTCTGGAAACAACACCACCTGTTTGTTTCTATGCGGCTCCTCTGGAAGCAACAACACAGAAAATATAACGATGCGGAGCCCAGCTGCCATTAGCATACAGGTCGCTACTTGTAGTTAACTCAGCCGATCTCTGGCTCAGCTGACAGGAGTCTCGAGACAGACACACACATGCGTTTCAAGGACACAGAAACGTTATCCCCGCACGGTGAAATCTTGCGACACATTTACGAAGAAAATTTAAGTTAAAAAGAGCTCCAAAACGCCTGGAAAGCAACCGGTATGCACAAGTATGCATCACCTGCCTGTTTAAATACCAAAAATGATGTTTGCACCCAAAAGTCTTCTCGGCTGGCTTCCAGGTGGGCGTGACATCATACGTATGTGTGTCTCTAAGAATCTGAATGAAAATGAGTTCTACGAATACCCACAAGACTCCCTTTTACAGAGAGGCTAGCATGAGCATTTTTCAACAAGGCAGCATAAGTCCACAGAACAGGATCACATCACTCCGACGGACCTGACACACGCGTGCACACCCACACACCCACACACACACACACACACCCACACACACACACACACACACACACACACACACACACACACCCACACCTTGAGCAGCAGCTGGTACTTGGTGATTCTCTGGATGGGTTTGATCAGATAATCACTGATCGACATCCTGCAACTGATCTCATGCTGGATCTCCTGAGAGACAGGCAGAAAGATAGAGAGAGACAGGCAGAAAGAGAGAGAGACAGGCAGAGAGAGAGAGAGAGAGAGAGAGGGACAGGCAGAGAGAGAGAGAGAGAGAGACAGAGAGAGAGATAGGGAGAGAGAGAGAGAGACAGACAGAGAGAGAGAGAGCATTGTTGTTGTTGTTCGGTAACTTAAATCACTTAAAGCCCATAATGTAGTTTTTCTATTTGGAAAACTGTGAAAACCCCCACCCCACCGTACAGATGCTAACATTAATAAATGCTACACTTCCCTGTTTGTATGTGCCTTTTACTGTTTCTACTCGTAAAAAAACAAGGGCAAATTCGGCCCAGGACCACCAGCGTATATACAGAATACACCACAATGACAGATTAGCAAAAAAGAAGAAGACACATTATTAAATTAACTAGATTTAGAATGTATCATTCTCGCGTCTGGTCCGAAACAAGGAACCGGACTCTAGGCATGTGTGAAAACCCCCTAACAGGAAGTCATGTAACATGAAGTGCCTCTCACCTCGAAGAACGTCTCGTACTCGATGACGATGAACTCTGACCTCGGCTTGTTTTGACAGTAAACCACGTACATGTGCAGACGCCGCTCCTGCAAAACACACACACACACACACACACACACACACACACACACACACACACACACACACACACACACACACGCACACACACACACACACACACAGTATGTGAATGCATGATCCACATTAGCCTACTAGCTTTTGGGGCAATTGAGTAACTCTACAGTTGCTCACACTCAGGTAGGGAAAATGATCAACATAAAGGAGAATAGAAATAGACAATAAAACAATAAAATAGAAGTTAGGTACATAGAGTATCTTCCACTAAAAATCCATCAAATGTACCATTGAGTAACAAAGAGTAAGGTGCATTAGGTTCCAGTTAGTCAAATGAACATCCGTAACAGTGTGGATTATCTGATTTTTGCACAAATTAGCAGTTATTGCACATTGCTTGTGTGGTGATATAATGATGTCTTGGACTATTTTCAATAATGAAGACTACTTAGCAGCTAACGCCCAGTTCAGGTCATATCACAGTGCACGCCCCTTTTCTTTGAGGTTGTATAACCCATTCATTGTTAGGCTCGCCCCCTTTCTCTGATGCTGTCTCCTCACCCATTCACAGTTTACCGTACATGTGGCAATAACCAATCAGCCCAAGCTATTCCTTTCCAGCTGATCCCAATCACCTAATCAGCGTAGTATATCAGGGTCCATGTTTTACTCTGTTTGCTATGTGCTGTGTATGTGCCATGTGTCATTCTCAGTTGCTGATCATCATCGCTGAAGCAGTGGTTTTCGCCCCACCTCCTCCCCTGACCACCACCATCGTCATGACTCCTGATTGAAGAATTCCCTATGGGAGATTTCCTATCCTATTCTTCAATGACGACGCCCTCTCATCATCTCAGGAGAGCGTCATCATATCATGGAGTCATACGCCAAAATTAATTTGTTGTATCATTAAAGCTTGTTAAACTTTCTACTAGTCTCTCATGAAATGAAGATATGCCATCTCTAATGTGTTTCTGCTGCTTTCTGTGCGTCGCGGCACCCGGAGAAAATAGCAGCCAAACTACTGCTCCAGCCTGTGAGCAGAGCTTAAAAAGTGATGTTAGTTGCTACAATGGGAAGATGATCCCTGGGTTGGGGATCATGTGACAGTACTTTTTGAAAGAATTTTTTGTTAAACGCTAACCATAACCCATTTTTTAAGCTAGCAGTAGTAGTTTGGTAAACTGGTAAAGTACTCCCTGTGGTACTGTAGCAGTGTATGCTAGGGTAGTACTGTACTCACATGTTTGATGAACAGGTCGGACAGCAGGTCGTGGTCCTGAAGACAACGGTCCAACTCCACCAGGAAGAAGCTACAGCACAACACAACACTCAGTCAGTCTGTGTGTGTGAAGCTACAACACAACACAACACTCAGTCAGTCAGTCAGTCTGTGTGTGTGAAGCTACAACACAACACAACACTCAGTCAGTCAGTCTGTCTGTGTGTGTGAAGCTACAACACAACACAACACTCAGTCAGTCAGTCAGTCTGTGTGTGTGAAGCTACAACACAACACAACACTCAGTCAGTCAGTCAGTCTGTGTGTGTGAAGCTACAGCACAACACTCAGTCAGTCTGTGTGTGTGAAGCTACAACACAACACTCAGTCAGTCTGTCTGTGTGTGTGAAGCTACAACACAACACTCAGTCAGTCAGTCTGTGTGTGTGAAGCTACAACACAACACTCAGTCAGTCTGTCTGTGTGTGCGAAGCTACAACACAACACTCAGTCAGTCTGTGTGTGTGAAGCTACAACACAACACTCAGTCAGTCTGTGTGTGTGAAGCTACAACACAACACTCAGTCAGTCAGTCTGTGTGTGTGAAGCTACAACACAACACTCAGTCAGTCTGTCTGTGTGTGTGAAGCTACAACACAACACTCAGTCAGTCAGTCTGTGTGTGTGAAGCTACAACACAACACTCAGTCAGTCAGTCTGTGTGTGTGAAGCTACAACACAACACTCAGTCAGTCAGTCTGTGTGTGTGAAGCTACAACACAACACTCAGTCAGTCAGTCTGTGTGTGTGAAGCTACAACACAACACTCAGTCAGTCTGTGTGTGTGTGTGAAGCTACAACACAACACTCAGTCAGTCAGTCTGTGTGTGTGAAGCTACAACACAACACTCAGTCAGTCAGTCTGTGTGTGTGAAGCTACAACACAACACAACACTCAGTCAGTCTGTGTGTGTGAAGCTACAACACAACACTCAGTCAGTCAGTCTGTGTGTGTGAAGCTACAACACAACACAACACTCAGTCAGTCTGTGTGTGTGAAGCTACAACACAACACTCAGTCAGTCTGTGTGTGTGAAGCTACAACACAACACTCAGTCAGTCAGTCTGTGTGTGTGTGTGAAGCTACAACACAACACTCAGTCAGTC
>NC_139625.1:80289416-80291916 GCF_964638095.1 Poromitra crassiceps | reverse complement strand
TGTCAGCTATCAAGCTACTACCGCACTGAGCTAACGTTAGTTTCAGACTGCTTCCTTGTTATATTGTGCGCCGAGATCAGCGTTCCCCAGCGCACTCCCAGCGTTTAACGTCGGAAAAAGACGCTAGGTGGACACAGGCCCTAACCAAATTCCGGACAGCATCCAATTCCGGACACTGTCGGTCACTCGAGTAATTCCGTGTTTTGTTTTACCGGCATTTTTATACGGAATTCCCAACCGAAAGCTAAGTGACATAAATCCATACATATTTTGCTAGCTAACTTATCAAATTTCATACATATCTATATACTGGCGTGTTCCGGTGGTTCACCTGGTAGAATGCGTACCATTAAGCCTTTGTCCTTTAGTTTAGACAGCTGACCAGGGTTCAAATCCGACCTGCGGTCATTTGCTGTATGTCCTCACCTCTCTCTCTCCCTGCTTTCCTGTCGCTGTCTAGCACATACTAGCCTATCAAATCAAATAAAGGCAAAATGCCAAAAAACTGAATCTTAAAAAAATAATCTATACACATATAGGCATATTATAAACCATTAAGTTATTAACTTAGCCACAGACAAGAAGCGGGAAGCCTTAAATCCCACTTGGGGCGACAGTCACTTTGTGTAGATCAGGCATCACCAAATGGCGGACCGCGGTCCGGACCCAGACACTGTCCTCAGAGATGGGCAGTATTTTAAATACATGTATTTTAAATACATGTATACATGTTTAAATACATGTATTTAAAATACGTATTTCAAATACATTTGTGTATTTTGTAATTTGTATTTGGCTGGACCGAGAAAAATAAGATGTAATTTTTATCAAGATACATTCAGACCTTGTATTTTGTGTATTTTAAATACATAAAATACTTTTTTCTTTAATTCTATGTTATTTGATTCTCAAATTGACACATTCTTACCATTGACACAGGTTTAAACTGTGGAGGAAAAAAATGTGACATGTCACTTCTACTCTACCTCTGATTGACTTACCCTCAGAACAAACTCAACCACAAATCAGAGGCAGAGTAGGGTGGGTCTTGAGTCAGACTTCACATCACTTCTTCGTCTAGTATGAAGCCTTGTGTTGGTGGAAATTCCCCCAGAGATAAATTACTAATATAAATTGATGATTAGATATTGCATGCACTGGCCTATCTGCAAATGAAACGGTTTACTGCATATTCAAACCAGTGTATCATATTGTATGTATCAAGACACAACTAATTATCTTCTTAATTAAAATTGGCAAAGTGGGTGGCAGTGTGTGTGGCGGCAGTGTAGGTCATGATTGTGATGTCATCAGTGATGTCACTCGATCAATTGTGATGTCATCAGTGATGTCACTCGAGCCACGATTGCCCAACTGTGATGTTACTCAGGCAGTTGTGATGTCATCAGTGATGTCACTCGAGCAACTCTGATGTAGTATGAGCCGATGGCGCACATTTGCACGATGGCACCAAGGTGGGTGGGCGGTGTCTGTCTGTCTGTCAGTCATGATTTTGGGAGCCCGTGGAGCCGGCGATTTCCATAACTGCAGCCATGGCGCATCATCTCCAGGGATACTGTTATGATGTCAGATATCTAGGGCTAACATGGTCAAAGTTCCAAAGCTTGAGGTTAACATGTAGAAATGCTGCCTGTAAGTCAAAAGCCCTCACAGAAGGTGATTAACAGCTGAAGTGAGGGAGAAATTAGCTGTGCTGAAAAACAGCTAAAACTGAAATTAAAGAACTGTAATGTGTTAGGGTACACAATAGGGTTGTGCGATGTTACCTAAATAACCACCGCGATGGTTCCACAGTGAAACATCGCGATGGATGTTGGCATCGTCGTTGACGGGGGGTGGGGTTAATTAATGATTTATGAAGTCCATGTGGTGCCGTTTGGCTGCGCCACTGCAATGTACGTTCACGTTTGCAACAGGACAGCTGAGCTCTACATGTCATGAGAGACCAGCGGGCTTGGATAGGCTACTACTAGAGCACAGAGCCAGGCAATTCAAACAGTAGGCTATCACTACCAGCAATATTGAAAGGCGCAAAACAATCAAACGTTAACGTTACAGATCGTGACCAACAACGTGTGTGTGTTTAAGCTAGCTGGCAGAAAAGGGGCAGAATTACTGGCGGCTAACGTTAGATTTGTGTGGGCTCAGTTTTGAACCTAACATTAGGTTACGTTAAGGAGAGATAGAAACACAGCAGCAGGCAGCCTACACAGTATGTAATGGAGAGAGTTCCTGGAAACAGGCGAGTTGAATTCACAGTTGAAGACTTAACATTACTCACATTGGGTTGCAAACAGGAAAGAACGTGAAGTTTCTTCTTTCTTAACATTTTCCCAACACAACCGACTTCTGCTTATCTTATCTTCCTCTCCGCTTTACCGCTTCTCTGAACTGGAGATAAGGTACGCTTTGCCGCTTGTTTAATGCCGCCTGTGCGTCCCCCGTGTGTCGCGGTTGAGTGGAGATCGCCTTTTTTATT
>NC_139625.1:80259416-80281916 GCF_964638095.1 Poromitra crassiceps | reverse complement strand
AACTAACGTCATTAGCCACAAATCTGCGGATTATTTTCTGGCCATGGGATTAAGATGACCAGCAAGCAGCAGTAAGCCAGGCAATGACGATAGCTGAGTAGCATCAGCATGTGCTTTTATCATAGCTAAGTCATCAATGCTAACTTTTTACCACCAATGTTAGCGGAGGTTTAGCTAACCTGTTAGCATCAATGCTAGTGGAGATTTAGCTCTGTTAAAACCACATTTCCAGAGATGGCAGTGGCAAGAGAATACACACAGGCTTAGATAAGGGTCTTACCTACATGTGTATGAGGGGGGATTGTGTTCACAACATGTACAACTAACGTTACTTGCTGGTCTGTCTAACGAGAGATATGATGAACTCAGACAGCCAGGATAGGACGGAGGGAGCGCTTGTAATATACACCAGCGCAGCTGAGCGCATGCTGAAACTGTCACGAGCGGGCGGAGTTGAAGGTGTTACCGGTGGGCATGTTATGTAATCGGTGTATGCCTCAACACCGTTTAACACCGGTAATACCTAAGACCGGGGCAAATCAAATCAAATCAAGGATGATATCATAACCACTGATGATGTGGATGACGTGGCATGAGTGTAATAAGTGTAGTCACAACCCCCCCCCAAATAAAAAACACACACACACACACACAAAAACCTGCGGCCATGGCACATCGCCCCCAGTCACCCTAGAAATTGAGCAAGTTATAAATGAGAAAGATTACACACAACCAGTCGTGTAAGTGAGGTCATAACTTTCTCTCCCGGCAGGCCAGGTGTGATGTACATTGTGAGAGATGAGAGATGTAGTTTCATCAAAACTAAACGTTACGTTTCCGTTTTACGACAAACTGTGACTTTCTTGATTTGCAGTTATCTTTTAAATTGACAAACATCAAATGATGTGTTCTTCATGGCACAATTCAAACTGGATCAAAAAATGATTGTCTCTCGCCGTTCACCACCACTCGTATTTTTTCCGATGCTGATGCGTATGCTGAAGCACTATTTGCCGTTGTGATAATTGCTCCGATTTCCTATTTGCCATTTTTTGCTGATGTCTTATCCTATTCTTCAAGGCCACCGTACGAAAAACACTCAAACTATCAATACTACTACTAACAATACTACTAAACTGGGTTGGATTTGAAGGAATACATCATCAGTAGGTTTGGAGGGTGGGGCTTTAATTGTGGTTGTGGTGTGAATGAATGAATGACAGACAAGCCGCTTTCACACACAGATCGCGCAAAATTGCAGTTCAGAAGGCCCGCAAAGCCAGCAGCCTCGTCACAGAAATTGCTTTCACACACAGCCAAGCAGCACCGCCACATTCCCGTCCTGGGGTGTGCTTTCAGGTGACAGCCACCCCTACCGGATTGAAAGGCGAGTGGAGGCATTTCCACCCAGCTCCTCCTTGCCCAAATTAATATTTTCATAGGTTAGTGTAGCCTAGGCTACTGTATGCTGAACCAATTCATTCAACAACCAAACATGGCCGATGTACGCCAGCCAACGAGATGCAGCTGCGGTCATTAAAGGATGGCTTTACTGATTTTCAACCAGATTTGTATCCTTACAATGTCAGTAGCATGAGTAGATGGGCAGCCTTTACCTCCCCTCAGAAAACCCTCTTGGCTGTACTCCCTTATCATTCACATTTTTAGTACATCGCTCTGACGCGTTTTATGTCACGACCGCGTCAGAGCGGTGTACCACACATGCGGAAGAGCTGTAGCTTAAAACTACAACTCTTTTGTGTGTGTGGCTGTGCACGCCTCTAGGGGTCCTCCACGCCCCTCCACAGCTCGGAAATCAAAACACTCCGTCAGCCATCTTTTCTGCCTGCATCGGTCTGGAGCTAACTAGCTCACCATGGATCAACCATGGCTGAAGGAAATATTTCTGGTGAAATTGAAGAGTTTGATATGGATGAAGACGATTTCCAAAGTGTGCTAATAAACTCTGACATTCAGGGCTACTTAACGCCATATGAGCCAGACTACAGTGCAGAGGAATTGCGCCGTATGGAAGGAGAGGCAGTTGAACAGGATTGATCACTCGGCTACAGCGAGAGGCCAATTTCTTCTTGAAGAAGTCGCAGAATATGCCGAGAAAAGGCCAGCAGCATTGAGTAAGTACTGTAATAGTAGAACGTGTAATACATTACTATACTGTTTTGGTCTTAGAATATGGCATCTGGGAATAAATTAAATAATTATGTGATTATGTTTTTCATAGATACAACGATACGTGTAACAATACATTACTATACTGTTTTGGTGTCTGTGTAAAGTTAGTCCTGATAGCTAGCAGTAGATTATGATGATAACCAATCTTTTTTTGCATAATAATATTTAGCAGAACATTTGTATGAAAGTCAAACGTTACACTGAAAATAGGCTTGCCGTTCTAATACTGTTTTTTCTTTGTTTGTTTTTTTGCTGACAGTGTTGCCTGATAGCCTATCGACATTTCCTCCAGTGGGTTCCACAGTGCGAGAGAGGGAGGCATCGTCGTATTGTTTTGCCAGCGTGTTGTGCAGGCGATCCATGTACCCTTCACCTGATAAACAATACCGTGGCTTCCAGCAAACAATCCATGACATAGAAGAACATTTTCGAAATCTTAGAATTTGCTAGACATACATTTTCATTTTCTGTCTTTGAGCAGTTATTGCTGGCATCTATTCTTTCTGCACCTGCATCAATACTATCTTTGTTAACCAAAGAGCCGTGAACTTTTTACTGTTGTAAAAACAAAGTATAAACACATGGGATGCAGAGCTGTTGATTTTCACACCAACCTATAAAATGTCTTAATTCATGCCAGTAGAAATCACAGATCAGTTTGTCATAGAAATCCTACTGCATTTTCTAAGACAGTGGTTCTCAAACTTTTCATGTCAAGGACCCCTAAACTGTGGCAAATTAGACCACTGACCCTCATTTGATAAGATTCTGTCCCAGAGCACGCCATCTGATAAGATTTTTGCTTTAGATGTTTTATTACATTAAGTGTATGAAACCCATGACCAAAATAGCCACATTCTGTCATTGTGTTACTTATGGATTGAATTCACATCTGAATGAAAACATATTTGAATGATTTCAAATACTTGACTTGTGGTAAGTGATGTAAAAGAAAAAAAAAAAGTACATTGCAGCTATCGACATAGAGCTGTAGATTTTTATTGCAAGCAGTCTTCCCTCAATCTTTTCCGACTCTGAGCTGTCTCCGTGGCTAGAAAAGAACGTTGATAGTCCTCTTTGAAATCACTACTGCAAACTTGCAGGTCCCAGCTAATGGAGCCCTATGCTAATGCTAGCTACCTAGGCTAGCCGTAGCGCTCAATCTTTTGGGAAACAATGCGAAATAAGCGCTTTGCCCCTTTCCTCTGCTTCTCTCCTCTTCTTCACCATGCACGAGCTAACTACACATTTAACCCTTGCCATTATCGTTTGATGAACAAACAAAGTAAAGTTGAGTAGTAGCAAGATTGCGTAAATTGATTGATTGATTGATAACTTTATTGAAACAATAATAGCAGGATCGTACAAGACAACACAGCATAACCATATTGCTCAAAAGGAATAAAACACAATAAAGCCCGAGGGCTTGTTTCCATTGTGGTCCTTGTGTGTGGGACAAGAGGAGTGAATCTGTATGCAGGTATGAGCGCGTGTGTGCGCGGGCAAAGACAACACAAACAGATAACATTTTACACTCAAACCAAACATTCTTAACCTTAAGTGAATGGTTATTTCGATACCTAGCAAGAATGCATCATTCAATAAATAATAAGATAGAGACCAGCTCATAAACTAAAACAGGAACCTACCTAGGGTTTAAAACCCGCGACTATTCAGAGGACATAAGAAAAGGAAAATAAAAGTTTAGGATCACATTTGGGAGCCAACCAGCCATTTTTTCAAGGCAAGCTTAAAAGAGAACCTGGAGTTAAGGGTCTTAATACTCTCAGGGAGTTTGTTCCATAAAATAGCTGCTGAGTAAGAAAAGGTGCATTTACCCTTTAGAGTTTTAAATTTAGGGGGAACAATGTTGGAGGTGCTTCCTCTTGTGGAGTAGCCATGTACCTCACTGACTTTACAAAAATAGTCAGAGAGGTAGCGAGGAGCCTCCCGTTTAAAGATCCTAAATACCATGCACAATTTGATTTGGGAAACCCTCTCCTCCACTCTGAGCCACCTAAGGAAGTGAGAGGGGAGGAGATGGACTCTGGGATGAAGTTTCAGAATAACCCGTATTAATTTATTCTGGGAGGTCTGAAGCCTGTTTTTGAGTTTGATGGTGATTCCCGTGAACCAGGAGGAGCAAGCATAGTCAAAGTGACATTGAATCAGAGCATTTGCCAAGGTTTCAATGGCGCTCTTGTCAATGAAAGAAGAAATTCTGGCTAGGAATTTGGTTCTTTGATTAACTTTGGAAATCACTTTTGAGGCCATGCTTTCTCCGGAAAGTTTGTTATCTAAAATGCAGCCAAGGTACGTAATCTCCTCCTTGGTGTTAACAACTACGTCACCCACCATGATTTTAAACTCGGGGGACTTTTTTAAATTAAAATTTGACCCAAATAAAATGGCCTCCGTTTTCCCCAGATGAAGTGATAATTTGTTATCCGAGAGCCACACACTAACACTGTGAAGCTCACTGCTCAATTTCCTTTCGATCTCCTCCTTGTCCTTGTGCGAGAACAAGAGGGCGGAGTCGTCTGCGAAAAGGAACAGGTTGCAATCACAGGCCGATTTCATATCGTTAATATAAATTAAAAAGAATAAAGGCCCTAAAATACTTCCCTGGGGGACCCCACACGTCAGGGGGAGGGGACATGACATTGATCCATTTACGTCCACCACCTGCTCCCTACCCTCCAGGTAGGACCTAACCCAGTTAAGGGAAGTGCTGTTGAAGCCCAGAGCCCCGAGCTTACACAGAAGGACATCATGGTTAACGGTGTCAAATGCTTTTTGTAGGTCAAGCATGACCATACCACAGTATTTGCCAGCGTCAACTTCCTTTCTGATGTGATCGTTTAGAAAAAGCAAACAGGTGTCAGTTGAATGAGATTTTCTGAATCCAGACTGAAATTTAAACAGGAGCTCCCGAGATGCAAGGTAACTGTCTATTTGTTCAAAAATGACTCTTTCCATTAACTTAGAGATGGAGGAGAGGATTGAGACTGGGCGATAATTTCCTGGTTCAAGTTTACTTCCTTTTTTATGAAGGGGGATTACCCTGGCTTGTTTGAAATCATGGGGGACATGACCTTCTCTAATAGACCGATTGATTATATGAGTAATATAAGGTGAAATCAAATCAGCTGCATCTCGGATGAACCTGCTTGGGATGTTGTCAATACCTGTAGCTTTGGACGGCTTAAGGGCCCTGAGCTTCAACAGCACCACCTCCTCTGACACCTCCTGAAACTGGAAGTCATCCGGCCGTACTCCTAAGTTTGAGTAAAAGCTCTCTATGTGGTCTTTACCATACCGTCCAGAGTGGGAGGGTAATTTACTAACCAAGGTGCTAGCAATGGTTGTAAAGAAGCGATTGAAGATGCCAGCGACAAGGGATTTATCAGATGTTAAGGTGCCTTCAGAGTTTAAGTTCACGTTTAGAGATCTAGTTTTAAGTTTGTTATTGTAGCCCAATTAATTTAAGGATTTCCAGAGCTTTTGGGGATCATCCTTATTCTCTGCAATTACCTCATTATAGTACTCTAATTTTGCCTTTTTGATCAGACTATTTACTTCATTTCGGTGCTTTTTAAATAGGCCGAAGGAAGCTTCATTATTGTTTTTGTATATATGTATATACATGTATATATGTTTTTTAGCCAGCGCCCCCAGGGCCTGCGGGCTGGGCGTGGACTTATTAGAAAACCACGAGCCCAGTGCATTGTGGGAAGTGGAGGATTTCTGCCTCCCGCAACCGCCCATCCCCTCCCCCCTCCCCACCCCACCCCACAGAGTGGGTTTTCTTTGGTTTCTCTGTGTAGGAACGACCGATTTAAAAAATGTCAACGGATTCCAAATCCATAGCTGCATTACATTTAATAGATCTTCATATTCACCACGGTAAAGCCATCCTTTAAGGATCAAAGTGATTCATGATAAAACAGGAAAGTGTTGTCCACATGCAGCATGGTAAGGCTTTCAATAAATCTGATCGACTTTATGCATCACAGATGCACCATCATGTAGCCTATTAGGTACAAGGCTAATTCTTATGTTTTGGTTCCAGTTTTTTGTAAAGCAAATTATTTCCATGAAGTAGCCTAATTAGCGTCCATTCTGAAAGACAACGCCTGCATATCAAACAGCTGCAGTCTGCATAACGTTCGTCGGGGGAATAGTATAAATGCACATGACTACTATAACGTTAGTAGTTTTTGTAAGGGAATGCACAACTGGCTAGTTAGACAGATTGCAGTTCTGGAGCTGGTTTCCAGAGGGAATATCCTCAGGCCAACTCGCCACAGACAGCTATAGTCCTCTGAAGCGTATTATTATATCCGTTAATTTTACCTACTAAGTCAACATCGTTTGAGCATAAAGCCTAACCTACTTACAGGCACGGAGCATTCCTCCTGGCGCCCCTGCAGTCATGATTGTATAGGCTACTTTTTTTACTTTCATTCATGCCTTTCTTATTGCTGCATGAGGTGATTTCCCCTGTAATTTTTTTATGAATGAGCTGACCATTCGCCTCGTTCCGGCTTGCCGCTCCTACGCTTTCAAGTGGAGGCGGGTTGCCTGGTAATCCGGCGCTGTGACTAGGTCCACTGGCGGAACGAAAGGCGTACAACAATTACCCACCAACCCGCGTTCACAACTTTCACATCGGAGGCGCGGATCCTATTTTCCGTGCATTTTGCGGCTTTCAAGGCCGGTGTGAAAGCGGCTACAGACAGACAGAGAGAGACAGAGAGATACTCACCCCTCCCAGCAGTCATAGTAGAGGAGGAGCTCGAGGAGGATGTGGTGAAAGAAGATGAGTTGGTGGAGGAGGTGGTGGTGGAGGAGGTGCTGCAGGAGGTGGCGGTGCAGGTGGGGATCAGCCCCTCCATGTCTGGTGCACTGTGAGAATGAGACAGGCAGAGGGTGCTCATCGGCAGCAAACCCTCCTGTAGGGAAGACAGGTTCTTCATTAGAGATGTTCAGTTCATTAGCTTTATCTACAGAGCTTTATCTAGGAACTCAAAGAGATAGAAGACAAAGCTTCATCTAGAAACTCAAAGAGCTAGATGACAGAGCTTTATCTAGGAACTCAAAGAGATAGATGACAGAGCTTTATCTAGAAACTCAAAGAGCTAGATGACAGAGCTTTATCTAGGAACTCAAAGAGCTAGATGACAGAGCTTTATCTAGGAACTCAAAGAGATAGATGACAGAGCTTTATCTAGGAACTCAAAGAGCTAGATGACAGAGCTTTATCTAGAAACTCAAAGAGCTAGATGACAGAGCTTTATCTAGAAACTCAAAGAGCTAGATGACAGAGCTTTATCTAGAAACTCAAAGAGCTAGATGACAGAGCTTTATCTAGGAACTCAAGAGCTAGATGACAGAACTGTATCTAGGAACTCAAGAGCTAGATGACAAAACTTTATCTAGGAACTCAAATAGCTAGATGACAGAGCTTTATCTAGGAACTCAAGAGCTAGATGACAGAACTTTATCTAGGAACTCAAAGCTAGATGACAGAACTTTATCTAGGAACTCAAATAGCTAGATGACAGAACTTTATCTAGAAACTCAAAGCTAGATGACAGAACTTTATCTAGGAACTCAAGAGCTAGATGACAGAACTTTATCTAGGAACTCAAGAGCTAGATGACAGAACTTTATCTAGAAACTCAAAGCTAGATGACAGAACTTTATCTAGGAACTCAAAGCTAGATGACAGAGCTTTATCTAGGAACTCAAGAGCTAGATGACAGAACTTTATCTAGAAACTCAAAGAGCTAGATGACAGAGCTTTATCTAGGAACTCAAGAGCTAGATGACAGAACTTTATCTAGGAACTCAAAGAGCTAGATGACAGAGCTTTATCTAGGAACTCAAAGAGCTAGATGACAGAGCTTTATCTAGGAGCTCAAGAGCTAGATGACATAACTTTATCTAGGAACTCAAAAGAGCTAGATGACAGAGCTTTATCTAGAAACTCAAGAGCTAGCTGACAGAGCTTAATCTAGGAAAGATATCTTGTATTTAGTACAATAAGTCTAATATTGAGTAGAAATTATCTTGCAGAGGCTGAAATGTCTTACCCCATTGGTAAATATTTTTTGTTTATTTCAGGTTTTTTGTGTGTCTTGATTTGAGTCTATTTAATCTTGTTTTGAGAACAACAAAACATGTTCTTAAAATAAGAAAAACAAAATCTTGATTTAAGAACATGTTTGTTTTTCTCAAATCAAGGTGAAATTGACTAAAATCAAGACAAAAAAACAGAAACAAGCAAAAGTATTTGCCAGTGGAGTAAGACAATTTGACCTATGCAAGATCATTTCTACTCAATATTAGACTTATTGTACTAAATACAAAATATTTTCACTTGCTAAGATTTCAGTTTTTAAAGTGTGGTTCCTCACCTGAGGGGGCGTTTGATCTGTGGTTCTGACCAGACACCAGCCGGGTCGGTCGACAGAACGTTCCACCAGCTCCACCGTCTGACCACAGCGCACACTGAGCTCCCCGGACGCCCCGGAGGAGAAATCCAACAACACCACCACTAACTCGCAGCCTCCTGACAGCTGAGGGGAGAGAGAGAGAGAGGGAGAGAGGGAGAGGGGTGGGGGGGGGGAGGCAGAGAGAGGGGGAGAAAGGGATGAAGAGAGAGGGAGGGAGGGAGAGTACATTCTAATATTTGTATGATTATTTTGTATTTAGTAGCAGTAATTAAGAGGATGAAGATTTAATTCACACTCTACACACTTAGTCCGGGGCTATATTAGCCCTGGGCTAAGATACACCAGGCTAACTTAGCCCCTATTCACATACACATTTGTTAACCCAGGTTAACCTAAACCCAGGGCTATACGATTCACACTGCAGTTCTACTAGTACTACCCTTGGGTTAGTGGCCGTTGGAACACCTGACTAATGTTTACATTCTAGTTAGCTTGGCCCCCTCTCTGGCCCTGTTTCACACTGGCAACATTTACCCTCGTGTTTAGATGAAAAGTCAGGGTTAACCCCGAATAGTCGGGGGCTAACCCTGCCCCAGTTAGCCCGGGCTAAAATCGGGATTAGCCTACTTTGGAATGTTCTAGGATTGTGCAAGTGTGAAAGCTTTCTTAGCCTTTATCTAACAGCTCACTTAACCCCGGGCTAAGACAATCACTTAGCCCCAGGCTAAGACAATTACTAAACCCATGCTAAAACAATCACTTAGCCCCAGGTTAAGATAATCACTTAGCTCCAGGCTAAAACAATCACTTAGTCCCAGGTTAAGATAATCACTTAGCCCAGGCTAAAACAATCACTTAGCCCAGGCTAAGACAATCACTTAGCCCAGGCTAAGCGTAGTGTGAAAATCCTGATTATCTGCTCAGTTAACTGTTCTATTAACACTAACTGTGTGTTGGACTGAATTCTGAACAGGAAGTGGACATCATATGGCCCTGTGGTCACCATGGGTACCGGTGTGTGTGTGAGGGAGTGAGTGTGTGTGTGTGTGTGTGTGTGTGGGGGGGGGGGGGGTTGGTGTGTTGTTGACTAATAGTTCACTGGAACACATCAGCTCCAGCTGAGAAATACTTTTACTCACACGCACGCACGCACGCACACACACACAGACACACATACACACACACACACACTCTCTCTCTCTCTCTCTCTCTCTCTCTCTCTCTCTCTCTATGGGGAGAAATGGGGTGTTCCCCGTACTAATCGAACACAGCTGTGTTTTGCTGTACAGCCCAGCTAGTGTCTCTCTCTCTCCCTCTCACAGACAGACAGACACACACACACACACACACACACACACACACACACACACACACACACACAACACACCCAGGATTCCCAAATTATGTAGAACATAATGCACACAATTCAGCGGTCTGCTATATACATGTATCGGCCCAGAGGCCATGTCCAGTCATATCAACCTGCATGCAGAAAGAAGTCTGCTCAGTTTAACAACATCGCCATTTGTGCCACCCTGTGGCCAGCTTGCAGTCTGGTCAAATTAGGGCTGAGACAAAAAAAAAGACGCTTCGAAGCTTCAATAATTGCCATGGTAATTGACGCTCAAATCAGCAATCGACGCTTTGTTGTTATTGTTTTTTCCCCTCCTCTCCTCTCTCTTCCTCTCTCCATATGCACAGCCAGCTAACGTGGGGGGTAGCTTCCTGAGACAGTCTCTACTTTCCTGGCTGGGCGGGGTCCTTCAGACCAACACTGTTTTTAACACGGGGAACTCACACCGGCACACGCCGTGAGCACAAACAAACAACCAGTAGCCATACAGAGCTGTTGTAAACATGAAACTTCGTACACTTCTTTCCAACCCAGTGTGAGTAACCTTACGTTAACGTTACCATTAAGTGTTCAAGTGAATTCAAGTCATTTAATTTGATCATAACGTTATGAATTAGCAGCAGTCACAGATACTAACGTGGCTCCATCTATCACATGGATTTGTTATTACCGACTGTAGGGAAAGTAAAGTTGGCTCCGTCCGTCTATCACATGGATTTGTTATTCCCAACTCCCAAGCGACAAGGACAGGACAAGCTACAAAACATCATCCACGATGAGTATTTTATGGGAGTATTTTAGACCGAGACCCAACAATGTGCACTCTGTAACGTTAAACTCCACAAATTGGAAATGACGTAAACGTAACGTTATGTATATACAGCCGGAGCGTCATATTAGGATTATCAACACGTGGAACGTGTTTGTTAGTAATAAATATATATACTGTATATATGTATTATTTTTGACAAAAATAATCGATTATAAGATGCATCACGATGCGGACGTGCATGATTCTGCATCGATTCACAAATGTCAAAAATCGATTATTTAAAAACAACAATTTTCTTTTTTTTTATAATCAAATAAAATAAAATTGAAGTACATGCATTTGTTTATTTTAATTATGGATCATAATACAATGCAATTCCAAATGCACTTTTATTTTAAAAGTAGCCACACAGTGAGAAAAAAGAAAGTGAGAAAAAATCAATCATGTATTGGGAAAAAAAAGTGATGCATTGATTTAAGATGCATCGAGATGCATCGATAATCGTTTTATAATCGAATCGTAGCCCTCTGAATCGTAATCGAATCGAATCGAATCGTGAGGCCAGTGAAGATTCACAGCCCTAATATATATATATATAAACAGATAGAAAGTGGCAGAGGCAGAGGTAGTAGTAGGTAGAAGTACTTATTACATTACTCTACGCTACTCTCTACTGAAACAAACACAGTTTCTTGTCCTGTATCAGACTCTACTGATCATAACCTTTAGAAGCAGCCAATAGTGTGCAAGCCAGGGGTCAGCACTGACACCAACCCCCCCCCCCCCCCCCCCCCCAGCAGGTAAAGAAATCAAACATACCTTCAGGAGAACCGACATTTCTACCATGCAGTTTGACAACGAGTGAGGAAACTCCCTGCTACACACACACACACACACACACACACACACACACACACACACACACACACACACACACACACACACACACACACACACACACACACACACACACACACACACACACACACAGAGGGGTGTGTCCCACACCCCATGACCTCATCACTACTGCAGCTGGTTGTGTGTGTGTGTGTGTGTGTGTGTGTGTGTGTGTGTGTGTGTGTGTGTGTGTGTGTGTGTGTGTGTGTGTGTGTGTGTGCAGTAGTTGGGTCATCCATGACGATTCCATGACCGTGGAGAGCAAAGGTTTGTTTCTCAGTGGATTTGTCATCTATGAGGGTAATAAACAAATTTTGTCCACGCGCCTCTCGCAAAAATTCTGGCAACATTTTTGAGAGCCCTAAATCCAAAATGGCTACAATCAGCTATGTTGGAAATTACATTTTCAATGGTTTGGCCTGCAATGCTGCAAAGTACATGGTTTCTGGGACTTTTTGGGTTAAGGAATTCATAATCTATGTTGTTTTGATTATTTTACTTATTTCTGACCTTCAAATCCAAGATGGCCACTGATTTTCAGCTCTCAAAGGTCAATTTTTCAAACGCATCATAGAGCCTTCATATTAGGCTATGTTAGGCTAGGTTATGTACAGTAAGTACACAGAGGTCATCTCAGAGGTCAAAAAGTTCAACATTGATGAACCTTCGCTCTCTATGGCAGCGGTTTTCAAGCTGTGAGGCTTCATGGGCGGCGCAACGCGATGGGGGAAAAAACAGAGAAGAAGAAAAAACAACAACTCTGGTAGCTAACTTCAGCTATGCATGCCGTGGTGGAGCAAAATGAAACATTATTTAGTACCTAGAGCAGGGGTGGCCAAATTACGGCCCGCGGGCCAACTGCGGCCCGCTGCCCGTTTTTAAAAACAAAAACATTAAGAAAAAGAAACTGAAAAAGAAAAACTAAAACATTTCATTTTTTCAATTTAAAACCATTGAAAATGGGTTATACTTGGGCACCCTGACATGGTCTATTTATTAAAAAAAAAAAAAAAATACTGAATTAATGTTTAATACTAATGTTATATTAAATTATCTCTGTCTTAACCTGTTGGCACAGGAAAAGAAAATTTGATAACATACAGAAATACCCATTGTAATAGGTGAGCGCATCAATAAACTATGTGTCATATATTTATTTAGGTAGAAATTCAATTTTTGATGGCACAAGGGTTTTCTGGTCCAATTTTTTTGCCGCGAAAACTGCCGCGCTTAATATTGTTTGGCCCGCGACTCCTTATATTTTTCTGTATGCGGCCCACAACCAAAAAAGTTTGGCCACCCCTGACCTAGAGTGAGAGAGGAGACAGTGTCTGGAGAAGGAGGAGAAAATGGAGGAAGTATGACCCTGACTATTTATCGTTTGGATTTACATCGTTTGGTCCTGAGGACGCCTCCCGCACCAAAGTGTGCAGGCTGCTAAGATGTGCTCGCAAATGACAGTATGAGACCATGTAAACTCCGGCGTCATATTGAGACCAAGCACCCAACTTTGATGGCCAAGCCACTGGAGTTTTTCCATAGGAAGTTACAAGAATTGTTGTCACAGCAGAAAGTAGTTGAGACATTTAGCACTGTAAATTTACAAAGGCTACCGAAGCATCATATTGTGTGGCATTACGCATCTAAGGCTGGTAAACCCCCCAACATTGGTGAACCATTAATCCTCCCTGCTGCTAAAGATATGTGTTCGGTAATGATGGGAGAAGCTGCTGCCGCCAAGCTAAATATCATCCCAATGTCTGACAATACAATCCAGCGCCGCATCGCAGACATGACGTCTGACGTGAAGTATTTCTGTGAAATAGGCCCCACCCACAACACTTTGCAAGTCGATTATATGGCAACGGTGTAGTCTTTCAAAAAACAGCAAAACAGGTTTTGTGCAGGACTGTCCACACAAGCTGTGTGATGTGGTTTGGTGAAGATTTGCCAAAATTTGAAGGAGATATAGCGAAAAAAACGCTTTTGGACAAAATTCTAAATGGCGGAAAATCTAGTTAGACGGAAATGGGCGTGGTCTATATAGAACTAATTTTGATCATAGAAGCTATGGTTCCAAAGTTATGGACCAAAACGTAAAGAGGGCAACTATAGCGCCACCGTGAGGTCAATCGGTGTAATTTTTAGGTAGAGTAGAAGAGTACTCTATGAACCTATGTACTGATATTTAGCTTAAGAAAGGATCTTGCCTTGATATTGAATGAAGTTGAAGTGGAATCTGTTTTCTTGGAAATAATGTCATGTTCTCATTTTGGTGGCAAGAATGTCATTATTGGTTGTATCTATCGTCCACCTGATACTGATATCACTTGCTTCAATGATACACTCACTGCTTCTTTAGATGTAATTAATAAGGAAGGTAAACTTTGTTTCCTAGTTGGGGATTTCAACATCAATCTTTTCAATAGTGAAAATCATTCTCCTACTGCCGATTTTTTAAATGTATTGTATTCATCCTATTTCTATCCTCTCATTTCCAAACCAACTAGAGTTACTTCTAAAACAGCCACCCTAATTGATAACATCATAACTAATTCATTTGATTATCCTTCGAAATCAGGGTTACTGTATACTGACATTTCAGATCACTTCCCTATATTCCACCTCTCTTCAGCAAATGCCAGTATACATAGAGACAAAAATGTTAAAGCAAGTTTCCGTAAGTTTAGTGAAGCTAATATTATACGCTTTAAGGAAATGTTTGAGGATGTTCAATGGGATGATGTCTATACTCAGCAGGATGCTAATCTGGCATATCAATCTTTTCTCCAGCTTTTCAAAGGTGTTTTCAATGATTGTTTTCCTCTGGTGAGCCTCAAAACCAACAAGCGTCATAGTCTAAGCAAACCTTGGTTCACTTCCGGATTAATGAAATCCTCTATTAAAAAAAACAAATTATATAAAAGATTTCTGTCAAATCCAACTCTGCATAATAATGAGAAGTATAAAAAATATAAAAACAAATTTACACATCTACTCCGTATAGCAAAGAAGAAATATTATTCTGATAAATTTAAAGAATCTACTAGCAACATAAAAACTACATGGAATGTAATTAATGAACTATTAAATAAGAAAAAGGCTCAGTCGAAATTCCCATCCCAATTTACAAATGGTGAGACCTCATTCTCTAGTCCCTCTGACATAGCAAATGGTTTCAATGACTTCTTTTCTAATGTGGGTAGCACCCTTGCAAAAAAAATTCCACTTACAAATGCCAGCCCTATAGATAATATTACTGGCTACTTTCCTGCCTTATGTAGCTTCGAACCTCCTACATACAATGAAGTGTACAACATTATTATGAAACTTAACAACTCAGCAGCGGGTCATGATGAAATCAAGACCAAGCTCATAAAAGAAGTAGCTTCCTTAGTTAGTAAGCCATTAACTCATGTCCTTGCTGTCTCTTTAAAAACTGGTGTGGTCCCAAGTGACCTTAAAGTAGCAAAGGTCTTACCACTCTTTAAAGAAGGTGATCCTGATGTCTTTAACAATTATCGTCCTATTTCTGTTCTACCCTGTTTTTCCAAGGTTTTGGAGAAACTGGTTTATGCAAGAGTGTTGAAACACCTCAACGACAATAACATTCTGTACAAACACCAATATGGATTTCGTAAAAACCACTCAACCTATATGGCTCTCTTGCAACTTATTGATAAAATATCTGCAGCCTTGGATAATAACATGTTTGCAATTGGTATTTTTTTGGACTTATCGAAGGCTTTCGATACAGTGGACCATAGTATTCTACTGTCAAAACTCCATCGTTATGGATTTCATGATGTTGTCTTCAAATGGCTTGGTGATTACCTTGAAAACAGGGAGCAATATGTCTGTATTAATGGTCATAATTCCAATAGAACCAAGTTATATTATGGGGTGCCCCAAGGTTCAATCCTTGGGCCTCTCTTATTTCTAATCTTTATAAATGATTTTGCATTAAAGTCCGAATCTGCTTTGTCCATCTTATTTGCAGATGATACCAACATTGCTGTCGCACATTCGGACTTTAATTCCTTGATCAGAGAGGCCAATACAATTTTAACATACACCTCAAGTTGGTTCCAGTTAAACAAGCTTTCCTTGAATGCCAAGAAGTCAAATTTCATAATTTTCAGAAATAAAAACAAAAGTTATTCCAAGCAGAATTCAAAACTTCTCATTAATAATACTGAAATAAAACAGGTGTCTTCTTCAAAATTTCTTGGTGTTTTAGTTGATGAAAATGTATCATGGAAAAACCATATTGATTATGTGTGTAACAAAATTATGAAGTCTTATGGCATTATCAGAAGGATTTCATCACTGGTAAATCGCTCCTGTCTTCTGTCACTATATTATAGTCTGATATATCCTTATTTATCATATTGTAATATTGTTTGGGCCAGTACATATCCTTATTCTCTTCAGAAAATCCTGTTAATTCAAAAGAAATTTCTTAGACTGGCTACGTCATCAAATCGTTTTGAGCCATCGGCCCCTCTGTTCAGGCAACTAAACATATTATCAATCTTCGATATAAACGTATATCAGACTACTGTTTTTATGTACAAATGTATGCACCAAGAATTTTTTTTACCTACTGTTTTTTATAATTTCTTTGTACTGAACTCTAATGTCCACTCATATCCAACCAGACAATCACATAACATTCACCTTCCATTTTCCCGCACAAATTTAGGTCAATTTAACATTAGATATAGAGGTCCATCCTTATGGAATTCCACCCCCCCTTCAATCAGAACCTGTCAATCATTGCCTATTCTTAAATCTAGAATGAAAAAAACCCTGTTAAATCAATAACATCTCTTATCTGCATACATGCTTTTATCTCTTCTTCTTTACTTTCTTTTCTTTCTTTTTGTTCGTTAAATTTTAATTTTATTTCATACAGTACTTACTGATTTTATTTCTACTTATGTTATACAAGTAGAGGCCTCGTATAGGCCCTTGCGGGTCTCCTGCCTCCACTTTGCACATTTATTGTCGTGTTGATAACTATCAGTATTTTTTGTTTTGTATGTTTGAATATGTGCTAAATAAACAATAAAAAACAAACAAAAAAAAAATACTGTACCCAATTTGGGAACAGGTGGTTATGGTTCGTGAGCTACGGGTACTTATTGTTGCCATAGTGCCCCCTATAGTCGAAATGACACAATTGTTTTTTTTTATCAGCTCAGAGTACATAGCTGCACACCTGTACCAAGGTTAATTCGCAACGGACAATGCGTCCCGGAGTTAGGGCGATTTGTGAAATAGGCCACACCCGCAAAAGTTTGGAAGTCGATTATATCGCAACGGTGCGGTCTTGCCAAAATGGAGAGTACTTGCCTTAATATCAGCTCTGACTCCATCTCCAGGTTCTCAACCAGGAGCTCTGGGATTCATCACCTTCTCCCCGTGCCCATAGAACCCTGAGGCGTGGTCACAGCCAGTGATCACATGGAGAGGTATGATGATGCCTACAGCCTCTTCTGCGAGCATGGCACAGCAGCTGAACACATGCTTTTTTTGTGGGTGTGGGGGGGCGGGATTTTGCCTCTATTTGATGGGACAGTAGGCAGACAGGAAATAGAGAGAGATGATGACATGCGGCAAAGGACCACGGGTCGGATTCGAACCCGGGCCGGCCGCGCACAGGACTACGCCTTCGTGGTACAGCCTTTGTGCAGATCACTTCGGAGTTGGTGTGAGACATAAAGCGCTTGGACAAACACAATTATGTCCTCATATTCTAGTACAACTGTTCCAGTGTAGTTCCTGGTCCTCAGCTTAGTACAGGCAGAGAGTAGCATTGTATCTGCCTCTGGATGCTTGAAGACATAGTCCCCAGTTGCCACACCAGTGCACTGGTTGGTTGACGTTTCTCCCTCGCAGTATACGATGTCACCCGACCAACTTGTGTTTTCAACTGTTCCTTCACAAGCTTCTGCAGTCCGACCTTGTTTCCTGAGTTGACTCTGAGTTTCTTAAACCAGAGACTCCTGTGAACTTGTCTTCAGGCTTGGGGAAAACATTTGGGATGTGTGGATGTTTTGCTGCCCGATGATCATGTTCATCATCCTTGATGCTGAAGGGAAGGTCATACTTGTCGTTGACGTTGATGAGAATGATGAGGCATTAGCCAGTATCAGAAGCCATCAAGGAGAACCTCAACACTTGGCGCATTCCACTCACGGACACTCAGGAGGCTCTAGAGAAAGTTCACAGTGATCTTGAGGATGATGGTAACATGAAGGAGCTTACCAACAGAGTTGATGAGAAACCTGGCACAGTCATGGGTGACTTCTGGGTCTTTTTTCCCCCTTTCCCCCCCCCAATATTTTATTTTCAATTTTTCAAAACAATGCACAAACAAGACAAACGAACATGCTCATACACAAGAAAAGAAAAGAAAACATACATTGTATTATTGACATTCAATATTATGTGATTACCAGCTGCATAAAGTGCTTGTAGGATATGTTGTTCCTGGGATCTCACACAAGGGCTCCATGAGAAACCAGCCAGGCAAGTCACCCGTCACCCCTAACTTCATCAAGATAGGCTAGAAACGGGTCCCATGATTGAGAACTTTTTAATTGAATTGGTCCTCAGAAACCTAAGTCTCTCCATCTGTATAACAGAGGTCATGTCCATCAACAACAGTTGGAAAGAAGGTGAAGAGGATGACTTCCATTCCTTCAGAATCATTTTTTTGGCAACAGTTGTCCCCTGTGTTAGAGACTGTTGCAGCTGTAGGGAAGTTCAGAGAGGACTCCGAGCAGCCGAAGATGGCAAGTTCTGCCTCCGGCTAGAGGGCTATTTTGTAGGCCTTAAGAGTACCAATCAAATATTTTGGTCCAGAATCCCGTTAGTGAAGGGCAGAACCAGAAGGCATGAGATAGTGTGCCCTCTGACACCTGACACATGTCACACAGTGGTGAGATAGAAGGAAATAACTTGTGTAACTTATGCTTGGCATAATGAACACGATGAGTAACTTTAAATTGAATCAGCTGATGTCTGCTATTTGAGTCTCGTTCATTGAGATATCTGACCCTCTTGTACAAAAATCTTGTTGCATGTCATGCAAGAAATCTGGGAGCTGCTGACTTCAACAAACTCATGCTCAACTAAGGAAACAAGGTCAGACTGCAGAAGCTTGTGAAGGAACAGTTGAAAAGACAAGTTGGTTGCGAATACATCGGTGGCCAGTTGGAAAAATTTGGCATATCGCCCAACCCTAGTGTAAATTATGTATTTCCAAGTCAACTTGGCATCTCAGGGCTTGTGGAGACTTGGTTATGCCAGGTGAGCAGTATGGAAGCATTGAATGTTTGTTTTCTTTTGTTTTTTTTACATTTTTGCTCCTGACCCTGTGTGTGTGCGTGTGCGCTTCCGCGCATGCGTGTATGTGTGTGTACCTTGTCGCTGTCTGCAGTGTTCTGGGAGGTCCGGGAGGCGATGGAGACGGTGTCTGGCTGGCTGCTGGCATCACCCAGACTGTCTGCATCCTCACTGGTCTCCCTGAGAGAGATGGAAGGAACAAAGCATTAACTTAACTAGAATTTTCAGGTATTCAAGATTAAAGATAATTTTAATAGCATCATACAAATGAGGAATTTGACTTAGTGCAGTATGCAGCACAGCGATCACATCAATAGCAGAAGATAGAGCAGACAGAAAACAATCTCAAATTAAGAAGTGCAAAGTAAAAGTCCTTTAAAGTGATATGTAATGGGGGAGTTGGGTGGGGTGGGGGTTTGGGGTGGTGGGTAGGATAGTGTCCGTGGGATAATGTCCATGTAAAATGTAGACGTAAGATGTCAAGTAAAAGTCCTTAAAAGTGTCCATGGGATATTTGTAATTTACCGAGTATTTATTTTTCTGACAACTTTTTACTTTTACTCTCTAGATTTTAACACAAAGTGTGTAGTTTCTATTCCTTACATTTTCAAACAAGGCTAGTTACTTTAGTTTTAATGCAGGACAGACAAGGAACGTACATGCACGCGTGCATGTGAGTGTGTGTGCGGCTTGTGTGTGTGTGCGTGCGCTGACCGGCGCGTCATGCTGCGTTGCCGTGGCAGCGTGGGGTTGGGCGTCTTGGGGAGGGGGATGGGCTCCCGCAGCGCCCCCCGCAGGTGACCACGCCTCTCCTGGATCACCTGACGCACGCTACGCACCCACTCCTGCTTCAAGTCCAGAGACGACGCCTGGAGAGGGAGAGAGACAGAGAGACATAGACAGACAGAGATAAATTGATGTTCAGATTCTCCAATTTTAGAGGCGTTATTGTGAAACACATTTTTTTGAAGATCACGCTGGGTACACAGTGTGCACATGAGTGTGCATGCATGTTAGTCTGCATGTGTGAGAGTGCACATACCTTGAGGATGGTCTTATTGTCGGAGGTCGGCGTTCGTCCGACCCACAGAGCAAACTTACATGGATCGCCCTCAATATGCTCTGTTACACCTAACTCTGAGGTCTGAGCAAGAGAGAGGGAGGGAGAGAGAGAGGGAGAGAGAGAGGGAGAGAGAGAGAGGGAGAGAGAAGGGAAGATGTAAAACTTTGTGTAGCTTTTCAATATAAATCCATACAAACGAGTTCCCACAATGTTGATTAACCCTATCAGCTCCACATCACTCTCTATGTATTCCACAGTAGACCAGAGTTTAACCCTATCAGCTCCACATCACTCTCTGTGTATTCCACAGTAGACCAGAGTTTAACCCTATCAGCTCCACATCACTCTGTGTATTCCACAGTAGACCAGAGTTTAACCCTATCAGCTCCACATCACTCTCTCCGTATTCCACAGTAGACCAGAGTTTAACCCTATCAGCTCCACGTAACTCTCTATGTATTCCACAGTAGACCAGAGTTTAACCCTATCAGCTCCACATCACTCTCTCTGTATTCCACAGTAGACCAGAGTTTAACCCTATCAGCTCCACATCACTCTCTGTGTATTCCACAGTAGACCAGAGTTTAACCCTATCAGCTCCACATCACTCTCTGTGTATTCCACAGTAGACCAGAGTTTAACCCTATCAGCTCCACATCACTCTCTGTGTATTCCACAGTAGACCGGAGTTTAACCCTATCAGCTCCACATCACTCTCTCTGTATTCCACAGTAGACCAGAGTTTAACCCTATCAGCTCCACATACTGTAACTCTCTCTGTATTCCACAGTAGACCAGAGTTTAACCCTATCAGCTCCACATACTGTAACTCTCTCTGTATTCCACAGTAGACCAGAGTTTAACCCTATCACCTCCAGCACGTACTGATTTCACCAAGTAACAGTTGTTCCTGGACCAAGATGTGGTTAACATTAGGGTTAGGGTTTTCTCATCTAACCACGACCAGACCAAAACCCTAACCACATTGTTGTACTTGCCTAAACCTAATGTTTTATAAAAATGTGTATCGTTCGACCAGGAATCGAACCCCAGCTCTCAGATTTGATGGCAAGCATCTTACCCATTAAGCCACATGTGTCAAACTCAAGGCCTGGGGGGCAAATCCAGCCCGGCACCTCATTTTATGTGGCCCGCGAGAGCTAACAAAGAATAGAATTTGCTCAATACAATTCTACTTCTAGTTAGTTCTAACAGTTGTAGGTTACTAGTTGTCTGTTTGCCACTATTTTTCATATAATTCTGCTTTCAGAGCAAGAGTTACTAATTTCTTATTATTAAGTTCTTACTAAAAACCAATCATATTCAAATCAGAGGCAATTAAGTAGATGCATTTATATATCATGTTATACATTTACAATTCCCTTTGAGGGCAACCATAACGCTGATGTGGACCGGGATGAAATTGAGTTTGACACACCAGCATTAAGCTATAGGACCGAGCACTTCGGCATGATTTCACCAAGTAACAGTTGTTCCTCGACCAACATTTGTTCCTAGTATGGGCCAGTAAAACCCTGCCCCCGAACTCATTTGATTGGTCGCCGCAATTGCTTCTTCCTGAAAACCTGAGGCAAATATTTTTTTGGGTTAAGATTAGGGTTAGGGTGTGCTCAGTCCTGTGGCTTTATGGGTAAGGTGCTTGCCTTCCAATCTGAGGATTGGGGTTCAATTGGCGGTCAAACCACACACATTTTTATAGTTCGACATTAGGTTTAGGAAAGTACAACAATTTGGTTAGGGTTTGGTTATGGTTGTGGTTAGATAAGAAAACCCTAACCCTAATCTTAACCACATCTTTTTTTACTTGCCGCACGTTCTCAGGAAGAAGAAATTGGGACGACCAATCAAATGAGTTCAGGGCGAGGTTTTCCTGGCCCATACTAGGAATAGAAGAAATGTTGGTCCAGGAACAACTGTTACTTGGTGAAATCAGTTTGTGCGTGCAGCAGCTCCTCATCACTCTCAATGTATTCCAGAGTAGACAACCAGAGTTTTCAATCTGCTGTCTGTGGAGACATTCCCACGCTGGCCTGGAGCATGCTCAGCTTCTGTCCGCGCGTGTGCGTGTGTGTGTGTGTGTGTGTGTGGGTGTGCATGCGTGCGCGTGCGCGCGTATGTTTGCG
The DNA here is from genome assembly GCF_964638095.1 of Poromitra crassiceps. NCBI lineage: Eukaryota > Metazoa > Chordata > Actinopteri > Beryciformes > Melamphaidae > Poromitra > Poromitra crassiceps. Next base: position 80,259,676 of record NC_139625.1, on the reverse strand, counting down.
TATGTGTGTGTTACCCTCAGTCTGCTCTTATAGATATATTTGGTTCGGCCAGACGAGTCTTTGATCTCTTTGCTGAAGATGAGTGACAGCTCAAACAGGAAGAGGTGTCGGTCCCGCCCCTTCCTGATCAGAGACTTGGGCTCCCAGACCAGGAAGGAGTCCTGCAGGAGGAGCTCCCCCTGCACCTCCAGCCCCTCCTCCAGACCTGTGTGACATCACAGGAGACAAAAGAAGTGATATCACAGGATATACCGAAAGTG
>NC_139625.1:80164416-80256916 GCF_964638095.1 Poromitra crassiceps | reverse complement strand
CTCCTCTGGACCTCCTGCACACACACACACACGCGCACACACACACAGTGAGATATTCTAAATCGCCCGTTTATTTCCTGTTGCAGTGTTTGCTAGCTCAACGGTAGCACTTTCTATGAAGGTCATATCTATAATGCATTATGAGCACATCCATAAGACATTATAATGCATTTATAACTTTTTATAAATCTATTATAAATGTTTATAATCATGCATGGCAACTTATAACAAGGTTTATGAGTATTGATATTTACAGGACAAGTAAGGTATAATGTACAGCGAGTCGGTGATTATTGAAAAATAATCCCCGACAGGGTGATCAGCCAGGCGATTATTTTACAATAATGACCGGCACATTATCCCACTTATTACACAGCTACTTATTAAATACATCAATTATTTGACACAAAATATAACAACAACAATTTTATTGTTGATTTATTGAGTTGGCAAACCTGGAAACAATTAAGATAACGTTACATTTGCTAACCAGCGTTAGCTTGGACATGCTGCTACATGTAACACACTAGAGACCGACTGATAAGGATTTTTGCGACCGATACCGATTACCGGTTTTAGAAAATTTAAATCACCGATAATCGATATGGCAGCAGATATAGTGAATTTTTGAGCTGGAATGAAAATAGACCTTTTTCTATGTGGATTGTGCACAGATTTTGCACCGATATGAATATGCAAATGTACAGTAACTGTAGAGAAGGCTGCTTTCTTAAACAAATAAAAGAATATTTAACATTATTAAACATTGTCAATGGATTATAGAAATGAACAAATAAAGAATAAAAAAATGTGCTAAATATACATCAGTCAGACAGGCACGCAGGCAGACAGACAGACAGACAGACAGACAGGCAGCTTTTGCCAAAATATAATCATGTCTGCTTCTCTGGCAAAATATGACTCCACACCTGACATCATCAGCATTTTATTGTGACATTATTAAAAGCCATTTGTCCTTAATTTTGTAAATGGACTTTTGGTTCAGTTATTTACATCTGAGGACGCATTGCTGCATGTAAAGTCTGCTTTCATCCTACCTCGGTGCTGTCGTACTCCTCAAAGTAACCGTTACTACAGCAGCTGTGAGCACTGCTTTCTGTTTATTTTTGAGCATGTTTGAACTGTATGACAAACTATAGCAGAGCTGTGCTGCAGTGTTGAGAGTATTGTAAACAATGCCAGAGCCTGGTCTGATCGATCCAAGCACGTTTTCTGCATTACCGTATATATCCAGTAAAAAATATATTTTCATAGATATCGGCATACATCGGCAATATCGGCAAACATGTAAGCCGGTACCGATATGATGTTTAATGACAAATAAGGGTTATATCGGTACCGATATATCGGTATGCTAGATATATCGGTATGCCGATATATCGGTCGGTTTCTATAACACACCAGCTGGGTAGCAACAACAACGCACCTGGATTCGTCTAGATGTTTCTAACAAAAAAAGCAAATAGTATCCAAGCGAGAGTGTTTGGTAGGCTTAAGCTTAATTTATACTTATTAGAAAGTGTCGCTCAGCACATGGTCGCAGACGAAAAAGAAAGTGTCGCTCATGGTGTTGCATTTATACTTCAGTGAAGAGAGGGAATGGAATGCACAGTGAAACCACCTCGGAGGCAAGATGTAACGTACTTGGCTGCAGCCGCATATAAACGACACACAACCACACAACTCACATCCTCTCTCTCTGGGAAATTGGTCACCATGTTCTTTGTGATTTTCACAAAGTCATACATCAAGGACAGGCTGATAAAAATAGCGGGGGCACGTTCATTCATTTCAATCGAGTGAAAACCAAAACAAGGAAGTCAAGCGCGTGCCGTCTATATAGCCAATCAGACTTGCGCGATACTATGACGTAGTCAGCGACACTAGACCTTTCACTAGGTAGCAGACGCTGCATTTCTGTCGGCGACCATTTCAAAAGTGTCGGCAGACAAAGCTACCTTGCCATTTTAACAGACTCTTGCTTTCTTTCTTTTTTGCCACAGGGTGTCGCAGGTGACAGGTTGTCAAATCACATCGCAGCTGTCAGTGGGTGTGGGTGAGAGTGAGACAGATGACCAATGTCCTTTGGCTCATTTGGTTTGAAGTGTAAGTTTGGAGGAAAAAACAGGCTTTTATTCATAAAAAATATTATATTAGACTACAAAAGTTACCAGGGCCACGGCCCCCCTGGCCCGGGCGGTTCTGCGGTCTATGTCTGGGGCAAAGTGGAATCTCCGGGCTGCCCACAATGCTCAGCCAGGAGGGGGCGTTGGAGCACATCCTCAGCTGCTGCCAAAAGGCTCATGGGCAGGGCCGGTACAGCTGGTTCTGAAACCCATGGCAGAAGCCATCAGCATGGGAATCAGCAGGTATAGACGCGCACGCCACTCTACCCAGGTGATCACCTTTGTGAAGGCTGGAGAGCAGCTGCCAAGAACCATTCATTTTCTCATTTTCTCTATGATATAATAAGGATATGAGCCGGTGAGAAAATGCAGAAAATAAGTTATTTACAGGACGTAAATACATGCTTTGCAGATGCCCATATGGCCTCTGTTCCAGGCCGTTTCGTGGGCCATTCTAGCTTTCTAGTGAATCGTTTTCAGAAATGTCTGTTCCCAGTGAGTTATAAAGCATAAATAGAGCTTCAAATAAGGTCCAGGTTGTAAAAAAAACCTGAATTCTCCTTTAACCCCGTGTTCTCTGAATAAATGTTTGGTAAAGAGAAAACATCCAGGAGGAAAACATGATGGTTTGGTGACAGACAATGCACTGCTGTCTGCCTCTGCTGATCTGCTATGTTACACCAACACTCCATACCTTGCAGACAGCACTATGAAAAACATCTTAAAGTTTCTTGATTATACAGAGGTGGGCAGAAAATGGATTACCAGGAGCCACTCTTCAAATTGGCATATATAATGCATGGAGCACTTAGTCTAATGACGTGAGTCACCTGATAATCCCGCAGTCTTCTTCCGTTAAAACTGCATGGTTTTTGAATGGAGTTTGGTTATAGATTCACTTAATATGTTTCCACTGCATTTATCACATTTACCTTTTATCAATACACTCAGGTTTTTTAATGAGCAAATTGAAAAGATGCATTAAACAGGTGGATGGAAACCCACCTAATGACCCCAGGTTACATCACCGAAACTGACACTTTATTCCTGTTTCCAAACTTTCCAGGTACTGATAATTCTGTAAGTGTTAGGATAGTGTTAATAAAGTGTTAACCAAGATTAAAGTTACCTCGAAGAAGCCCGCCCCCTGCTGCTGGATCAGCAGACTGGAGTCTGGTTTGTTCCTGCAGTATGTCACATACATGTGGAACTTATCAGCCTGAGAGAGATAGAGAGGGGGGGGGGGAGGGGGGGGAGAGAAAGAGAGGCTATAGAGGTTTCTTTCTTTCTTTCTTTCTTTCTTTCTTTCTTTCTTTCTTTCTTTCTTTCTTTCTTTCTTTCTTTGCCAAAATTGGCAGGTGGGTTGTAAATTACACCCACTACTCATGCAAACAAAATGAAACTCTGATCTTAAAGTGGCACTGTAGCAATCAAGTTTATATTTTTGCAATGATCTTGGTCTTGTCTTAGATTCAAAGTTCTGTCATCATCTTGATCTCTCAATTCATCTGTATCTTTGCTCCAATGGTCTTCTGCTCTAATGTCAAATTTTGTGACTTTTTTCTCAATTTTCTCGAAATTATATTTTCGACAACTCGTCAGAAACCGTTGGGCCAGATGTCCCCAAACCTTCTTATTTTGCTCCTTTTTTGGGGGTGGGCGGGTGGTCTGAAGTTATCAAGGAAATTTCGATAGGTCAATCTGTTTTGAAATTATACATTTTTATTTCTGTGTCTTTAAGTTACATCAATGTGCATAAATGAAAATTTCAACCAAACTTTGTGCACACGTTTCGATGCTAGGTCCGAGCTTTGCTATGCAGCTTTGGGATATTCTGCCACTAGGGTGAGCCACAAATGTGTTGTTTATGTCTCTAATCGGGTACATGGATTCATAATATCTCAAGTCATCTGCATCTGGTCTTCTAAAAATGTCAAATATTCCTGGATGTTGATTATTGCCGCTTGCCACTATATCTTTATCATTTTATATTTTTAGTTATATTTGATATAAACCAATCTCTACTATTACACCCACAAACACACACACACACACACACACACACACACACATACACACACACACACACACACACACACACACACACACACACGTTACTCACCCAGGTAACGAAGCAGTGTCCAACATCTTCAGGAAGCTGTTCATAGTTTTCCAGCTCCTTCAGGAAAATACTGCAACACACAGGGTACCTCATTTCAACCAAACTACACCTGCTAGCTGGTAGCTAGTTCCTACACAAAGTGCAGCAGCTAGCTAGCAGCTAGTGGGTGTAGTTTGGATCCATTTAAATACAATAATTTATGTTAGTAATTTATTTTGTTTATTTATTTATTTCTTTGTAGAAGGAATCTCTTGCGCTACAGCCCCTCCACAAGGGGAGATCGGTGCTCTCAGACTAGGACAGAATACTGGAAAGGTAGAATTGACTAAAACACACGAAATCACTGGCAAACAAATTTAATAAGGTACAAAATCGAACGTTTCGACGCAAGCAGCGTCTTCTTCAGAGTCAAACAGTGAAGACAGATTTACAACAGTTTAAAAAGCCTCCACTCCAGAGGATGATTTCTCATTGGTTACAAGGGAGTGGGAGGTGGTGCATCAATAAGCCAACCACATGTATATATATATATTATATAGTATATAAGTATATAAGTATATGAGTGTACCTGTTGTGGAATTCGTAGATGTCCTGGATGTTTCCGAACACGATGTCGTCCTTGTTGGACAGACCAGCAGGAACGTCCTCAGAGCCGCTGGTCATCTCCCACAGGTACGTCTGCAGGGAGCAGCAGAGTCAACTTTAACTTAACTTATCCCCCACAGGTGCATCTGCAGGGGGCAGCAGAGTGTTCATAATCAGGGAATATTATCAGATATCTGGCCAATCTGGGAATAAATTCCTTACCAAGAAAGGTCTTCACCAATGTGTTTGTAATGGTGTCGACTGAGAAGCAATAAGCCGCCAGAGGTTGTGTGGTTTACAGTGATTGTAGAACAGCTAAGGGGTGGTAAATCACAGCCTCACAGGCCTTATTTCTTTTATAAAACGGTTGCTACATATAGTCTACCTGGTAAGGTTTGAGCAACAAAAAATGCAATATTGAGAAAAAATAATCGTTCTTCCGCCAAGCAATGCAGTCCTTCAAGCCCCCCTCCAGTCAGTTCAACATTTGCACGTCATCTGATTCTGTGCTAAACACCAAGGAGATACGCCCGGAAAAATATCCCAATATTCTCTCCGTACTAGCTTAGCTGCAAGGATAACGTTAGCTGCATGAAATGGTTAACAAGTTAATGTTTTAGTCACTCAGTGGCGTTTTGAGGCTGATGAAAATTGTTACAGGCAGCGGGCTTAGCTAACATTAGCTAACATGGCGCAGTAATACTGTGATGTGGCCACACGTGTGTTTTTATAGTATTTTACAAGAGCTTTGAACGTGGCTCAGCCAATCATAATCAAGGACCGGAACTTTTAAAAATGTATTTTTTCAACTCCCTGAGGAAACCCTGACAGCTGCTGGAAGTTGGGGTACTGAGAGCGTTATCCAGGTTGCAATTTAAACGTACAGTTCTCCCAAAAATGAAAATTCTGTCATCCTCTCCTCACACCCATGCTGATGGAAGAACGGGTGAACCTTTTCGTTTCACAGCAAAATACTGTTGCAGAATTATCCTAAACAATTGAAGTGCACATGCCAGGTGAGCAGTATGGAAGCATGTTTTTTTTTCTTTTTACTTCCTGTTTTTGCTTTGTTTTTTTACATTTGAAAGTTGGTCACCATCCACTTCAATCATTTAGGAGAATTTTGCAACAGACGCATGGAGCCTTTTTTTAATTAATTCACCCATCCTTTCATCGGCATGTGGGTGAGTAGACATTGAATGAATATTTATTTTTGGGTGAACTGTACCTTTAAACTGTTGTTTGCCAACAGCAGCTCAATGGTTTGCTTCTTTGGGTTCAGGGCTGCATCTCTGTTTTAGTGCTGCAGTACAGACAGCAGAGGGCGCTGTTCACATTAAGGTCTGTGTCTATCAATTCACAAACTGCTCAACTAAACAATAATGGCAACACCTCTCATTCATCACTGTCGCGGTGGAATCCTCCTATCTCATAATTCTGCCTCCCCCCCCCCCCCCCCCCGCCATCAATGGATTTAGATTTATTAAAAATAATTTGTGATAGTTTCAGGTACTTCGGACGAGCACAAGATGTTATATTACTGGTTATTAATGTCATTATTACTATTACACTATGTTAAAATGGGATTATTTTTCTTCCTTGGGAAAAATAGCTTTTTTGGGGGGTACAAGGTTTCCGCCCAAGATAAAAGTGACCGCTAGAGCCACGGAATAAGGAGTAGCAAAATTAACAAGAAATACATACAAGAAAATACACAGTAAGAGTAATAAGTCCATGTGCTGTTATATAGTACTGTGTACTATGTGGTATTTTATACTGCTGTACGTACACGTACACACACACACACACACACACACACACACACACACACACACACACACACAGTACCTCGATACACTCCTGCAAATCTCTGACGTAGACTCTCTCTGTCTGAAGAAGCTCAGCCATGATATACCTGAGAGCAGGATTCATAATTTATTTCTATGAATATTAATAGTGACAAGGTTAACAGTGATACTAATAGTGATGGTCACTCCCTCCAGGAAATAGTGATTTTGCGATCACAATCATTAATGCAAATTCAACCAATTTCCGCAATATTTGCGGGTGCTTGCAATGTTTCGAAATTCCCATGATTTCTCCACAAAAACTGCAAAACTGATTCTTCAACTTGCAATTTTTGCCAGTTCCTGCATCTGCAATTTTACCGCAGGGAAAAAACACACACACATCAAACTTTGCAAACTGCATTGCATTTCTACTGTTTGCAGTACATCTCTACTGTTTACAGTACATTTCTACTGCTTTTACTATTACTGTTTTACCTGCATAGTTTTTTTTACTTAGGTTTTACTATAAAGAACTTTGAGCTGCATTTTATGTTATGAAAGGTGCCATCCAAATAAAATGTAATAATAATAATTATTATTATTGCAAGTTTGGGGAAAAGTTGCCATTAGGGAAAAGGTAGGGAAAAAATCTGCTCAACTTGTAATTTTTAGCCAGTTTCTGCAATTTTACAGCAAAATAATCACATACATCTTTGCAAATTGCACTACAATGTTTGAGAAAAGCCGCTGCAAAATCAAGCATTTTTGATTACAACAATCACAAAAAATAAGCAAAATCCTGGAGGGACTTGATAGTGCTAGTGATATTAATATCACTAGCACTATCACGGCAGTGATAGTGATAGAAATAGAAATATTAATAGTGATACAGTGATATTAATATTAACAGTGATATTAAATAGTGATATTAATAGTGATAGAAATATTAATAGTGATACAGTGATATTAATATTAACAGTGATATTAAATAGTGATATTAATAGTGATAGAAATATGAATAGTGATACAGTTATATTAATATGAATAGTGATATTGATAGTGATAGTAATATTAATAGTGATAGAGATAGTGCTACTCACTCCTTCTTGCGTGCACAGCGTCTCTTCTCGTCGCTGACTTGGTGGGAGGGATCAGACAGATTGACCTCGGGGTCGGAGTCAGACAGACTGTTGGGGATCAGCTCCAGCTCCAGGTCCTTATTGTCCTGACAGGGACACCGTACAGCACACTTAAGTCCTATTTGCATTCGATAAATATTACCTGGGTCATTTGTAATAATTGCGGAGCTCGTCTGTGATCTTAATCTCATGCAAATCTGCCATGTCCGTAATTTGTAAAGTTGTGGCGGTGCCACAGCAGAGCTATTAGATATTGATAAAGACATTCACCCTGTGGCCGTGGGCCCTTTAAGCAATGAGAGTCATGGGGTCTCGCAGCAGTTAACAGTGCACGGGGTTCCGGGTTGTGGTGTTGGTTAGCCGGGTACAGTGCCAGGGGGATAACATGCTTAGCCGAACCTAACAGAGATGACATACTGTAGCATATGATGTATATTGCTGGAGTTTTAAATAAACAGACAGTGGATCCAGAGATCTGTCTCCTCGTTCCTACGCACTCCACATTGGGAACCCGAATGTTGATCTGAATCATGAATGGCTAAGACAATGGTTTTCAACCTGGAATTCAAATATGGTCTCCAGATTTTTTTTTTTTTTTTTTACACCACACACAATTTAATACTACCGAAGATGATTAGGGTCACTTGCGATTTTTTTTTTTTTTTTTTTTTTTAAATTCTGAGTTTAAAGTGATAATCTCTAAGATTTCAGTTTTGTTCTCTTGGGTGACACATATGGCGATGAGTAGTAATTGCAGGTGAGATCCAAACAGTGTTTCTTATGTGACATTACTAATGTCACATAATGTCACTATACTGCAAAGGCTTCCATCAAAGGACCATAGCCTCAATCAACATTGTGACTCTTTTTTTAGATGAGAATCTTTGAGATTATAACTTTAAATCAGGATTCTGAGAATAAAGTCAGAATTCTCAGATTAAAGTCAGAATTCTGCGGGGGAAAAGAAACATTCTATGTAACATCATTGACGATGTCACTGATGATATTATCGATGATTATGTTCAGACGCGGGGGTGGGCCAAATTCTTCCGAGTCGTGTTAACACTTCCGGCGGTCACGGCGCGAAATATAAAAGAACGTTGAGGAAGAGAGTTGTTTTTGTAGTGGACAGTGCAGGGGGTAAAATAAAGAACGTAGCCTACTACTTTGAGCTCGGTACACAGCAAGCAAGCGAGTATCCACTGTTAGCCAGGTCAGATAACGTTATGGTCGACAATGACGAGCACTTTCTTGTAAAACATACCTGGACTCCAACAAAGAAAGCTTCAGATTGTTTTCTCTCCTCCGAGCGCAGCTCAAGCCACTTACGTCTATAAGACCCACAGACGTTAATGTACCGGTAATTCCCTGGAATGCGAGAATTAACGAGCCAGTTACATGGCGTTGCATTCTTTGCCGTTTGCTTTTATTTGGTATGTACATACAATTGGCTAAATTATTAGTTAATTCAGAGTTAGATGATATTGGAGCAGCCAGCCATTTTCTTTTTCTTTTTTTTGCCGGAAGTCGTCACACGACCACACAACCGGGTCAAATGGGCGTGGCTACATAAGGTGAATAACGGAATTTGAATGTCTCGGGCCCTGGGCTAAGAAGAAGTTCCCGCCGGCCCTATGTTGGGTGAAGCTAACATGGCTAACCTCAGAGCTAACGTCAATGCCATCTCTCTCAAGGTGCCAGCTTTCTGACAAACGAACCCGCGGCCGTGGTTCCGCCACATCGAGGCTCAGTTTGAGCTACGGCAGATTACGGGGGACTCCACGAGGTGTTTTTATGTGGTGGCACTGGCAGCATTAGATGCCTCGGCAACCGGTCGTGTGATGGAACTGCTCGATAAACCCCCCCGACACTGGCAAGGCCATCAAGGATTTGTTATTAAAGACATTTGAGCTGTTAGAAATGGAAAAAGCAGATCGAATTTTGTCGCTGAATGGCCTTGGCGACAGCAAGCCGTCTGAGCTGATGGGGGAGATGTTGGGCACCTTGGGCTCAGCTGAGCCCGCTTTCCTCTTCACACACGTCTTTCTGAGGCAGCTCCCGGGGCCCGTCCGGGCTGTTCTGGCCAGTTCTCCGCTCGCTGCCACTAAAGACTATCGTGTGTTGGCGGCGGAGGCGGACAGGATTTTCCTGGCTAATCGGCAGCAGTACGTGCACGCACTGCAGCCCACCCCGGACTGGTGTCGGCGCTGGAGGATGCTGCGGCGGGAGCGGGTGCTCACCGCCAATGGGATTTCCACAAGAGGTTCGGGGATAAGGCCAAACAGTGCTGGCTGCGCTACAACTTTGACAGCCAGGGAAACGCCAGGGCGTTTAGAGCACGGTTAGAGCACTGTAGGCTTTATGTGAGAGTTGTGTTGTGTTTTGTGTGGTTTAGTTAACATTAGCCTACTTGGTGTGATCTGGGCACCTTCCTGTGGTGGCTGAAACATTAGGTGTTGTGGGCTCACCTGTTTGATTTTAATCAAATAGCAGGTGGTTGTAATTAAATGACAACCAATGAGCTGTGGCATTGAGCCATACTGTATGGCAAAAAACATAAGAATACTATGAGTATGTAGTTTGTAACTAACTACCTAAACTTCATGACTTAAAGTAGTTCACTGCTGAAAAAGCGACTGAGATTTGAATGCAGATAACCTACTGTACCACCCAACTACTGAAAATTGTAGTTTAACTAGAAGAGGGCAGAGGCAGAATTCACTACTAGAACAGCTGTAAGCGGTAATTTTGACCTCTACATTCTAAACTCTATAATCGCTCATGATAAATACCCAATGGAGAGATTAAAGTATTTACTGCATTAAGATATCTTTGAAAAAGATGAACCAACAGCAAAATGTGAAAAGATAGGATAAAAATAGGTCTAGAACCCGGGGAAATTCACTGAGGTCAAAATGACCGCATATCGCTGTGATAGGTAGAAATTATCTTTTGTGTAATTCATATGAAAAAACTATTTTAAATTAAAATACAGACACTTTGAGGAAAAGTCAGATACCAGCAGTTTTTTTTAATTCAACAGTTATTACACATAGAAATTTCAACAAGGTCAAAATCACTGCTCTAATGTCATTGTTCTAGTGTTTTAAACTAGTAACTGAACTACATGTAGTTAACCACTCCCCAACACCCACCTGTGTGCAGCCTCCCAGGGCGCTCTCCAGCAGATGGCGGTACTGTCCCATGCGCACGGTGAAGTCGCGGTAACGTTTATCCACCGCCGACACACAGCGACGAAGTTCCGTCCGGTGGGCGTGGCCTTTAGCCAGCATGCTCTCAGCCAACTGGATCAGCAGATGGACCTTCTCTTGGGTATGCTGGGCGAGAGTGAGACCGAGAGAGAGTGAGAGAGAGAGAGAGACAGAGACAGAGACAGTTCAGGACAGAGTGCAGAGTTTCTGTTGTGGGGACAGACAGACAGACCCTCTTTTACACATCTCAGCCCCTAGTGGCCACGGCATAAAAACAATTTTAGCTCAGCACCAGCACTTCAAGTGCTCAACATGTTGGTTGGTGGACACGCCCCCTAACTTTGCTGTTCCACTGTTACAGAGACCTTCACTGGTAACATCTTCAGAGGATCCACAGTGTAATAGTAGGGAAACATCCTGTCAGTGAAGGTGTGTGTGAAGGTGTGTATGTGTGTCTTAGGGCGCTTTCACACCTACCTTGTTTGGTTTGGTTGAATCGCACTAGAGTTTGTTTCCCGCCTTGATGCGGTTCGTTTGTGCAGGTGTGAAAGCAGCAATCGAACTCTAGTGCGCACCAAAAGTGAAGCAAACAAGCGGACCGAGACCTGTTGAGAGAGGTGGTCTCGGTACGATTCAAAACAAACTCTAGTAAGGTTCGTTTGTGGTGTGAACGTGATCCGAACTCGATCCGACCCAAATTTTATAGGGATGTCACAATATTTCGTCCCACGAAATTTCTCGATATCAAAAAGTGACGATATGTGTCGTGGAGATGAAAAACTATATCGCGAGAAAAAGAACCTCTGAACATGCTGCACTCACTGATCTGCATTCGCTCTCTATCTTTTTCATTGCTTTGTTTGAAATGGGGACTAAACCGACGCTCATTAAATAACCAACAAGATTAAATGTGCTATTTATAGACTAATGCATTCCCCTGCCTGGCGAAGTTTGCGCAACACTTATTCACGTTTCCCCGTGCGGTTTCCCCATGCGCACAGTGTGTTTCAGTGGATGACAGCAGGGCGCACTGGCTGTGTGTGTCTGCCTCTCTGCCTGTAGCCTACTGCACATGAGCGGGAGGACGGGCAGGGAGACCCCGCTGGTCCAAGCGGCAGGCGAGATGTTTCCCCTCATCTGTAAAGACCTAGGCCTCTATCTTCCCAAAAGCGCTAATTTTGCGTTTGCGCTCATTTAACGCGTGCGCAATGGAAATTGGGGGCGGACACAAGCGCATGCCTGTGATAATTGTACTGGGCATTGGCTGCCCCATGCCAAAGCAGGCGTTTCAGCGCTAAAATGTGGGATAGATGGCGTTACCCTATCGTCAGCAGCGCGCAATTACTTTGCGCTAAGAGCTTTGAAAAGGACCTTTTACGCGCAAATACCTCTCTGCGCTGGGCGCTGTGCATGGAGATTACGGCTGCGCTCCCAGCGCAGAGAGGTATTTGCGGAGTGGAAAGTGGAATTCCTTTAGGATATGTCATTAAGCACAGCCTTGCCACGCCAAGACATCAAATTATGCTGCTAAAATTGGGTATTAGCAGATAATTCAGTGAGGCAATCAACTATAACTCACTGAGAAACTTTTATCACATCGCAAAGAGGGAAATTAATTGAGAAAACGTGTTGGACAATGGACATAGACTATTTACCTTCATAACCCGAAGGGTCATTGGCACCACAGACGATCTGTCAATAAGCTCCCTCTGTCCTCGCACGAGTGAGTACACTCTATTACGCATGGAGAGAATTAGAGCATATTGCATTCCTCGCGCAAACAACCATTGCGAGACGGGAATCTGATTGGTTTTGATTGACGTAATGCACAGCCTTGCCTGGCCACGCCTGTGAATAATTCTGGTAGTTAAGACCGCCCAAATCCCGGTTGCGCAGGCATTTTGGGGCGCAGATGATTTTTGGCAGCACGGCTCTAATTTGCGCTTGCGACACGTGCCGTGAACATTTCCGCATCCCGGCCGAGAATTGCATCCCCAACATATTTCGGGGCTGTTTTAACGTAGAAATCAGGGAGGTCACGTCTACCAGACAATTATATCACTTTGAATCAGTTAGATTTCTGTATAAATCATTACAAGTAGCTCCCGTGAGGTGGGGATGTTTTTTTTTGCTGCTCGGCGGGGGAGAAAAAATTTAGGGATAGCGCTGTCGGAAGATAGAGGCCCTAGTCTGAAATGAACTAGTTGTCGTGCCATTGTTTCCACGGGCACAACATGTCGGGTAAGCAGTTAATCAATGCATAGCCTACAAATGAATCTTGTTCTGAATGCGTCTAATGTGCGCATCATTAGGCAATGCAGCTCTGTACTCCCGTTGTGAAACTATTTCTCTCGCATGTGTTGGATTGGTAAAGAAAGAGTAACGTTAACTTGATATGTTTCAATCGTCAATTAACGCTGCGCAACGCTCAACATGCAGTGCAGTCAGAGAATGAATTGAAGAGGATGACAATTAAATGTGAAGATACTATTCTACACAATACACAGCTCATTGCCTGCATAAGTTATTTAAAGTCCCTGGAAACCAGAAATATTTTATTATTATTTAGCATTTTGAGTTCATCACATCACAGGAATCTATGTTAATAAGCCACCAGCCAAATTTGAACGATGATGAACGTCGCAAAGTATATCAATTTAGGTTTGACAGTCATGGCAAAACTCATGAGAATCAATTATATTTTAGAGTGTATTTTCTCCCGCGGACTGTGTGGGCGTGTCCCGTCTGCAGCAGGGAAATGTCCCTCTCTCAGACCTCTCTCCTCTGCTCCGAGAGGGAGAGAGGAGAGAGAGAGATTGTGTGTGTGTGTGTGTGTGTGTGTGTGTGTGTGTGCGTGTGTGTGTTCGCGCGTTGCTCCCATAGACTGTAAAAATAAGGTTGCTCCGCGCAGCGCATAGCGTACTGACTGACGGTCATCTGTCTATCTGTCTATCTGTCTGCACGCATGCACACACACACTGACACACACACAGCAGCGCCGCAGCAGGCAGAGGAGAGAGCTCTCCCTCTCAAGGTTCCTACACACCGCCGACGAGTCTAAGCGATAAACTCGCAGATAGACAGATAGATAGATAGACAGCTAGGTAGATAGATAGATAGATAGATGTTGGTTCTTAAAAGAGCCTTTGTGTTGACGCAATGCGTAGTTAGCTAGCTGCAAAAAGGTGTGGTTACTAACATAAGACCCTAAATAACATAGTTAGAACGTTTTTGTGGATTTTGGTTTCCAGGGACTTTAAGATATAGATTGTATAGTTTATTTTTCTTTTACCATGCAACAAACATTTAGTTTGTGACAGTGTGACACATTATATTGCAAGATAAGCCTTATCTTCCATGTTGTTTTCTAGTTAACTCATTGAGTGCCAGCCACTTTTGGAGCCAGAGTTTCAGAGCGTTTTCAGTGATTTCTCGAGGCCCACAGAATATTGTGTGATATTACTATGTAAACACCGAAGACAGACCTGGGTCTGTGTTTACTGTCAATGGTTGTAGCCTATGCTGCCCTGCGTGCCCCACCCCCCTCCTCCGTGGGAGTGTCTGGTGGCTCTGCTGCGTTTGCTCTGCGTTTGCTCTGCACTGAAAAGTGCGCTGCACCCCGCTTTTTCACAGCATGTCGCCGGCTCCCAGCTGAGAATAATGTAACTTTTCAGAAAGACGCTGGTGTCGGCAACTAAATCATATGGAGGGGCTATCGCAGCGGAGACGGAGGGGCTCAATTGTGGCAGCAGATTGACTGCTGTTCACAGGCACAGCTAACGTTATGCTTCATGCATATCGATGCGATTTCCGTTTCCCCATGACTTCTTCTCTCTTTTTTCCTCGCCTTTCTCTAATCTGGAGAGCACTGTCGCCACCTAATGGGTCGGTAAAATAGGTTATACACATTCAACATGCCCCAAAATTTTACAGGAGATGGATCTGGCTTTGATCCACGTCCCACCGTCAAAAAACGCAATTGACGACTTTAGTCGTCATTGGCACTCAACGTTACTATCCGAATTGACGACTAAAGTCGTCATTGGCACTCAATGAGTTAATAACAATTTCCAACAAGAGCATTTGTTTTGCATTTTGTGTATTTCAAATAAAATAAATTTTTTCCAGTCATATATTTTCATTATTCAAGTTTTGTAAAAAATTTATAAATATTGTATCATATCGTTATCGTGAACCCAATATCGTGTATTGTATCGTATCGTGAACTGAGGGTATCGTGAATATATATATATATATATATATATATATATATATATATATATATATATATATATATATATATATATACCTGTATATACTATGTATTGTATACCATTGGAAAGCCTGTGTATTTCAAATTCAATTCACCATTTCAAATGGTGCCCCATTTGTAAGGAACATGCATTTGTGGGATGAACAGCACAGATGAGTATGTGGGTTGCGCCCATGTAAAATGTGCCAAAACTTCTCTGCCACTACTGAACAGTGTCAAGGTATAAAAAAGTTACATATATGGGCTTTAAAACTGTTTAACGCACACATACTCATTGATGATCCCTTACTAATTATGACGGGTGTGTGTGTGTGTGTGTGTGTGTGTGTGTGTGTGTGTGTGTGTGTGTGTGTGAGAGCGAGTGTGCATATGTATGTGCGTGCGTGAGCCTGCGTGTGTGTGTGTGTGCATTCCCACCTTGGCAGAGACACAGAACTCTCGGTACTGGTTCAGCAGCTCCTGCGTCTCCGATACCGTTGCTCCCGGTGACGTGTGCGTGGCCAGGTAGTGGTCACCTGACTGCTGCAGCCAATCCAGAGCCTGGAGGAAGAGAACACACCCAGTTAGACAGCTGTCAGCCAATCAGAGTGAGGCTTCTCTGGAGGTTAACGGTTAGACTCGTGTTGACTGACCACACCCCCCAGTGCCGGCACGTAGCATACGCAGTATAGGACGAATCAGCGTGATGTCACTGCCACCCAAAAATGCGTAACCCCACGGCAGTTAGCTAGTATGAGTTGTGCCAAACAAATGTTAATATCTCAAAAAGTATACATCGCATCACTTATATTTTGACATTCTGAGTGAGAGCAGAATTAGCCCAAGGGTTTGATGTATAATATATGCATGTCGTGTTAAAGTTGTGTGAACTGTCGCAGTTTTTAAATTGTAAACACGGTCAGCCGGCTAGAGTCAGATGCTCAAACTCAGGCTCCATAGGGTTCCATTGCCGTTGCCACCCATTTTGTTTACCAAAATGCTGCTCGGATGATCCCTCGTATAGGTGAATGCTAGGGGCACAGCGCATCCAAAATGGCGCATCAAGGGAAGGAGATTTTCTTTCTTTTTACTAAGAGTATTTTAATACTATTAGAACTACCGGTATTTCAAAATATTACTGTGGTGCGAATACACAGGACGCAGACCTGGTCTTGCAATTAAAATAATTAATTGTATTCCCTATAGACGGTTTTCACGGAATTGTGTTTCTATGGGAACAGTATGAACCCTAGGTTATTTCCTGTCAGCTATTGTATTAGCAAACCCTGCAACAGGAAGTAAGCTAGGGGCAATTTAGACTGTTTATGTTGTTAAGTTAAAACGGTCTATAAAGCTCACAAGCTCAGTTGGCACAGGGAGTTTGCTTCGTCTGTCTGTCTGAGTCTCTGGCTGGATCCCTCTTGCTTCTTTGGGTTATTTGTGCTTAATAGGCTGACGATGACTTGACACATCTGTATCACAAACGATTGATCTCATATGTTGAGCTGCGGCTTGTGGCCATTTTGGAAAATGGTCATAGAAATGCCAATCTGCAATGCCCCAATATCCAGATGTCTTCTACATACATTAAGCTATTGCTGTGCCAAATTTGGCACTTTTATTACAAAATGAACAATAGCCACACTAATAGGCCTATAATGTACACACAATACATGATATCATGAAATTACCAATTACTTTGTAAAAGTCCATATAATTTCGAATTACTATTTTTATTTGGTTCTCAGTCTTACTAGGATCTATATTATGTCTGGTATTGCATGTGGGTCCAATGGGATAGGAAATATTGACAAATTGAAGGTGGCCATTTTGAAAAATGTCTGCCACGGCCACCAGGGGGCAAATTTGCGATGCCCCAATATCCAGTTTTTTTCAGAATGTATATCTGAACACATCTGCAAAATTTGGTGCTTTTATCACAAAATGAACGATTGGTCTCATATATTGAGCTATGCCGCCCCACTATAACTCAAAGAACCGTTTTTGACTTTGAGTGACACACCCAGAACATTCTTACAGCTGCTACCTTCCCCATGCAGTGTGTGTGTGTGTGTGTGTGTGTGTGTGTGTGTGTGTGTGTGTGTGTGTGTGTGTGTGTGTGTGTGTGTGTGTGTGTGTGTGTGTGTGTGTGTGTGTGTGTGTGTGTGTGTGTGTGTGTGTGTGTGTGTGTGTGTGTGTGTGTACCTGGTGGGCGTGGCTCTGGAACATGAGGTATTGCTGACACTGGTCCAGTTTGCGTTTCTTCAGAGTCCAGAAGTGAAGGACTCTGTTTTCCCTCTGCAGCAACTCACTGAGAATACCTACACACACACGCAGACACACACACACACACACACACACACACACACACACACACACAGACACACACACACACACACACACACACACACACACACACACATACCATGAGTTAACTGTGGAGTGCCTCAGGGCTATACAGATATAGTAACACAGTATATAGCGATGAAACAATATGAAAATTTCATATCACGATTATAGAGAGCCGCAGGGATGGCGTATCTTTGTAGTCAGAACGCGGAAGTCCCGGACTTCCTGGTTCTTCACTGTTTCTGTCTATGGGATTTTTTAATGGGTTTTTGCCGCGATGCTTCAAATACGGTCTCTGGGCAACGCAAGATTAATCAAACGCGAACCAGAGTTCTGTCGGATAATCTTCACACATGAGGACCACTTTCATGAGTTTTGTAGCGTAAATGCGAGCCCTAGAAGTAAAAAGCTCGAGCTAAGCTAATCCAGAACTACACACTGTCGCATAGGCTTCCACGTCACGTCAGCACTCAACCTGGACTTTTGTTGATGTATGCACTGATTACCCCGGGCTGAACGGGGCTGAACCAGGTGAGGGAAAGATAATTTCCGTGTTCGTCCTTTGAAGTGGTGACGTTATTGACGTATATCTCCATCGACTCAACAGTGTACCGTAAATTCCGGACTATAAGACGCACCGGTCTATAAGCCGCGGGACCAAAATTGACTATTTTTTTCTTCTATAAGCCGCACCGGTCTATAAGCCGCGGGTGTTTTGATGTTTAATTACCATATGAAAGGGTTCGTGCACAGAGAGGAATGTCGGGAAAGCGATGGCTGTTTGGGGAAGCTCCCATTTATTAACATTTCAACAAAACAAAACAAAAGTCAGGTCACTAATCCCCAGACAAAATCACACAACAATAGGCTATATGTGCAGCAAACCTGTAACCAGAGAAGTCAAGTCACTAATCCTCGTCTTCCTCTTCTTCCTGCGTACTGAAACCACCAAAGTCCTCATCTTCAGTGTCGGAAACGAACAGGTTCAGGGTGGCTTCGTCAACCACTCTCCTCTCTCCTTCATTGTCACTCAAAACCAACGAACTCCTCTTCATCACTGTCGGCATCGAACAGCCTCTGAAGCCTCTGACGGCCCTCAGCGCCAGCTGTGGCGGCGTCATCCTCTTCATCCCGCAGCAGTCCAGCGTTTTGGAACCCGTTGGTGATTGTGGATGTTTTCACACTCCTATAATATTCCGTGCTGAGACAGTTCCTCCTGCTGCACCGTCCAACGCCTCACCATTGACTCATCGATGCCCAGGTTACGCGCGGCTGCTCTGTTTCCCTCTTTTAATGCGAGATTGACTGCTTTCAACTTGAAAGCTGCGTCGTGTGAATTTCTGCGTACCTTCCCCATGGTAAGTGAGAGTGTTGCTTCTACTGCTCGTTCTCATGCTGTCGAGAACGAGCAAAGCTTTTTTTTGGTGAAAGAATCCTCCAGGGCGCTTCTTGTTAACAGTCCGAGTGAGTGGCAGGTCGAACGTCAAAGGCACTTCATCCATATTTATGATCTGCTCCGGTTCGATGGAATATTCCTTGATCTTCCTTTGTGTGAATTCGCCGAAGTTTGTGATTTTCTCCTGGTAGTCGGGGGAGGGAGTTGATGGCCGAGTGGCCGTTTGCTTACCGTAATTACCATATGTAAGTGGTCACGCACAGAGGGGATTGTCGGGAAAGAGATGGCTGTTTGAGGAAGCTCCCATTTACCGTATTACCGTAACATTTCAACAAAACAACATAACACAACACCACCGTTGTTTATTTTTACAGTGCACACAGTGTCCGCGGTGTGGTGAAAAGAGGGCAAGAGAGGAAATTAAAACAGAAGTGGATTTATAGTTAGAAAGAGTGCTAAAAAAGAGAGATTTTATTTGTATTTTTTTTTTTTTTTCTGAAAAAATCCATAGATAAGACGCACCGTTATATAAGCCGCAGGGGCCAAAAAACGGGAAAAAAGCCGCGGCTTATAGTCCGGAATTTACGGTAGTCTCATTTAGCCGTTTGCTAGCTAGCCGCCCTTTTAACGGCACGTAAAAGCTTCAAAACTCGTAAAAGTGGTCCTCGTGTGTGAAGATGATATTACTAAACACTGGTTCGCGTTTGATTAAGCCAGCGTTGCCCAGAGAGATTATTAGAAGCATCGCGCCAAAAACCCATTCAAAACTCCCATAGGCGAAAACAGTGAAGAACCAGGACTGTTAGCATCGATGATTTCCGGACTCAGATTATCAGTATTATCACGGTATTGTTAAAATGTGCTGAAAATGTTCAAAAAGTACTAATACACTCTCAGAAATCATTTCACCAAGTTTTATATTGAAAACTCTAAAATGTTATCACGGTTATCGTAAGGAATTGTATCGCGGTTATCATTTAAACCGGTTATCATTTCATTATAGTATACTGTATAGAGCAGAGGTTTTCAAAGTGGGAGGCGGGTTTCAGGGCAGGCTCAGTGAACGGAAGTGAAGCAAAGGTGACATTAGCTCTCAAAAGGAGATCACATACAGACAGACCTGTTTGGTCTGAAGTGATGTCAAACAGCAACAAGCGATCTTGGCACACTTGTTGATTGACTACAGGATCAATAACAATCATTCATACACCGATGGAGCACAAGGCTGTACTGTAGGTGGCGCTTCTAAGGGCAGCCACATGAATTTGGGCCCCAGCTTTCAGCCATGTTTTAATGTTGTTTTTTAAGTTATGTGAATTATATTCAGTTCAAATGAATCCTCTGGAACCACCTAATTCCCCACCTCATTGTTTTTTGTGGATGCAATCCGCCTGCTGAGATTTTGAAGGGATTGTGGAAAAACAAACACAGAAGCACCTTATGCGGCTTGTAGCACCACGTTGTAATGTTGAATGTCGATGATGTATGTATTTTTTTCTTCTTTCTTTTTCTGTGTCTGAGCCTGTTTGTCTTGTTCGTATATTGTTCTATTAAAAAGAATATATAAAATATTGAGGGGGGAAACAATGCCAGACAGCTTTACACAACCACGAAACTGATAGATGGAAGGACCTCAGGAACAGTGCAATTCAAAATCAAATTGGCAAAAAAAAAACATCTACAAAGACAAAATAAAAGCCCTCAAAAACCAAAATATTTCCCAATGGCACAAACACATTAATCTGGCCAATCTTTCAAAGAGTGAAGCAATCTTCCATATTGATGACCCCCAAGACCACCAAGCAATTGCTAACACAACAAATAAATCTACAGTGACCCAGTCTTTCTTTGAATGTCCGACTTAAGGATATTAATCAGAGCTCAATGTGTCCTGCTACGGATATGACACATATATTGCTTCCCGGATTTTAACATACACAGGGCGAGGCATTTCGGGAATCATGTGATATGCTGTCACCAGACAAGAATATGGCATCAGTCATATCGGGGAAATATCTAGACTCCATATTCTGATGGTATCAAAGTCCGCCTTGCGCATTTGTCCAGCTGTTCTGCCGAGTTTTGCAGCCCCGCCCCGGCAGCAAAAAAAAGCATCCCCACCTCACGGGAGCATAATTGTAATGATTTATACAGAAAAATAACTGTTTAAAAATTATATAATTGTTTGGGTAGATGTGACCTCCCTGTTTTTAAGATAAAACAGCCCCAAAATCTCGTGAGGATGCAATTACTCGAGGGGGAGGATAATTTATCACAACAACGGGCACAAGCGCAGATTAGAGGCGTGCCAAATCATTTATGCACGGCGCAAACGGGATTTGGGCGGTGTTAACCACCAGAATTATTCACAGGTGTGGCCTGGCAATGCCTGGGCATTACATCAATCAGATTCCCGTCTCGCAGTCCCTGTAATACAGTTTGCGTGAGGCATGCTGTAATTCTCCTCATGTGTAATTTGCATAGGTGCAGGCTTATTGACTGTATTGAGTTTTAATACAATTCGGGTTATTTTGTTGACTGGGGTGGGACAATAGACGTGTTTGCAGCGGGTAAACGGCGGAGACAAAAGTCCTCTCTGAACTTCCCTACAGCTGTGCAGCAATCTCTGACGCTGGGGACAACTGTTGCTAAAAGACTAATTTTAAAGGAATGGAAGTCCTCTTCTTCACCTTCTTTTCAGGTGTGGCTGATGGACATGATCTCTGTTAAGGGCTCATTATACTCGAGCAAGGCTCCGTGAAGTGGAGCTCCAGGAGTCACGTGCGGACCTCGCACTGGAGCAGATGCTTTTATACTCAGAAGTGATCAGCCAAGTGATCAGCATGTTACATTGTACAATGGTAATAGTGAGAACAGCCCGTGAAAAGTCGCAATGAAACGCTGTTATGTGCAGTACTGAGTGCGCTTTCACTCTCAAACGACCGTACATCAGCACATGAATGAATCACCAAACTTGTTTTTACTGAATAGCCATTTCAGTTCTCAGCCCTGATAGCCTACTCTGTGCTGCTTTTAATCTCTCTCAAACGTGCTCTCAACACAACACATTTACTTGGTGAAATGACTAAACGAACAGTTGCAAATCAAAGTTTAGCCTACCACATGGGTCAAGAAATGTGGTGAAAACACAGCTCAGTGTTCAGGCCTCAGTGGGTCGAAAGCGGCCATGTTTGGAGAGAAGCCGTGCGGAGGTCGCACTGTGAGAAAAACCTTCAGTGGGCGCCCTATGGAGGTAGCGCCCAACCACGCCCAACACATTGACGTAATTTGACGCTTGCGGCCCTCGCGCCCTTCACGGCATGGTGAGTATAAAGCAGGCTTTATACAGATGGAGCGGCTGAGGTTCCTGAGAGCCAACTCGCTTAGAAGGTTCTCAAATATCCGGGACCCCTTTTTGGCTTACTTTGACGAAGTTTTCTTTTCCTGTGTCTGAGCTTGTTTGTCTTGTTTGTTTATTGTTCTGCAGAAATTTGAAAATAAAATATTTGATCAAGGTCACTGTGACCTCTCGAACGCCATTTTCAAGCTCGGTAACGCCATATCTCAGTAACACCTTGACGAAATCTCTTCACATTTGGCTCAAACATCAAAGTCTGGACAGACATGCATGTCGACTGCTCACTTGTTGGCGGAGGCATATATCTGCGGTGCGGTTGTTCTAGTTTTATAGCTGTAATCCTGTATTCCATGTGTGCACGCATGTGTGCGTGCCCGTGTGTGTGTGTGCGTGTGTTGGTTCACCTTTGACCTGTTGCTCTGGGACTCTGGAGTGTCCGGTGACCTCGGCGACCCCAGTGACGTTGTGTCCTGATATGGTTGCCATGGTGACGCTGTTGCGGTGGATGTACTTGAGGAAGACCTCTGCATTCCTCCTGGCCAGAGTGCAGGCCTGTCGCCATGGAAACAACACTGTTACGGACTATTATGGGATGCAGCCGGGCCACAGCCTCTTCTTCCCAAAAATATCCAAGACCAGTCAAGACTAGTTAAGATGTGTGTTGTTGTGATGCTACATTTGACATTTAACCCGCTGCTAGAAAAATCGGGCGACACGCATTTATGGCTGCGGTGGCCTTGCCCCCACCGTAATTACGTCATATTGGCCGCACGGCCCTCGCGGTTGGAAGCGCGCATAGAGTATGTCCCGCCCTTTAAACAGTATATAGTGTTGCTTGAACACGTGTGTGTGTGGTGTGTGTGTGTGTGTGTGTGCGTGTGCATGTGTGTGTGTGTGTTTGCACGTGTACCTTGAGGAAGGCCTCCTTCTGCTCCATGTGTTTGTTGATGGTTGGCAGGAGTAGCTCTGGCTGTCTGTCTCCTCCTCCACACCAGTCCTCCTCCCTGCGGTACTCCTGCTCCAGACTCTCCAGCACCCCACACACCTGACACACAGACAGACAGACAGACAGACAGACAGACACACAGACAGACACACAGACAGACAGACAGACAGACAGACAGACACACAGACAGACAGACAGACAGACAGACAGACAGAGAGACAGACAGACAGACAGACAGACAGACACACAGACAGACAGACAGACAGACAGACAGACAGACAGACAGACACACAGACAGACAGACAGACAGACAGACAGACACACAGACAGACAGACAGACACACAGACAGACAGACAGACAGACAGACACACAGACAGACAGACAGACAGACAGACAGACACACAGACAGACAGACAGACAGACAGACAGACAGACACACAGACAGACAGACAGACAGACAGACAGACAGACACACAGACACACAGACAGACAGACAGACAGACAGACAGACAGACAGACAGACAGACAGACAGACAGAAAGACACACAGACAGAGATAAAGAGAGACAGACAGACAGACAGACAGACAGACAGACAGACAGACAGACAGACAGACAATTGATTGGATTTATAATTTATAACCCTTTTCGATGCAATCAAAGACAGAAAGAAAAGAAAAGTGTTTTCCCCCCAATGTTTTTTTTTTTTTAGTTTTGGTCCAAGTGAAACATTCTACGTTCTCCCCTGATTCTAAATATAGCTGAATCGCTTGGTAAAACTATTTTTATAAGCATTTGACAAAATGTCTATGGAAAAAAGAATGGCGGAATGCGGGCTCTCTCTCCTGTTGTGATGTGCAGTCTATCTCTCTCTCTCTCTACCTGTTGTGATGTGCAGTCTATCTCTCTCTCTCTCTACCTGTTGTGATGTGCAGTCTATCTCTCTCTCTCTCTACCTGTTGTGATGTGCAGTCTATCTCTCTCTCTCTCTACCTGTTGTGATGTGCAGTCTATCTCTCTCTCTCTACCTGTTGTGATATGACACTGAGATATATAAATATGGATTATTTGGAAATACGTGTGTCCACCACCGGTTTGCTATAGGGAGGCCAAAATAACCCAGATTTAAAGACTGGAGACTAGTTATGATGTATAAGTTTTGGAAAGGGTAGGGGGATTAATAAGCTAAACAAATGAGTGGGAATATTAACACATTCACTGCCAGACGTTTTTTTTTTACTGTAGTTAGCTTCTGCCAGAGGGTTTTTTTGAGGATTCTGGCTCATCTTTCAAGACCCGAGGATTCTTTTCTGCTAAGATTTTGTGAACACACAATATCTCAAAAGAACTACCGTAATAGAATGTGTGCTTTCTCTGTCTAAAAGAGTTAGTTTGTAGAGTTAGTAGTTATGTAAGCATTAGCAGTTGAATACAGCATGGTTTCAGCGTCAGAAAAATTATTCAGAGATAAACGGCTTTTTGTGAAATTCGATAGAACAGTCACTTTAACCATTCATTTTTGGCATCAGTAAGAGTCAGACATCTAAACAATAGTTTTGAACAGTAATTTCCTTCATAACAGCAGGAAACCCCCCTCTGCTTCCAACTCCTCCCTCCGTGTGTGTTCTCCTCCTGCCTCCCTGGCTCTCCAGCGGGCGTGTCACAACGAAGTTGCTGCTGCCTGGCTGCTGCCTGTTTGCGCGGCCGCTGTTTGAGGAAGTCTGGGTGGACTCGCTCGTTTCGTGGAGTTTTGGTTGAGAGCTTTGATGCGATTCTGGTCATATTTATGCTGCGTGTTTCGCGTTTTCGCCATCAATTTTACAGTATGAGAACGGCTTCCTCGCGCTTTTCCCTCCAGTTTTGGGTCGCCTCTTTCTACTGTGGAGAGACATGTCGACACTCAGTGGGTCGGTAAAATAGATTATACACATTCAATACCTCCAATTCTGGTGTAGGAGACGTAAAAGGGTTAGATCAACGTCCCACCGTCAAAAAAAAAAAATCGATTCTGAAAACGTGTTAACACGTCGTTGGCAGTCAACAGCTGGATTCTGAAAACGTGTTAACACGTCTTTGGCAGTGAACGTGTTAAGATGTCATTCTCCCTGTATTATGGTGAATATGCACTCAATAAATAAATCAATAAAAAACAAACAGAAACAATCAGAAAAATGATCACTTGAACATACATTAGCATGTAAAGAACTACCTAAAACGATAGAAACCACTTTGGCCTCACTTCTAGAGAACTCGTATCCTATCCAGTATTTTTACAATCAATGGTTTTGATGTGCGGTCTCTCTCTCTCTCTCTCTACCTGTTGTGATGTTCGGTAGAAAGCAGCGGAGGCGTTGACCAGTTTCAGTCGGTCTTCTATCCTCAGCATGAGGGTCTGCCAGTGCAGCGCCACCGTCTGGGCACACGACCGCACTGCGTCCGGGTCATAGTGACCCGACCTGAGGAAGACGAGTTTAGATTAATATATAATATGACCACATGACATTTAATAACAACATTTAATATTGTGATACTGTTGAGTTGTACAAGGTTAAGTAATGTTAATAAGTTGAAGTAATGGTTACGTTACGGTTACGTTACGTTGATGTAATGTTTAATTAATGTTAAAGGTCCATTCCGTAACTTCAAACTCTTTCTGACACCGGTGGCCTTTAGAGTAACTGCAGGCAGCATGTGTTCGAGCTGGGGTGCGTGCACAGCAGCTGCCTGTCTAAAATGATGACAGCAGAGGTGTTGGTTGCTTTGTAACATTAGCTGATAAAAGTCACTTGAAATGGCAACCTGGACAATTTATCGGCCAGATGAGCTTTGAGACGGCCGGGAAGGATTCTGGACGAATTAGCGGACGTTATTGTGTTGTTTGGTCGTGTTCTGGCTTGTGTTGACTGCGGGGAAGTGGATACTACAGTTTTTCCTGGTTGTTTAAACAGATTTTTGGGAACATCAGACACAATGTGCACAATCTCTAACTCATTTACCTACTGCTAAACCAATTCTGCTAAACTCCAAGCACATTTTCCTGCTTTAGACTCATCTTCCCATTCCATACCACACATTTCCTGCTTTAGACTCATCTTCCCATTCCATACCACACATTTTCCTGCTTTAGACACATCTTCCCATTCCATACCACACATCTTTCAGCTCACTAAACACAATTCTCCATATCTTGCACACTCTTCCTGATTTTCCACTCCTGATGTTCACTCAGAACACACTGCCAATCACATTCCTAAACTCCAAAGGCTGTTGTGCAATTTGCTCTTTGGGTATACAGTACATACAACAATATATGTCGATATTTCACATCCAACAGGTGAAACACTGAACATGTAAAGTCCTGATTCCACTGCTAAGGCATTCCTACAGTGTTTTCCATTCATATATAGTGTTTTCCATTTTGCACATCAGTGTTCAATGGTGTCTGTTTCCCCAAAATTCTAAGCACAAAACACTCGTGTTTTGTGTTTTAGCAATTGGGGAAGAATGTATTTGTATTGCATTCCATTCAGTTTGCTGTTGGGTCTGAGATACAGTATAATATTTTCTTTTTTACTACATTTCTGTTGCTTTATATTTGGGTATTTTACGAAAGGAGAAAATGCTAGCCTACAACATGAACATGCAAAGGTATAATTCTCCTGATCATTCATAAAGCGTTTTGCATTCATACTATAGTGTTTTCCATTTTGCACATCAGTGTTCAATGAGTGCTTGGAATGTCTACTCGTATGATGTATGTGTTTGAGTTTTGAGAGCAAAGTGTGCTTGTGCAAAGGAAGTATAGGATTTAGCATTTTGTGCTTGAGTTTTGAGGGCAAAGTGTGCTTGTGCAAAGGAAGTGTAGGATTTAGCATTTTGTGTGTGAGTCTTGAGATTTGTGTTTAGGATTTTGAGGGAGTGAGGTAGTGAATCAGGGAATATGTTTAAACAACCAGGAAAAACTGTAATGTTAGTATGAGCCAGGAGCTAACTGCCTTCTCCCCTTATTATTATTCAGTCTAATGCCTGGGGCTGATGTGAACTGGACGTGACCAAACGGAACAGTCAAACAATGTTCCATAAGCATAACGTTAGCGTTAGGCATATTTGCGACTGTTGCATTATCCACACAAGATGGCAACGTCATTAGCAGAGCTCCTGGGTGGTAAATCCATTAGCTATAGCCGCGTTAGCAAGTAGCTAACGTTATCTATAGCCGGCCAAAACCACAATATCACAGCAAGCTAAGGTCCCTCCATTAACCAAAAACACAGCCCGACTCTATTTTCCCCCAACATCGGTCACATGCTGTTTGGCCAGACGGGATCACTAGATAAATATTTTATTTTTTTGTGTGGAATTTTTACTGGACTCTCTCTGTGTTGGTGGTTGTTTGCTGAGATTCATTGACTGCATTAGCTAGCTGACATAACGTTAGCCTGTGTAAGCCTTCTTCTTTGTTGGTGTATTGACTGGCTGAGCGCTGAGAGGCAGGCTCGTGAACGTGCAGAACGTCGCATCCGCCAGATTTTCCGGGAAATCTCTACACGTGAGGAACAGAAGGCTGCAGGCATATCATTGGAAACGGCAGAACGCAGAGAGACGCAGCTGGGCTCATATTTTAAGTTACGTTACGGAGCGTTCACTCATTGGTAATAAAAGAAAAATACTTTATGCACATTTATTTCTTCACAAATCGTATGGAATTGGCCTTTAATAAGGTTGATGTAATGGTTAAGTAATGTTAATACGGTTGACGTAATGGTTAAGTAATGTTAATAAGGTTGCCGTAATGGTTAAGTAATCTTCTATATAATGAGAAGTGTGTGAGTGAGCAGAATTTTGTTCGGCCACAGCTATGCCATTCTACTGTATGTGCAATCGGGCTGAAACTTTCAGGAAGTGTAAAGAGCACTAGCACCCGTGCAGGGGTGACCTGACGGACCTGGATTTTTTAATTAGGTAATTGCCCTAATTACCTAGCATCAGTGATGATGTCATGTTCCAGACCAGGGGGGACTTATACCGCATTCAAGACAACTCGGACCGCCGTAAGTTTCAACATGGAACCTCCAGCCCGGACAGATTTGCGTTCACGCTGCACCTCCCGCTCGGAGGGGAAACCAAACTGTTGCTATAGCAACCCGCGTTAGCATGGTAGCGACCTACTAACAATGCTAAATGCTGAATGCTGAATGTCACACAGAGCGAAACACAGATGACACAAACACATATGAAACGTTAACATTACATAATTAAGACCTCAAATTGTGTGTTAAAACGTCAACAAACGTCTTTATAATAATTCTGTGCTTATCATTAACGATGCAAGTTGCCATTTTGATCTGGCTGTGACGTCAACTCGGAGAAACCGGAGCTCTGGATGATACCGGAATTTCCGAGCTGTAATTCCGGCCTGAACGACCGTTCAATTCACTTTTTACAGGTCGGAACCCATTTTTTCCGGCGGTCCGAGTTGTCTTGAACGGGGTCTAACTCCCAGGGGGTCTAAATCCCACGGGTCCACTAGTGTTAATGAATTGAAGTAATGGTTAAGTAATGTTAATAAGGCTGACGTAATGGTTAAGTCATCTTATTAAGTAATCTTATTAAGTAATGTTAAGGTTGAAGTAATGGTTAACTAACAGTACTGACCTGACCAAGAGCTCCGCTCGCTGCTGCAGCGCTAGCGCCACCTGGTGGGTCCTCTGGAGAGAGTCAGCATG
This sequence comes from Poromitra crassiceps, assembly GCF_964638095.1. Lineage (NCBI taxonomy): Eukaryota > Metazoa > Chordata > Actinopteri > Beryciformes > Melamphaidae > Poromitra > Poromitra crassiceps. The sequence continues at coordinate 80,227,895 of NC_139625.1, read as the reverse complement.
GAGAAGAGCCTGGAGATCGACAGACAGAGGAAAGAAAGAGACAGGTCTCTCCAGTCTCTGCCACAAAGCATTATTACTGTGTGTATTAGCTTGTGTGTGTGCATGCGTGCGTGCATATGGGTGTGTGTGTGACCTCTATGGCCTGTTGGAGGCGCTCATGCTCCCTCTGCAGCTGCTCGGCTTCAGACAGACAGCTGGAGTTCACCATGCAGGACGACAGCATGACCTCACCTTCACTAATCCACACCAACACCTGGGGGGGGGCAGAGAGAGAGAGAGAGGGGGGGAGGGTGAGAGTGAGGGAGCTCAACAAAAAAATAAAACGATTAAAATGTAATTTATTTTTATTTTTTTATGTTTTATCTTTTTAGTTTTGGTGCGAGTGAAATGTTCTATGGTGATTCTACATACAGTATAGTTGAATCGCTTGTTGTGACTATTTTTATAAGCATTTTATGATATGTAGATGGAAACATGAATGAGTGATTGATTGTTTGACTTTATTCATGGATATAGAATATCTTGTAATGTCCCCTGTCACAGCTCAACGACTCAAAGACTCCTGATTACAAGACAGAGTGAAAGTGTGAAAGGAACAAAGACTGATGACTCATGAGGATCTTGTAGTCTGTACGTGCTATAACCTGTCTGCCTTTATTCATTCTTCAATTCATATATGAAAAAATGAAAAAATGTGGAAAAACCAAAATTCTGACAGTTATTTAGATTTTTAGATTCGAAATGAACAAAAGGAAAAACGCAGCTGTTTTTTTCAGTTTGTTTTGTTGTAAAATAAAAAAACTGAAAAACAAAATAATAATTTTTAAATGTTGTATTATCAATTGAAATATCAAAAGAATGAATGATACATGGATTATTAAACACCAATAAACATGGTACTTCAAAAATCCTGTCCTACAATCTTCCAGTTTTAGTCACAATCAAATTACATCAGAAACTACAAACATTTACACTAAATAGAGACAGTCATCACAGTGAACACAAAATGCTCACAGGACGGGCCAATTAGGCCTACTAATCTATCCGGTCACCTTGCTCCAGAGATAAGTGTGGACCCGACCACTAAACACCTCTCTATATTCTGACACTTTGATGCCTAGTGGAAGGCTGTTCCACAGTAAGGTCCCTGTGTAAAAGAAGGAGCTCCGAGCTACTTTAGCTATTTACTCGTGGTACTTTACATGAGCACACTGGTGGTCCTGGTGTTATGTCCATGTGTATGGACCATGGCTATCTGCAAGCCCAGGTAGTATGGAGCAGTACCATTTATGATGTTATACGGTTGACTTGACTTTCAACTGTTCTATCCTGAACTGCACTGGCACCAGGCCCACCATCTTGAATTTGTGACTACCTACAGTACATGAGTTCTAGGAGGTGCATCTAATAAGTAATGAATGATGTTATTTTGCATCACCTGCAGTTTGTTCCTGAGGTTTGCCGTCAAGCCACTACACCAAGCAGAACACGCATAATCAAAATTACACTGAACCAACGATGAAACCAAAAGTTTCTTAACAGAGAAATCGAAAAAGCCTTGTCTTACGATACAGGAACTTAATTTTACCGGCACACTTACATATCATTTTAGCAGCAATCGGTTCACAGGAGATTGCCTGATCCAGTATTACCGTAAATTCCGGACTATAAGCCGCGGCTTTTTTCCCGTTTTTTGGCCTTTTTTGGCCCCTGCGGCTTATATAACGGTGCGGCTTATCTATGGATTTTTTCAGCAAACGGCCACTCGGGAACCTCCAAAATCTATGGATGTTGGTATGAGGCAGAACGAGAGCAAGACAGACATTACGAGAGCGAGACCCTGATTGGATGATGTTGCAAAAAATGTGCCTCGCGACCTGATTGGAGCACTGTGCCACTACGCTCTCTCAGCCACTACGGTAAAACACCCTCCCTCTTCCCTCGCTCCGGGGGGAAAATGGCAGCGATTGAGCCTGAAAGACAGTCTGAATGAAATTGAATGTAACATTCCCAATTCTATGTATTACATTCTAAAAAACTAACGGCAACATTTTGGAAGGCTAAGCCACACAACTAGCTCGTTGTAATCTAACATCATGCTTCAAAAGATGGAGAACTGGCTGTGTTACGACGATGGCGGCGAGAAGAAGAAGGAAAGAAGGAAATCGAGCAGCAGCACGTAACCTTGGCATCAGGGTGTTGACACAGAGAGCAGACGGCCGAGGTGCCGTTCAGATCCGACTGAAGGCTCAAGTTTGCCAGTGGATCCTGACAGCGTGGAGGAGTGTCAAAACATCCACGATCACCAACGGGTTCCGAAAGGCTGGACTGCTGCGTGATGAAGAGGAGGACGCCGCCACAGCTGAGGGCCTTCAGAGGCTGTTCGATTCCAACAGTGACGAAGAGGAGTTCGTTGGTTTTGAGAGCGACAACGAAGGAGAGAGGAGAGTGGCTGACGAAGCCACCCTGAGCCTGTTCGTTTCCGACACTGAAGATGAGGACTTTGGTGGTTTTAGTACGCAGGAAGAAGACGAAGATGAGGATTAATGACTTGACTTTTCTGGTTACAGCCGTGTACTGCACCTTAGCCTAAAAGATGAAGACGAGGATTAATGACTTTTCTGGTAGGCTGATTACCGTATATTTTAAGCAGCCGTGTTACTGCAACTTTAGGCTTACGCGCTTACTGTCGTGTTACAGGCACTTTATTTTGCACTTTAAAAAAAACACATTTAATTTAGCCATTGATATTGCCTCGTCAAGCGCTGTAAGCTTTGTTTTTTGTTATGGTACTACTGTAGGCTATAATGTAGATCAGTGGTTTTCAACCTTTTTCATGCCAAGGACCCCTAAATTTACACAGCACAGTACATGTTCTGTAGCTACTATTGCACTAAATGGTAACACTTGAATACGTTATGCAAATATGCAACTTGTTTTGTTGAAATGTTAATAAATGGGAGCTTCCCCAAACAGCCATCTCTTTCCCGACAATCCCCTCTGTGCACGAACCCTTACATATGGTAATTAAACATCAAAACACCCGCGGCTTATAGTCCGGTGCGGCTTATATATGTAAAAAACAGTCAACTCTGCAGGTGCGGCTTATACACCGGTGCGCCTTATAGTCCGGAATTTACGGTACTCCTAAATACTGTAAGGGACACTTACTTGTCTGAGATACAATTTCAGCTCCATTTCAGGATACTTCCAGGCAGTTTATTTTAAGAAAATATTATCTTCCTTCCAAAAAGAATTGACTCTGTTTTGCTCAGCGTTCATTGACGTCCTTCCCAAGTACCAGCAATGCAGAATCATCAGCGTACAACAAAAGCTTGCATTGTCCAACCACTGGCATATCATTTAAAGAAACAAAAGAGGGCTGAAAATATATCCTTGTGGCACCCCACATACAATATCCAAAGGTTCTGATCTAACCCCTTCTACATCACATACTTGAGTTCTTCCTGTGAGGTAAGAAGTGAACCATTTGACAGCAGTCTGACTGAAACCCACACACTGTAGTTTTGACAGCAGTATGACATGATTCACTGTGTCAAAAGCTTTTTGTAGCTCGAGTAAGATCATGCCAACATACTTTCCATCCTGAAAGTTTCGTCTAATAAAATCAAACTAATTTATAAGACAGGTTTCAGTAGAGTGTCAGTGTGCTGCTTTGAAACCTGACATACAGGAGAATAGTGTTTAATTTCTAAAGATAATGAAACGTGCCTAGCCTGGTGAGACAATTCAATTCTTCTGTGATTTGAGGTAAATGACATGACTCTAGTCTCGATAGCAGTATCGATGAGCTGAGACATGATTGATTTTCTGGTTTTGAGAAGTTGTCAATCGATACCAATCGATACAGGGTCTCGATCCCCATCCCTTCTCAGCTGGCCTCAGCTGGTGCTTGGCCAGTGGAAAACGAAAAAATACGAGTAGAGCCGGGCCAGGCCAAGACGATACCAGCGGGCGAAATGCGCCAGCGCCACAGATGTCTCAGCTGTAGATTCTGCTCCAGGTGTGTGTGTGTGTGTGTGTTACCTGTTTGACCTGGCTCTCCAGGTGTCTCAGCTGTAGGTTCTGCTCCAGGTGTGTGTGTGTGTGGTCGGCGATCTGCTGCAGCTCCTTCTGTTTGTCCTGCAGGAGGCGCTGCAGCTCCTCCACCTGAGAGGAGAGGCCTCCCTCTCCTTCAGACAGCTCCATACCTGCATGCACACACACACACACACACACACACACACACACACACACACACGCATGCAGTCAGTGATGATTTTCTGTGTCTGTGACATCATCAGTTATGTCATATATCAAATCCCGCCTTCCACATATGATGTCATAGGCCTTATATGCTAATGAGGTCTGCTGCAGCTCCTTCTGTTTGTCCTGCAGGAGGCGCTGCAGCTCCTCCACCTGAGAGGAGAGGCCTCCCTCTCCTTCAGACAGCTCCATACCTGCATGCACACGCACACACACACACACACACACACACACACACTGTGACATCATCAGTGATATCATAAAGGTGAGGCTAGGGTGTGTTCGTAAATTCAATCTGACGCTCTGCGCAAAAATGAGTGTGCGAGTGGAGAAAGAAGCAGAGTGTGTGCTCCTTCTGAATGAATTAACGAACGGGTCAAGGAAAAAGACATCAGTCTGTTTGATTGCTGTTTGATTGACAGGCGATCTCTGGGAAGCGCAGGGCAGAAACAACACAACAATGAGCACCTAGAGCCAAAGATGTCAACGAACTGTCAACTCAGTTATATAACCCAAAGACTTGCTATCGAATGGCATTTCGCTATGACTCCCGCTGCCATGTTGGCTGTTCATTTGCTCCTCCTGGCGCTCTGCTGCTCCGGCCACACAGACACAGAGTCTTCAGAGTGCACTCTGCCACTCCAAGAGTGTCGCGCTCTGAATAACCCAACACTGTATTCCAACAGTGCTCAGAATTTACGAACGATCCTGTTTGTGCCGGAGTGCGCTCTAGCCGCTCTGAGTACTATTTACGAACGCAGACTATAAGTGGTGGGAGTATTCACCTTTTTCCTGGACTTTGACCTATCCCTTGATTCTCAGCGGTAGCCGGGCTTATTTTAGCCAAAATGGCTAAAAATAGTATGTGGTTGCGTAGCGGGCGCTTTTATTTTGATGGCTAAACGTCCAAACCGGAACTCTTAGATTCGCTAGTGTTCGCGACCAGAACTCTTATATTCGCTCATTGAATGGAGCTTTAGCAGTCTCTCCCTTTCTAGTCTCGCAGTAGCCAGCTGGCACGTAAATGCAAGTCGCTGGAAGCTTGCTGGAATGCGTCGTTGGGTCTGACCACGTGAGGCTACTCTCTTTCAGTCTCTTTCACTATGAACGCTCCTCGGCAGAAACAGGAAACTGGAAAGCTGGAAACAGGGAGGGAGGGTGTCATGGAAGCGCCCACTGGCTTACCATGAAACTCATGAATAAGTCGGACTGGTACTACACTACTTGATTCAGAGGGATGACGCAGGGATGACGTATTTTTGTAGGCTTACCCAGAAGTCCCTGCACTTCCTGGTTCCTACGTCAAAAAGTCAAAGGGATTTTTGTATGGGGATTTTGGTTAAAGCCCCCCTCCAGTCAGTTGTTCCTAATGTACAATGTTTAGGTCCTATGAAAACGTACATGGGCATGTGCTGTATCAACACGTCATCATTTGCGCCAACGAACGTAAATTGATAATAATCTAAGTTAATACCGGCTTGTTCTACTCATTATACCACTGCAGCATAATGACTGCAGCACTGTTCTCTCTATGTCTGTTCTCTCTTTGTTAATCTCTTTGTCTAGCCAGAGTGGAAATACCGGAAACAGTCACCGCCATGACAGTCTGCCCGCATCTCCGTAAACACAATGGAGAGAAAGGCTAAAAAAAATCTTTATCATGGAGAAAATCACGGCAAAATTACAGTTGAAAGTACCGTAAATTCCGGACTATAAGGCGCACCGGTGTATAAGCCGCACCTTCAAAGTTGACTATTTTTTTCTTATATAAGCCGCACCGGACTATAAGCCGCGGGTGTTTTAATGGTATTTTTTTTTTTTTTTTTACAGTGCACACAGTGTCCGCGGTGTGGTGAAAAGAGGGCAAGAGAGGAAATTAAAACAGAAGTGGATTTATAGTTAGAAAGAGTGCTAAAGAAGAGAGAATTCCGTTTTTTATTTTTTTATTTTAGTTACTCACAGTACTATTGACCAGTCCAACTCAAAAGATATTCGGCAGTTTCACTTTGAGCTCTTGTTCCGCCGCTGGGCACACAGTGTCCGCGGTGTGGTGAAAAGAGGGCAAGAGAGGAAATTAAAACAGAAGTGGATTTATAGTTAGAAAGAGTGCTAAAGATAGTCCGGTCTGGTTATGACGAGTCTCGCTGGGTACAGTACGCCAAAGCGATATCCATTGACTCGATGATGCTGTTGTATGTTGCGCGTTTCTGTTGCACCAACGCGGAGAGGTCCTGCCGGACGAAAAAGCGCGTACCCTCCCAGGTGAGGGGCTTCTTCCCCGCAGCCTGGAGGATGAGTTGACGGTCGGGCCAGCGGAGTAGGCAGATGAAGATGGCCCTCGGTGGCAGGCCGGGGTCTGGACGTGGCCGAGGCGCCCGGTGTGCCCTGTCCACCTCTGGTGGTTTCTCGCCTTCCTTCAGGTCCAGGATGTAACACAGGATTTTGCCACGAAAGCGTCCATGTCACCAATCTCAGCTCCTCTTTTACATTGATCAGGCGAATGTTATTTCTTTTACTCCTGCTGATTAAGTCATCAACCTGCGTGTGCAGGGTTTCGATTTTGCATTTTATCCATTTTCGGACTCACTGTGTTGTTTTTGTCCTCCAGTGCGCGGATGCGCTTTTCCGCATTATAAACTGTTCACGGTTGCCTTAGTTTCTTTAGTGAGTGAGTGGATGGACTTCTGCACGTTTTCAAACTTGTTTTCAAGCTGCTCAAAACCTCTGAGCGATGTCGGACTTAATCGATAGTGTTTCACGGAGTAAAAGTTTAGCCCAAGCGTGTATCTCCAGCCTCCAGCAGGTGAGTCATTTCCTCATTCATGGCGTGATTGCTTCGTCTTTTTCTTTCTGCTTACCTGTGTTGTGTTATGTTATGTTATGTTGTTAAAAGAGGGCAAGAGAGGAAATTAAAACAGAAGTGGATTTATAGTTAGAAAGAGTGCTAAAAAAGAGAGATTTTTTTTTTTTTTTTGGAAAAAATCCATAGATAAGACGCACCGTTATATAAGCCGCAGGGGGCAAAAAAGGCCAAAAAACGGGAAAAAAGCAGCGGCTTATAGTCCGGAATTTACGGTAAGTCATCAACCTGCGTGTGCAGGGTTTCGATTTGTTTTTGCATTTTATCCACTTTCGGACTCACTGTGTTGTTTTTGTCCTCCAGTGCGCTGATGCGCTTTTCCGCATTAGAAACTCTGTTCACGGTTGCCTTATTTTATTTAGTGATTGAGTGGATGGACTTCTGCACGTTTTCAAACTTGTTTTCAAGCTGCTCAAACCTCTGAGCGATGTCGGACTTAATCGATAGTGTTTCACGGAGTAAAAGTTTAGCCCAAGCCGTGTATCTCCAGCCTCCAGCAGGTGAGTCATTTCCTCATTCATGGCGGTGATTGCTTCGTCTTTTTCTTTCTGCTTACCTGTGTTGTGTTATGTTATGTTATGTTATGTTGTTAAAAGAGGGCAAGAGAGGAAATTAAAACAGAAGTGGATTTATAGTTAGAAAGAGTGCTAAAAAAGAGAGATTTTTTTTTTTTTTTTTTTGAAAAAATCCATAGATAAGCCGCACCGTTATATAAGCCGCAGGGGCCAAAAAAGCCCAAAAAACGGGAAAAAAGCCGCGGCTTATAGTCCGGAATTTACGGTAGACGGGTTTGATGTAAGCTGGGCTCATCTAATACAAGCAATGTCTGACCTGCAGTCACCTCTCTTTTCTTATTTTCTTTTCTTCATATATTTTTTTATGCTGTTACACAAACTCCTCCAAACATGTAGATGTATAAAAACTACTTTGATTAATCAGAATCAGAATTAGAATAACTTGATTGATCCCAGAGGGGAAATTGAGTCATGCTGCAGTTGCTCACACTCAGGTAGGGAAACATATAAACATTGAAACATTATAAGAGACATAGGAATATACCATAACACAATAAAATAGAAGTTACGTCACCTATATACAATAAAGTGTGACAATAATTTGTGTGATATGGTTTTTCTACAAAAAGCAGCTACAGTATGCAGTACTGCATGCAATACTGTGTTGCACCTATCTGTTGGATCCACTGTGCACACTGCCTCTTTAAATGGCAGGGTTTATATACACCTGGCTGCTGATTGGGTAACACCTCTAACACGCCCACCAAACAAGAGACAACATAGGTTACCTCAAAGCCCGTTAATCACCGTTGCACACCGTTTGGAGGAAACATGACGGTAAACCCGGAAACCGTAGCAAACGGTCTACACCGTTTCGCAGTTTGAACATACCCCAGCTTTATGACATCATATGATATGGAGGGGTCTGCATGTGTGCGTGTGTGTGTGTATGTGTGTGTGTCGTCTCCATGGTAAATTCAATACGTTGGTTTCCATGGGGATCAGCTGTGCGCTTCAGAGAGCAGTTTCCATGGTAACCACATCCCCCTTTCCCCTCCCCCATCCTCTTCTCTCTCTCTCTACAATCTTCCCCATTTTCTCTCCTCTCCTCACCCTCTCTTCTCTCCTTATCTCACCTCTCCTCGTCTCCTCTCCCTCTACTCTCCTCTCCCCCTCTCATCCTTTCCTCCCCGCCTCTCCTCGTCTCCTCTCCCTCTACTCTCCTCCTTTCCTCCCCTCTCTATCCTCTCTCCTCATCTCTTCTCTCTTCGTCTCCTCTCCTCTGTCCTCCTATCCTCTCCTAGTCTCCTGTCCTCATCTCGTCCTTTACCCCTCTCCTCTCCTCTCCTCCTCTCCTCGTGTCTTCGTGTCATACCTGAAGCCTGGACCTCAGTGATGTATTGTTGCAGGTCGTGTCCTTGCTGGATGACCTCATACGTCATGTTGTTCATCGCCAGCCTCCGCTCCATGTGCCTGTGGACCAATCAACCAATCAATCAACCAACCAACCAACCAACCAATCAATTAACCAATCAATCGTCAGTCAGTCAGTCAGTCATAGACTGTATAAATATATAAGCAGGGTATATGCAGGAAACCTTACATTCAATACCTGTTAAGGTGTTTTTTTAAGACCTTTTCAATATATTTTAACACCTCAACACCTCACATCAGCGATAGGGGTGTAAAAAAGTTTCATCAAAATAGAAAGCATCTCATTTGGTAGACTTATAGTGAAAAGAACTTCCAAAAAGAATGTGATGTGGAGGCATCATGAATTTTAGAGAGAGAGAAAATGTGGCCACAGACTGTCAGTGTTATTGTAAGTCGCTTTGGATAAAAGCGTCTGCCAAATGACGTAATGTAATGTAATGTAATGTCAGCCAAATTGTAACTGCAATAAAGTTGTGTAGACTAGTTTGATTGTTTATTTTATTATCTTGAATTTTGAATATGGATGATCTTGGTGTCACTGTCAAATCACATGTTTTTTTATGATGAGGAATTCACATTTGGTACTTTAGAATTGCTCAGAAGCTTCCTTCTATCTCACAATTCAATACTCAAAATAAGTGATTGCCATAACTGCCCAAACTTAACCTCTGGAATGGTGCATCCCCATATCAAATTATTTTTGGAATATTGGTTCGTACCTGTGTATGCGCTGCTGAGCGAGTGTCAGCGCTTCGGGGCTTGGCTGCTTGTCCTGGTTAGCGTCATTAGCTAGCCGCGGCGCTGCTAGCTTCTCTGCTGAGAAGTCCTGAGCCTGTTTCTGCAGGTCCTGCTTCCAGGCATCCAGCTCGCCCGTTACCTACACACATAAACAAACGCACACACACACACACACACACACACACACACACACACACCCACACACAAACAGACACAGAGACAAACACACACACACAGACACAGAGACAAACACACACACACACACAGACACAGACACAGACACAGACACACACACACACACACACACACACACACACACACACACAACGTACACTATACGTGAATAAGATACATAAACTTAACATACCAGGTTTGTCCTGCAATGATTGTGGTTAGAATTTGAAAAAAATAAAAAAAAGTCTATATTTAGACGGATATAGATCGAGTACCGCAAGGTACCAGAAATACCAGAAGTCCCTGCACTTATTACATGTCAAATTCAATGGGATTTTTGTAATGGGATTTTGGTTAAATGCTTGAAATAAGGTCTCTGGTCAACAAAAGTTTATGAAACGGGAAACTTTGCGTTCAGCAAGATAATCTGACTTGAAGCGTTTTCTGAAAATCAAAAAAAAAATCGGAAAAATTAAAAAATGCCTTTACGTTTTGAAAATCATAAAAGTGGTCCTCATTTGTGAATATTATCTTGAAACACAAAAAGTGGTTTGTCTCAAGAACTGTTTTCGAATTTCGGGCCGGAGTCCCAGCAAACTAGATTTGAAGACCACATAGTGGGCTGATAATGTAGTTTAACTAAAATCCCCATACAAAAATCCCATTGCCTTTTACATGTAAGAGTGGAAAGTGCTAACATCCAGGTCTTCCGGACTCATTCCTGCAGTACTCACACTAATGTGTGTGTGTGTACTAATGTCACACACACATACAGAGTTACTTTTGTGTTGTCATGCAGAATAGGTTTGAGAGCAAAACTATCCACACTGCAATCAAAAACAAAAACAAACACTGAGGATCAAAAACTTTTGTTTGCTGTTGAGCTGAATCTTGTGGGAGGGACCTATGCTGGATTCGCAAACAAAACTTTTGGATTCACAAACAGAAGACTTTTCTGGCACCGAATCAATCATTCCGAATGACAGGCATGTTTCGATATTGGTATCGAATGACTCATTCAATACCAATTTTCTATACAAAAAATTCTATACCAATTTTCTATAGAAGAAAACAGCGTCATTGAGCCTATAAGCATGCAACATGCTTGCACACCATGCTCTAATAAGGCTGATGATTGGCTGTCATGTAGAGGCATGCAGGAAAAGTTACGTCCACTTTAGCCGATGAGCTTGTTCTGTGTTGTATTTGAGAGAGGCAGGCACCCCAGGCAGCGTGCGGAAACAATGTAAACAATCTAAAAGTGTGGCTCTATTTAAAGCTCGATGCCAATACCGCACAATGCAATAACCCAGTGAATCCCTATTAAAAAAAAGACCTGTTTTCTTTGCAGCAGTTGGGAATGGAGGAAATCGATGCATCTGGCCGTGAGTTGTAGATCGTTTAATTAATTAGTAATGTTATGCGCAAGCGATGAATTAATATGCATGAACGTTAATAGCAGACAGTTATCGCCCATTATGTATTTTTAGCAACTCGTTAACAAACGCTGATGTCATGATAGTTTGTTGAATGTCAATGCGATTCACTTTGTGCCATTAAGGCTATATTGATAGGCTAGTCAGTGAATGCTCATGTCTTCCATGCATGAAGTGGAGCCGTTTCGTCAGTTTTCAAGAATAACGTTCCATTGCAGCAGTGAGCATTAAACATGGATTTGCAACTCTCCATTTTGCACTGAAAACTATTTGCAATGATCGAAGTCAAGGTATCGTATTGGTATCGATATCGAAAAATTACCCAGCCTTACGCATTAATACATTTTTGATCACAAATGTATTTTACGTACCATAAAACAAAAATTGAATGCAGTGTGGATAGTATTTCTCTCTCTCTATTTTTACATCGGCCAAAAAGATCATGTTTTCGGTGCCGTTTGTCCGTCTGTTGTTTGTTAGCAGATTTCAGTCTTACCATTGACAGATTAGAATATGTTTCAACTCTTGACCTCAGCTGGAAGTAACGTTAACTGGTGTTAACAAGTGAAGAACGCTGTAGCCGTTGTCAACAGAACTCTTTACATACCAGTAATCAAACATGGTGGAAAATGCTTCCATACCATCGATTTCCCAGCATTGTTTTCGGTAACGTTCGGTAACCCTTCGATGATAACGTTTTCTTTCACGCATCTTATTTTCAGTTTCAGTGTTGCGCAACACTGGTGCTGTGTTCTGGTGCTGTCAGTAAGGTGGTAAATAACAACTCCAGCACAGGTCCCGACGGGCTCGGGTCCGGTACCCCAGCTCTAACACACACATATACACACACACACACACCTCCAGCGTGCACTGTTGCAGGATGCGGAGCTGCAGGTAGACGTCCAGTCTGATCTTCCTCTGGTGGACCTGCTCCTCCAGCTGAGCCTGGGCCTCCTCCAGCTGCTGCAGCACCGCCTCCACATGGGCCACTGAGCTGCCCTGAGGTCTGAAACAAACACAACCAAAGACTTTATATACACCACTGAGCTGCCCTGAGGCCTGAAACCAACACACCCAAACCTTTCATCACTGAGCTGCCCTGAGGCCTGCAACAGCCCTGAAGCTGCCCTGAGGTCCCAAACCAAACATTTAACAAACAAACAAACAGACCCAAACATTTAACCACTGAGCTGCCCTGAGGTCTGAAACAAACGCACCCAAAACTTTAACCACTGAGCTGCCCTGAGGTCTGAAACAAACGCACCCAAAACAACTTTAACCACTGAGCTGCCCTGAGGTCTCAAAACAAACACACCCAAAGCGTTAACCACTGAGCCCTAAAGCTGCCCTGAGGTCCCAAACCAAACATTTAACAAACAAACAAACACACCGAAACATTTAACCACTGAGCTGCCCTGAGGTCTGAAACAAACACACCCAAACCTTTAACCATTGAGCTGCCCTGAGGTCTGAAACAAACACACCCAAAGCGTTAACCACTGAGCAGCCCTGAAGCCTGAAACAAACATACCCAAACCATTAACCACTGAGCTGCCTTGAGGTCTCAAACAAACACACCCAAAGACTTTATAATACACCACTGAGCTGCCCTGAGGCCTGAAACAAACACACCCAAATACACCACTGCAGGTCTGAAACAAACACACCCAAACACTGTAACCACTGAGCTGCCCTAGGGTCTGAGACAAACGCACCCAACACTGTACCCACTGAGCTGCCCTGGGGTCTGAAACAAATGTACCCAAACACTGTAACCACTGAGCTGCCCTGAGGTCTGAAACAAAGACACCCCACTGTAACCACTGAGCTGCCCTGAGGTCTGAAACAAACACAGCCAAATACTTTATCCATTGAGCTGCCCTAAGGCCTGAAACAAACACATCCAAAGTCTTTATCCACTGACCTGCCTTGAGGTCTGAAACAAACACACCCAAACACTGTAATCACTGAGCCGTCCTGAGGTCTGAAACAAAAACACCCAAACCCTTAATCACTGAGGTGCCCTGGGGTCTGAAACAAACACACCCAAAGCGTTAACCACTGAGCAGCCCTGAAGCCTGAAACAAACACACCCAAACCATTAACCACTGAGCTGCCTTGAGGTCTCAAACAAACACACCCAAAGACTTTATAATACACCACTGAGCTGCCCTGAGGCCTGAAACAAACACACCCAAATACACCACTGCAGGTCTGAAACAAACACACCCAAACACTGTAACCACTGAGCTGCCCTGAGGCCTGAAACAAACACCCCACTGTAACACTTGTGATATAGATCAACAACAACAACATTATTATGTGCCGAGCAGCAGGTTGGAACAGAGGAAATAGGGGCATGCGTAATGTGTTTTTTTACGTCCTGTAAATTTTCTGACACGCTGCAGCTCATATCCTTATTATATGATACTGACATAAATGTGACCGGTTCTATTTATCTCTGCCAGCCATCCATCGGTTGAGGCGATGTCTCGTCATAGACGCTGCGTTAGCTGGCTCGGGGCGTGGTCAGGGTGGGGTAAATCCCCCGTTCTATCCATTCAGCAAAGTTAGAATTTAGCTGCTAGCCCAGCCCAGACAGACACGATTGGGGATTTAACCACTGCAGTAAACGCACATCAGAACAGACGTCTTGTCTTCTGCTCTAGAATCCCCCAAACCTGTAGTTTAGAGACCAGCAGGACCTTCCTTTGGTGAGTCAGCCTATTGAGATATATGGGCGGTTTTACCCCACTCGCGCGCCAGCCGTATAACATTTTGTGGGCGTTCCCAGACATGTCTCTATTGCTCTGTTTTCCATCCGGGGACCTGACATCACATCAGTGAAAGTTGAGAGCTCAGAGCAGTCAAGCCATGAGTCCATGACATGGTCAACACCGGGAGGATGGCTGGATATTTATCAGATTTCGAGAATATAGATGATGCATTTGAATTCGATATTTGAGCCGGTCCAGACTAACGTCATTAGGATTACAAATTGAGGAGCAGGGGGAACAGGAGCTGCTATCTCTACCAATGTGACAGACAGCAGACAGAGACAGGGTGAACATGCTGTACCAAGGTAAATACAGCGTTCATTTTCTCATTGTCTATATGATATAATAAGGATATGAGCCGCTGCATGTCATTAAATAAGCTATTTACAGGACGTACACACATTATACAAGCCATTATCTCCTCTGTTCCAAGCCACTGCTCGGCGCATAATAATGTTGTTGTTGATCTATAAAAAAAAAAAATCAGAGTGAGTTAAAAATCATAATTAAAGCTGGAAATAAGGTCCAGGTTGTAAAAGACCGGAATTCTCCTTTAACCACTGAGCTGCCTGAGGTCTGAAACAAACACACCCAAACTTTTAACCACTGAGCTGACTGAGGTCTGAAACAAACACACCCAAACCTTTAACCACTGAGCTGCCTGAGGTCTGAAACAAACACACCCAAACCTTTAACCACTGAGCTGCCTGAGGTCTGAAACAAACACACCCAAACCTTTAACCACTGAGCTGCCTGAGGTCTGAAACAAACACACCCAAACCTTTAACCACTGAGCTGCCTGAGGTCTGAAACAAACACACCCAAACCTTTAACCACTGAGCTGACTGAGGTCTGAAACAAACACACCCAAACCTTTAACCACTGAGCTGCCTGAGGTCTGAAACAAACACACCCAAACCTTTAACCACTGAGCTGCCTGAGGTCTGAAACAAACACACCCAAACCTTTAAGCACTGAGCTGCCTGAGGTCTGAAACAAACACACCCAAACCTTTAAGCACTGAGCTGCCTGAGGTCTGAAACAAACACACCCAAACCTTTAACCACTGAGCTGCCTGAGGTCTGAAACAAACACACCCAAACCTTTAAGCACTGAGCTGCCTGAGGTCTGAAACAAACACACCCAAACCTTTAACCACTGAACTGCCTGAGGTCTGAAACAAACACACCCAAACCTTTAAGCACTGAGCTGCCTGAGGTCTGAAACAAACACACCCAAACCTTTAAGCACTGAGCTGCCCGAGGTCTGAAACAAACACACCCAAACCTTTAACCACTGAGCTGCCTGAGGTCTGAAACAAACACACCCAAACCTTTAACCACTGAGCTGCCTGAGGTCTGAAACAAACACACCCAAACCTTTAAGCACTGAGCTGCCTGAGGTCTGAAACAAACACACCCAAACCTTTAAGCACTGAGCTGCCTGAGGTCTGAAACAAACACACCCAAACCTTTAACCACTGAGCTGCCCGAGGTCTGAAACAAACACACCCAAACCTTTCTGAGCTGCCTGAGGTCTGAAACAAACACACCCAAACCTTTAACAACTGAGCTGTCTGAGGTCTGAAACAAACACACCAAATACTTCATATACACAGACTCCCCGTGGGCCACCATGGCCACCTGTGAGGTGATTATAGCGAGCCAATGCCACACCCACTTCCAGTGTAGGCATACGAACCAAGGGATTTCATCCGTCATTTATTTTCCCAAAGACATTTCGTAAAATGCTTATAAAAATAGTAGTACTAACTTGGTCAAACCAAGCGATTCAGCTATATTTAGAATCAGGAGAGACCATAGAACATTTTACTTACTTACCAAAAATAAATAAAATAAATTTGATTAAAAAAAAATCTACATTTTAATTTTTTTATTTCTGGTCCGTGTTAATGCAGATGGAAAAATGCATGGTGGATGAAATCCTGTTGTTCGTATGACTGACCCAGAAGAAGGTGTGACTTTGGTAGAGGTTAGTGTACCTGAGCTGCAGGATGAGGTCTTCTCCTTCCCGGATGACACTCATGGCAGCTTCCTGTGGGTCAGGTTAGAGGTTAGTGTGAGGGGTCAGGGGTCACGGGTAGGGTTGCACGATATGGAGTTTTTCAGCCGATACAATAACCAATAAATATCTGCTTCTCATGACCGATAACCGATACGATAAGCGATAATAATTTCACATTTTTGTATTTGAAAAATAAGTTCTTAACCTGTAGTTTATGTACCTGAGGGTAAGAAAGGCTAAGCTGTAGTGAGCAAAGATGGATGATGTAATATTCCATAGCTCTGATCTAACCAAATCTAACTGACTCACTATTGTTAACACAAAACAAAGAGTTCTGACTCTTCAAATGTTAACTTTTTTTTTTTTTTGTAAAGTCTATCACTCAAAACAAGAAATAAACAAAGGCTTTTATAGAAATGAAAGCCTATGGCTGCTTAGTCTGCAGATAAAACACAATGACAAAAGGCAGACTGTTATGCTCACCCTAAAATCTAAAATACATATTTTCCCTTTCACCTGTAATGCTATTTATCCATCTAGATTGTTTTGTGTTAATAGTCTGCGTTTTGGAGATATCAGCCATAGATATTCCTGCCTTCTCTCCAATAGCCTACAATGCAACTGGATGGCACTCGATGGTGCTCAAAGCGCCAAAAAAATACAATTGAAAAACTCTGTCTCTTTCCAGAAATCATGACCAAGTTACTCAAGATAATCCACAGACTTGTTGTGAGCAGTTATTTCCGACAGAACTACACCTGCTAGCTTGCTGCTGCTAGTTTCATGTAGCTAGCAGCTAGTGGGTGTAGTTTGGTCAAAAGAAAATAGTTAAATACAAAAAACTTGGGGAGTGCGCTTAGGGGGACCTGATAGAGTGCAGTGCAGAATTTCATGCAATTCTGCATAGCGCCACCTACTGGCAAACAAAAAGTGGTTTATCTCAAGAACTATTCGTTAGATCGACTTCAAACTGGGCGAGTGCGCTGCTGGGAACCCGACTGAGTGCAGTGGCGCATTTCATGTAATTTGGACACGCACATATCGATACTGATATCGATACCTTACACACACAACAAAATACCAGTCCCAGCAAACTAGATTTGAAGGCCGGGCAGCGTCCTGATAATCTAGTAATGGTAATTTATCTGATGGATATATCGTGCATCCCTAGTCATGGGGTCAGGTTAGAGGTTAGTGTGAGGGGTCAGAGGGGTCAGGCTGTTAGGCTGTTATTCATGTCAGTCATGTGCCATTGTTGTTGTGGCGGCCATCTTGAGGACCGAATGCAGCACACAACTTTTTAGTACATGTTTTTACAATGTAAGTCTATGGGAGGACTGTTCAATCCATGCCCTCATACTTTGTAATACAAACTACATTCAAACTTTTTGACCTGTTTAGTACTTTCTTACTCTCATTCAGCTTTTTGATATCTGGTGTACTTTTTTAGAAAACACAGTTTAAGTTTTACACTTTTTTCAACCTTTATAATGGGATCCTATGGAGCCAGCATTGAGTGTGTGATGTCACAATAGCTGACTTTCCAGGCTGCACTTTCCACTAAATTCACACATTTTAAAACTGTGACAGTTCACACAACTTTAACACTACATAGATAAGTAATACGATAAAAACCTTCAGCCACTTCTGCTCTCACTCACAATGTCAACATATAAACGATGTGATATCTAATTTTTGACATATTAACGTTTGCTGGACTCTAGTGTTCCACTCTATTTCCAATTATGCAGCAAATAGGGGGCTTGTTTCAAACTGGTCCTTTAAGATAGCGCCGCCGCCACAGTTGTGTGATGTCAACAGAAATCTATTGCTGCATTCAAATGGAACTCGTGAACTCATGTACACGAGATGGTGAACTCGGAGCTTTCAGAAAATGTTAACTTTACCAAGCCGTGGATACCACATGAGGGGGGCGTTCATATGGACTCATGTCATAAACACGACCCCAAATGAAGGCAGCGTACAACCTATGTGGGGTTAGGGTCAGAGGGTACCTGTGTGCATGGTTTCTGCAGGTTTCAACAAGTTAAATGTACGACTTTTTTAGGGCTGCAACAACTAATCGATAAAATCGATAAAAATCGATTATTAAATTAGTTGGCAACGAATTTCATTATCGATTCGTTAGGTCAGAGCTAAAACAGATAACTCTGAAGAAGAAGAAAAAAGGGTGAAAAGAAGAAAAGGAAAACAGAAGAAAAAAGAAAATGAAGGGGTAGAAGAACAAGGGAAAAGGGGGGGATGGAAAAAGGAAAGGGAAAAGGTTAGAGGTAGGAGAAAAAAGAGAAAAAAGAAGATAAAAAGAAAAAGAAACGAAGGAAATGGAAAAAAGGAAAAAGAGGTCCGATGGTACATGTGTATTGAGTTAGGGTCAGAGGGTAGTGTTGGAATTGATCCAAGTTTCCTTAAGGTCAAAGTTCCTCCTCATAAAAGCAGGAGGGGAAAATGGTTTGCAGACAGGTCCCCTGTCCCCATTTGACATTTCTGCTGAGGTCACACACAAAAGTGTCGACAGTTCAGTTATCTAAAAGTAAGATGGACGTTTATTTCCATGCCTATTGTGGTTAAGAGGTGTTGCGTCGTCTCTCGTCTCAGTAAAGGCGTTGTGGTTAAGGTGCCGTCTTTTAGTCCCCATGAAGACATAAAGAACAGAGGTTAAGCATGCATGGTTTAACCACAGGGTTTTTCCACTAGTTTCGTTATACGCCTGTGACGCATGATATGCATTTTGAGAGCTGACGCCTGTGACGTATGAGATGCTGAATGTGTGTGTGTAGGTGTGTGCACAGGATGTTCTCTGAGTGTGTGCGTGTATGTGTGTGCGCAGGACGTTCTGTGTGCATATGTATGTATGTGCACGTACACAGTTTGAGCCACCTGTTTGCACACCCCCCAGGAAGATAAGCACCCAATGAGAATAGCGAAATTGGCAATCTGCATACCCACACATGGAAACTCCCCTATTAAGATCCAGCCTCTAATTTGATTGTATATAAACCACTGCTTGATGAAATAAAGATTGCTTCTTCATCGGAGGAGACCTGAATTCAGTCCAGACTTGTTGTCGTTTGTTCTCTTTTCACTTTCACTCTCCACCAGAATTAACGAACACGGGAAATTGAGTCATCTTTGATTGCAATCCTTTTTCCATCTAATTGATTGGTCAACTTTGCTAATTTCTAATAGTTGGTGACGCCGACGTTCTCTGAGTAGGAGAGACTTCGATCTTTCTTTGGGCATCAGACCTCTGACAAGGGTGGCCGCCTCGTCCAAGGTAAGCGGAGCCTATTATATTGAAGTCTGCACTTTGGCATATGTAAATCGGTCTGATGCTCAGAGGATTGATTGAAGGTAGGAGTGTGAATTGCCGACATTAAATCTGGAGAATAAATTATATATAGGACATTTTTACCTAACTGAGTAGGAGTAATAGCCTAATATTCCAGGGATAGTGCGGGGGTTTGACCAAGCTACGGGCTTGAAAGACAATCAAACACTAGGAATAGTTCCAGGATAGCGCGGGGGTTTGACCAAGCTACGGGCTTGAAAGACAATCAAACGCTAGGGACATAGGGACAGTTTCACGGGAAAGTGTGGGGGTTTGACCTGGCTAAGGGCTTGGAAGATGATCAAGCACTAGAAACGTTTTTCTGATCATCTGTAAAACTGTATTTGTCTAACCAATTACTGTGGAGGGATTTCAGAAGTCTGTTGATAGTGCTCTAAGTTAGCACTGACTCTGAAACTGTGTGTAATTGAAAGTGATATTTAAAAGAACTGTTAGCACACGCTAACGAGTGACTATCGGTGTTGCACGGTCACAGTGTTTGGGAGAACATCCTGGAAAGCATTTCTGGATGGTTCTAAAACCCTATACAATCGAGCGGTGAGAGCTGGTTACCGAGGTATGAAACAAAGTGTGAAACTCGGCCAGTAACCAGTAAACTCACTAGAAGCTTCTTGATTGAACACTAAGGTTCTGAGCATTGCGACTCAAAATCACTTTCATTACTGGCGTGTGTCAAGCCCAGAGGTTGCAGGGTTTGACCAGGGAGGGCACAGAAGAGGTCCTCAGAAGCTGGAAGATAACTAAACAACTCTGGCAGGAGAAATAAATAGCTGTGCTTAGTAATTATTTCTTAAAGAGGATAATATTTAGAGCTGTTTTTCCTAAAGCGCGAGAATGTGGGGTAATAGGAGAGTACATTTAAAAATGACGACATAAGTTTTTTTTTTGAATGTGAAAGTGAAATTTGGCACGCTGCTGTGTGTAGAGTGAGTAGTTTAGCACACACACACACACTTGGATACCTTAAGTTAGGAGTCTAGCCGAAATAACAGATTCTGACCAGTACATACCGGTGGCTTATACCCTACGGTGGGAATCCCTTGACGGGAGCTGGCATCTGTGAAAAGGCCCAAGACTCCTCTCTTAGAGTACGGCGTGGCGTCTACACTCATAAAAATAAAATTTTATTAAAATTTAGAATTCATCCAAATTTATTTTTAATAATTATTTCACATACCTCATAACAGAAGATATATTGTGCCAAAATCTAGGGGGAAATAGAATAGTACAAAGAGTAGAACGATTGAGTCAAAATAATTTGTTCCTTACAGTAGTGTCAGAAAATATTTTTTTTAAATTCTTCTAAGTTTAATTTTATAAGTATTTCCTATACCTCATAGTATTTAGATATATCGTTCCGGGATCTAGGGGAAAACAGGATTGTAGAGAGGGTGGAACAACTGAGACAGTCCGAAGGTCCGACAGTCCGAAGGTCCGACAGTCCGAAGGTCCGACAGTCCGATGGTCCGATAGTCCGAAGGTCCGATAGTCCGATGGTCCGAAGGTCCGATAGTCCGAAGGTCCGATAGTCCGATAGTCCGATAATAGTCCTGGTATAGACAATAGGATTCCATTGCTTGTGTGTCTGGACTGAAGCAAGATGAACGAGGAAAAAACTCGTTAGATTTAGGATCAAAACCGCAGGGAGATTGAAGTACATTTTCTGTATAACATAGAGGGATAAATAAATTGTGTAATTAGCCACACTCCTGGATTTGGAGAGGGAGTGCAGTTGGGCTCAAAGTGACAGTTCGATTCTGACAAGGGACGCCTTGTCAGAGTAAAACTGACAATTGACGGGGGTGAAGTGATTTTATATGCCTGCCTTGATAATTTTTATTAAAATAGGGGGAGTTTTAGAAACCACAATAACAGGGTGGCATGTGTGGAGTATTATTCATTGCGAGAATGCCACGGTAATCGGCTATTTTGAAACACATTCAATAGAGAGGTTTTACTGCAAAATAGTCGAACTTTCAAATTGGATGGATATAGAGTTTTCATTAATAGAACTACTGATTCTCCCGGCGCTTCATTGTATTATAGGAAGACATTAGAAGTGAAAGTAAGTTGTTCTTGAAGGGACATATAACAGCGGGTGTAGTGTTCTCAGAAGGAAGCGGCTGCGGCAAGCGTGGCTCTTGTGGCGACCTTTGATGTGGTTATAGAGAGTTGAGAATAGGTTCATTGAGAAATACTGTACTATTGACAGTGAACTTTGAGATTTTTGATAGAAACCGGAGCGAGTTTAAATAAAATAATTTGAATGCCCTGTTTAGCCATATAAATTAGAACTCAAACAAAATTAGGAGGAATAGGAGTATGACAGATCGCCTCTGATATGCTAAAAATAGAAATGTGGCAGAAACGCTCAATTCTGCTGTTGCTAATAGTAACGATCATATCTATGTCAGATCCTACACTGCATATTCTGGATAATCCGTCGGGGGAGGTGAAAATTCCGTTTGGGTCGTATTTTACTCTGGGATGTAGTTTTAAAGCCGAGCGTAAAGTTAGGGTAAATTGGTGTTTTAACAGAGTGGGAACTCCAGGATACTGCCAACACAGACTTTCCACTGAAGTGTATAACAACTCTGTGAAGCAGAGTCAAGGGGAGGCGGGTGTAATTACTTCTAATTACACGTTATCAAATGTTAGATACGGGCACAGCGGACAGTATTTTTGCCATGTCATAATAGAGATTCCCCTTTTAAAAGAAGCGATTAGCAACGGAACGAGGGTAGTGGTTATTGAACCGGTCCTTACAACAGATGTTCTGCTCCAGTCTGGGAGATTTTTGGTGGCGATGGGGGTGATAAACCCTATCCTAATTGCCTTATTAGTAACGATCTGGGTCATACTGAAAAAATGGTTTAAGCGTAGACATATCGAACAGTCAATATACGCGATTATGCGCCCTGTGCGGATGGCGAGTAACTATGCAAACAGACAGGTCGTGTGATGCTAAAGCAGTTAGCCATTTAGCATGAACTATGCAACAAGTTAAATAATAACGAACTGAATTATATTTTAAGTCCGTCGGGTAAACAATAATAACGAACTAAATTATATTTTAAGTCCGTCGGGTAAAGTAGCGAAAAGCGCTAATCGAGAAACGGTGTTACATTCTCCGGCTGACATACCCCGGATGTTGATTGTATAGGCGGGGTCAAGATGGACGAGGATGCGCGTGCGTGTATCTGTGATGTGAGCAAAGAAGGCAACTAGAGAGTAGCGGGTGTGGAGTTCCTGATGGCGGAAGTGCCTACAGAATGACGTGGTGTAGTTTTGCTGGTGGAGGCAGAGAACAGGCACGGTTGTACAGGCACAGGAGAGAGGCAGCAGCATGTTTGAGAATAAGGAAACGGAGTGTTTGAGAGAGCGAAAGGAATGGGGTTGCAGCGTGTGAATAATCATGTGTGATTGTTATTGTGTTGTAATGATTGATTGGTTGAGGAGTGAATGGAGTGGGAGTTGATCAGTGCTGATTAATGCGGGCTGATCGGTCATTGTTGAATGGAGGAGGAATGGGGTTGAGTATTGATAGTGGGTTGATTAGTTTAGATCGACAAGGGGGAACGCGGCTTTCAGTGATCGAAGTTCCCGCCCCATGTGAGAGCATCAGCTGCTAACTGATCAGGCACGGTCGCCCCTGTGCCTCCGGCGTTTGTTGTCCTCATTGGGGACTATGCTGCTAAAACTGGAGGCACGGTTTACTTTGTTGGCTGAATGGAGTTGAGTGTTGTATCATTTGGTGAATTGTGGAGTGCATGGGTAAAAAGATGAACACACAGTGCTTCGTGGGTCCCCTGTGTCCGTTTCCTGTGTGGCTCGGTTAAGTCTCAGCAGAAACACATTGTCACATATAATAAGTTATGGAAAATAAAATAGATTTAACCGGGAAATTAATTACAACGGTGGGGAACACTGAATTCTGCACATTATATAGATAGTAATACTCACTGAATAGAAAGTTTGCAGAAACTCATAGGAGACTAACAGACATACGATGAGTTTGCTTAGTTGACAAATTTGCATAAATGGAGGCTTTGTTGATTAACTTGAGAATTCCCTCCGTTATCTCTATAAAGGAACTAACACGAACCCAGGTAAAATACACCAACATTTTTCCGTTTGAGATGAGCTACACATAGCGAAATTTACACTAGGAGACGGGAAGAGGGTTCAAAATTTTGTCTATGAATTAAGACAATGACTTTTTAGGACAAGACTGTCCTTGGGTGCATTTGAAGTATGTAAACAATGTTGACTGTTACTGTTCCATCTAGAGGTCTTGCCAGCCTCCACACACTAGTGAACTGGGAGGTCTAGCCATCCTCCATGAAGTCTTGATCACAGACATGTCACAAAACCACAAAGTCTGTACATTGAAAACGCTGTAAGCTTGAAATGCACCCCAGGGAGCCATCTAGTCTAAGGAGAAAGTCATTAAAACCAAATGTAAAGGATTGGGGAGGGGGTCACATTTCAAACATCATCTGCTGAAGAGACTTATTGTCGTAATTAAAATAGTTTGTCTGAAAACAGGCACACTGTGAGATAATGCTGGGTGGAGATGTCATACAGGAAACTTTCACCAAAGCACTACACTTAAGCTAGTTCAGTAAATGACTAGAGAGAAAAAATCAGTGTCATGTCATGGAGTGAGATTATATTTGTTATAGGTTTGTGTTGATTCTTTTTGAGGTCACAAATTCCGATCTTTTGACTACAATTTTAAGGTGCGGCTTTTAATTTTACATAATGAGGATCTAAGTAAATTTTCATGCATTCGTTGTATAAATTGGGACAAGAGGGCAGAGTTTGGGAACTGGGGTATGGGAAGAAATAATATGACGAATTAGGAAAGGTTAGCTGATGATGGGTCAAGTGTGTTGATGTTGGGATTTGACTGTGTCTGTTTTTGTACACAGGAAGTGGAGACATCGGGGGACCAGGAGACTGGAAAATTACCTAAGACTGTTAGTTTGGTGGACCACAGACGCGCCGAAAATATGGAGTCATTACCTCCTTTCCCAATTCACAATGGTCCAGACAGCACTGTCCACTATCTTTCAGACGGATCGAGCGTTGAAGCGGTCGATTTTAATAGACCCTCGAGGGTTACTGTTGAGGTGGCGCTGATCCGATTGCCCCCCGGTATCGTCGTAAGCTGGAACGTGGAGGAAGAGTACAATTTAGAGCCCCCGATGGAAGATTACACTGTTTACATGACTTGGGAAACGGGAAAAGGAAACGGTATCTTCCGTAATTGGAAGTCTAGGGGAGTGGTAAAGTGTTTGCAGCTTCCGATGTATGTGGTGGCTGCCCGTTGCAGGCCAGGGTTTACGGCCGGTTTCACTGTAGTGGGAAGAGACGTTTTTGGTAGACATGGTTCGTTTAGTAAGGTGGCATGGGCTTTGATGCCTGAGTAGGAGTTTGGAGATATGTCAATCATCTATGCACAAAGAGGGCGGTGCCTCGAGCCGGCCAGGATAGTCAGTATAACAGTTGCGATAATAAGTGAAGGGTACGTTTAAAAATGATTCAAATTGCAATGCTAATGGAGTACAGGCTATGTTACAGAATGAAAGGAAAGATCAGTTTTGCTGCGGAGTTGAGTAAGTAGTTATACATCTTTGTTAAAGGTGTATAAAGAGGGATTGATGGGATTTCTCACGTTCCTTTCCTCATTCAGGTATCCGGCTTCGAATGGGACACAGATGCCAATCTCAGGCAGAGATAATGTTATTTTGAATGTTTTTAAGCTTAGTTATGCTCATGTGCAAGATTATGGATGTCGAAAGTCAAGTATGTAGTATGTTCCTCAGTTTTCTGATATTTAATCATGTAATATGTATTTTCATCTTGAAATACATTATGCTAATTCAATTATATATTTTATTATGTTTTAAATATGTTATTTTTGAAATACACATTTTGATGCTCTATTGTTTCATGTGACCTCTGCTCCACTGTCATCGGGCGGTGTTTTGCTGCAAAGATCTCTTGCAGGGTCTCCTGCAAGCGTATGGTGCAGCTCACCGGGGCCAAAAGTTCATTCAGGCGTATATCAGTCGCTATCGAAACTAACAGACGTCTGTATGTATTTGATGTGGTTTTGACCGCATGGAAAGAGCGCATCGTGTAGATTATCCAGCAAACGAAGATGTCTCTAAAAAGCCCGTAGAAAAGAGGGGGGGGAGTTTCCACATCCTGCCCACAATAAAACCTGCAGCTACTTGTGTCTAGAGGGTCACCGAAAGATCACTTTTAACAGTTCATTAACTCTCACCTAATTAAGTTAAAATTAGGATAAAATAATAGAAAGCATGTGTGTATTAATCTTTTCTTCCATAGGTGAATTGATTTAACAAATAACATATTGTAACGTATCGTGATACGCCAAGGAACGGAGAGTTGTAGTTGGTACAGGTTAAGATGCTTATATTCAGCAGTTGCAGAAGGGAAATCAGAGTGAGGAAGCCTTTAGGGCAGTCCACCAGCAGCTCAAAGCAAAACGCTGGACCAATCGTTGAGAGACAGATGCTGTTGCTAAATCATGGAAGAAATGGAGTCAGACTAGAATGGGAAGAAGAAGGAGATGAACCGGTGTGAGGTAAAGACAGAATAGTGTAGAGAGGGACAGAAACGCCGTAACCTTGTGACATGGGGTTACAAGCTTCCTAGATTTGTGCTCCTCACAAAAAAATGTAAAAACAGGTGTACCGGCTGGGACCTGAGGTTATGAAAATAATATAGGCAGTTGAGTGAGGCCAGCTGGCCTTAGAGCGTGGAAAATATATTGTTTCTTTATCATTTTATACTTTTATACTCTTAAAACAAAAGCTTGCTAAAACAAAATTAAGGGGACTCTTGTAGGACTCTTGAAAAAGTCAATCTATGCAATATTGAATTTTATAGTTTATAATAGACTTTTGTTGTTTTTAGGAACATTGAATGTACCACAGACCCACAGGATACATCAACAAGGTTTCTCCTGAAAATAAAAACAGGTCTCCGGGAGTTTTTACCGAGTTGATGTGCTCTTGGGCGAAGTGAACAGTCTAAGATGTATGATGTGGTTGTATGTTTCTATTTTCTTATACTTTTATGTTATTAACATTGTGTATGTTTTTATATTTTTAATATTTTTATTAAAATATTTGTTTCACTCAGAATTTAAATGAAGACACAACTATTACAGAGCAGTAGGAATAGAAGGATCTCTGAAAGGTCATAACGATGGCCTGGATGGTGGAAGAAATCTCATAGATTCACTGAGGCAGTGTTTACATAGTCCTTGGAAATATGGAGCTTGAAGACAAGAGGTCATGAATCCTGGAACAGATTTATTTGAGTTGTGTATTTTTATACTATGATTATTGGATTTTATTTTATCTTTATTTTTATAATATCTTTTTAATATGTTTAAAATGCTGCTATAAAATTGAAGGGTTAGGACAAAATACAGGTAAATGATTATTGATTTAGATTGGATAAATTCAACTATTTAGTTACATAAGTAAATCATGTAAACAGGGGGTCTGTTGGAATTGATCCAAGTTTCCTTAAGGTCAAAGTTCCTCCTCATAAAAGCAGGAGGGGAAAATGGTTTGCAGACAGGTCCCCTGTCCCCATTTGACATTTCTGCTGAGGTCACACACAAAAGTGTCGACAGTTCAGTTATCTAAAAGTAAGATGGACGTTTATTTCCATGCCTATTGTGGTTAAGAGGTGTTGCGTCGTCTCTCGTCTCAGTAAAGGCGTTGTGGTTAAGGTGCCGTCTTTTAGTCCCCATGAAGACATAAAGAACAGAGGTTAAGCATGCATGGTTTAACCACAGGGTTTTTCCACTAGTTTCGTTATACGCCTGTGACGCATGATATGCATTTTGAGAGCTGACGCCTGTGACGTATGAGATGCTGAATGTGTGTGTGTAGGTGTGTGCACAGGATGTTCTCTGAGTGTGTGCGTGTATGTGTGTGCGCAGGACGTTCTGTGTGCATATGTATGTATGTGCACGTACACAGTTTGAGCCACCTGTTTGCACACCCCCCAGGAAGATAAGCACCCAATGAGAATAGCGAAATTGGCAATCTGCATACCCACACATGGAAACTCCCCTATTAAGATCCAGCCTCTAATTTGATTGTATATAAACCACTGCTTGATGAAATAAAGATTGCTTCTTCATCGGAGGAGACCTGAATTCAGTCCAGACTTGTTGTCGTTTGTTCTCTTTTCACTTTCACTCTCCACCAGAATTAACGAACACGGGAAATTGAGTCATCTTTGATTGCAATCCTTTTTCCATCTAATTGATTGGTCAACTTTGCTAATTTCTAATAGTAGCTGTGTGTGTGTGTGTGTGTGTGTGTGTGTGTGTGTGTGTGTGTGTGTGTGTGTGTGTGTGTGTGTGTGTGTGTGTGTGTGTGTGTGTGTGCGTGTGTGTGTGTGTGTGCGCGTGTGTGTACCTGTGTGTTGGCCTGCTGTTGTTGCTGCTGGCTGATCAGAGCCTGCAGAGCCTCCACAGAGTCGGGACACACAAACTGCTCTGCCCCCAGCTGCTGCTGCAGACCCTCCATCCAGGCCGACAGCTGGGGAGAGAGAACACTTATTATTATGAATTATACCATGGTCTCTGGGTGAATACTCTTTTCTGACTGGATAGCAGGTAGTAGAATTTCGGGTATTTTACAACCTGAACCTTATTTTAATTTTTTAATGTTGAAATTGAAATTGATGCAGTATTGAGTGAGAACCTGCTCCCCTTGTGGGAACCGTGCATGTACATCCTGTAAAAAGCTTATTTTCTGCCATGCACGTGCTCATATCCTTATTATATGATACAGACAGAACTGGGAGCACCTGTATTTACCTCCATCCATCTGCCTGCTGATTCCAGATCCTGGGACTGTGTGTGGGACCCGAGTCTCACGAGAGTCTCACGAGAGTTGTGTTGTTGCAGGAAAACTGTTGTGTAGCAAGTCGGCAGCACCATGTTTCGCTTGGAGTAACAGCGTAGCTGAAGGTTTTTGTAAGTTATGGCTGAATATTTCCTGATTTCGAGAATATGGACAATGCATTTGAATTCGATGGCCGCTCATGTTTATTTGAGCTGGAGAAACGCTATATGGATACAAACTGAGGCGCCGGGCATAGAGAGAGGACCAAGCAGAGAGGAGAGGGTGAACCACAAGCTACTGCAAGGTAAAACAATGGTTAATTATCTCTCTCTTTTACAATAACAATCTGAGCCTGTGTCCGTTGCAAAAACAAGCTTGTTTAGTGGACGTACGGCTGCCGAGGCAGGAGGGGCATGTGGGAAAAGCGACTGCAGCGATCTTGGTCAATACTGCACCAATTTAAAAAGAAATCTGCTCACATGACTTAGTTATACATAAACAAATATGAAAATAGGATGAAAAATGCTGTAATTCTCCTTTAAAACCATTTAATGCACACGCAGTCCGACTCAAGTTTAATCAAATGTTGTAAATTCATCCGCTACCCAACCTGCACAGTGCATCACAGGATGGCGCTGTAGCCTAACACACAAACTGCAAGAAAATCACCCTCTGAATTGATACTTATGTATCACATCATTCGTGATTCGGGGACGACGACTACAATAACATGGCTTGTCTGGTTGTTAAACATACTGTGAAATTATATTTACTGTTTGTCAACCGTAGCCTACACAATGTTATTAATTGATTTTGTTTGCATAACGTTAGCTTTCTGGCTAAGCCAAAGGGTTCTTCTATGAGCTGAGCAGACTAGATTACCTCCCGTTGCATGGCTTGTATCGAAGGTTCCAAGCTTTTATTTTATATTGTTGGTAAATGACCATGGTATAAGCGGGATAATCAACTCCTAGGTGTGCGTTAAACAATTTTAATGGGCTTCATGGAGGCCCCTCCATGTCGTAGTTAAGTTAGTTAGTTAGTTAATTCAGACGGGGAGAGGAGATCACAGTATAGCCTGGTGGATGTGTGTGTGTGTGCGTGTGTGTCACCTCCTTGGTGTGTGTGTAGAAGGACACAGCCAGGTCCAGCAGCAGTTTCCTCTGTTCCACCCGCTGGATGAATGCCTGCAGAGAAACACATCACAAGATTACATGCTAGGCTGACAACACTCCACTAAACACATCACAAGATTACATGTGACGCTGACGACACTCCACTAAACACAGAGAAAGAAATGGTGTAAAAACGGCATGTGGCAAGTGAATAAGAATACACAGCCGCAAAGGAAGCTTTTCCAGCTTCATCATGTGCAAAAGTCGATATAACATGAACAACACTGATAAGGTAACTGCGTCTGCGTCTACAAAGTATTTAAACAGTCAGTCAATTGAGCTAAAGTGATCAAGACCGTCTGCAAGTAGTTAACGTTATGATGTTTTAAATGACCAACAACAGAATTAAATAGAATATGTAAGTGAGGTCTATTGAGGCAGAATTATTCACAGCTGACATCTAACGTTATGTAGGCTACTTCACGCACACTTCAGACAGGGTTATCACACATGTACATGCACATGTCACCGACGCTATGCAGGGGGAATGCGCTTGTTAATGCACTTGTTAACTAACGTTACTGCAGTCCACTGTAAGGGCAGGCAGCTGCGTGTGAGGAAGATCGGGAGAGAGAGTGTGTGACATCACCTTATTAATATCATTATATATTGAATTTCAGCCCAATTATGGCAAATTCTGCGGTATTCCACGTTTTATAGTAGATTCCATTTTTATTGGTAAATTCCGCCTGCCATTCCGTGAACGCAGATTTCATGTGGATCTACACTACAAACATCACAAGATTACACACTACGCTGACGATACTCCACTAAACACATCACAAGATTACACACTACGCTGACGATACTCCACTAAACACATCACAAGATTACACACTACGCTGACGATACTCCACTAAATACATCACAAGATTACACACTACGCTGACGATACTCCACTAAATACATCACAAGATTACACACTACGCTGACGATACTCCACTAAATACATCACAAGATTACACACTACGCTGACGATACTCCACTAAATACATCACAAGATTACACACGCTAGAGCTGCAACAATTAATCAATTAATCGATTAGTTGATTGACAGAACTATTTTGGTAATCGATTAATTGTTTTCAGTATTTTTTTTAAGAACAAAAAAACTGTCTAAATTATCTGATTCCATCTTCTAAAATGTGAATATTTGGTTTATTTACTTCTTTATGACAGTAAAGGGAATATCTTTGGGTTGTGGACAAAACAAGACACCTGTATGTCTCGATCTCACCTGCATGCGTAGCTCCAGGTCCCCCGCTGCCTGGTAGATCTCCTCCTCCTCACACTCTCCAGACTGAGCCAGCTGGCCTGCTGCTTCCAGGAGCTTCTCTGCATTAGTGTAGGTGTTCTAGACACACACACACACACACACACACACACACACACACGTGCATATACACACTCAGTTAATTTCCCTTCTGTTCTTTAAAAAAGTGCCATCATTTGATTGAATTTAGTAAGAATTGAATGTTATTCATTAGAATGTGTGTGTGTGTGTATGTGTGTGTGTGTGTGTGTGTGTGTGTGTGTGTGTGTGTGTGTGTGTGTGTGTGTGTATGTGTGTGTGCGTGCGTGCGTGCGTGTTACCTGGGCGACCTGTTGGAAGTCATCGTGGCGTTTCTGCAGAGCTCGTGCTCGGTGCAGAGACTTCCCCACGCCAACGTGTTTGTTCAGGAACACCTCCCCATGCTGCTCCACCCAGTCTAACACCTGGAGAGACAGACAGACAGGTAGGGTGAGAGACAGTCTAACACCTGGAGAGACAGACAGACAGGTAGGGTGAGAGACAGTCTAACACCTGGAGAGACAGACAGACAGGTAGGGTGAGAGACAGTCTAACACCTGGAGAGACAGACAGACAGGTAGGGTGAGAGACAGAATGAGGTGGCATTTCAACCCACATGATTAGTTTTGGTTTTAGGCTTTTGCTAACTTTTAGCTGAGAAAAAATAAGAAAGAAAGAACTAGAGGATACTAGTTAGGTGTAGTAGTTAGGAGTTAGGTGCCTTTCTGTGATTGAATAAGCCCATTGCTACACCCCCTTTTGGCCAGTGGGCGTGGAAAGCTAATCATTTCTAAGTTGGCCCTGGTCCATGACCTGCTTTTCTGCCAAGTTTTGTGCAAATTCGTTCATAACTTTTTGAGATATCCTGCCGACAGACAGACAGATAGGGAAAACAAACTCCCTGCCAAGTCCATTTGGAAGAAGTAATAAGAAGAAGAAGAAGAAAAGAAGAAGAACCAGAGGGAGAAGCAGCAGCAGCAGCAGCAGCAGAAGAAGATAAATAAGCAGAAGAAGAAGAAGAAGACAGATGAAGCAGCAGAAGAGGAAGAAGGAGAAGGAGAAGGAGAAAAAGAAAAAGAAAAAGCAGAAGCAACAGCAGAAGTGGAATGAAGAAGAAGCAGCAGCAGAAGAAGAAGAAACAGCAGAAGAAGAAGAAGAAGAGGAAGAAGAAGCAGAAGAAGAAGAAGCAGCAGCAGCAGCAGCAGAAGAAGAAGAAGAAGAAGAAGGATGTGTTTCACCTGTCTCACATCCTGTTGGAAAACACACAGCTGGAGGCGCTGGTGTAGGCGGAGCTTGCGGTGCTGCCACGCCCCCTCCACCTCATGGTGACCCTGCAACAGACAGACAGACAGGAGGAGGGGGTGAGACAGGTACGGGCAGACAGGCAGGAAAGGAAGTGAGACGGGTATATACTGTACATAGATGCAACTGCTTTGGCTGATTACGTCAACCCGCCATATTTAGAGCCTGACCGATATGGATTTTTGTGACTGATACCGATAACCGATTTTAGAGGGGGAGAAATCACCGATAACCGGTATGGCGGCCGATATAGTGAATTTTTGAGCTGGAATGAAAATAGACCTTTTTCTCTGTGGACTGTGCACAGATTTAGCACCAATATGACTATGAAAAGGTACAGTAAAAGTACAGAAGTCTGCTTTCTTAAACAAATTACTTTAAACATTGTCAATGGATTATAGAAATGAACACTGAGAAAATAAACAATAAATTAAAAAAAGCTAGTGTGCTTGTGGCTGTGTGGTTCTTCCACACGCTACTGAGGCTCCTGACTGTTTGTTAAATGAATAAATTGTAAAATTGCCAATATGTCTTGTTTCTTCCTTGTTACTGATAGACTTCAAATCATCCAATCGACCAAACAACACCAAACAAGAGTCAATAGCAACAGCAGAATAAGCTGTTTGGCATTGGCAGAGAAGATTTGTCAAATTTTTCATGAGCGCAACCCACATACTCAGCTGTGCTGCTCATTCCACAAATGCATGTTCCTTACAAATGGGGCACCATTTAAAAGGTAAATAAACAGGCTTTCCAACGGTATACAATTTATTGCCAAGAAGCATTGTTACAACAGAGAAATAATCTACCAAACACAAATTTCCGAACTTTTTGTTAGATGTTTATATGTATGTGTGTCTGTGTGAGTGTGTGTGTGTGTGTGTGTGTGTGTGTGTGTGTGTGTGTGTGTGTGTGTGTGTGTGTGTGTGTGTGTGTGTGTGTGTGTGTGTGTGTGTGTGTGTGTGTGTGTGTGTGTGTTGAGGTGTACCTGCAGGACCTGGTGCAGAACTCCCATGATGCCGTGCGTGGCGGCAGTGAAGTCGGGTTTAGTCGTTGAGTCATCAGAATCCATTTCCGGGCAACGCTGGAGGACCTCCAATAGGGCTTTACCACTCTCACTGACCTGCAGACAGACAGACAGGTCATCAGACAGACAGACAGACAGACAGACAGACAGACAGACAGACAGACAGACAGACAGACAGACAGACAGACAGACAAACAGATACACACAGTTAATTTTGTCTGCTATTTTTTTATTTAGTCTCAGTCCTGTATCAAATGTCCTTGTTAGTTTTTATCATATTAGTCAACCTCCTGTTTTTATTTAGTCAAGTTTTACTCAACTAAAACTCTGAGCATTTTAGTCTCATCTTACTCAAACAAAACATTAACTAATTTAGTCTAGTTTTACTCAATGAAAACTGTTGACATTAGTCTTTTTTAGTCCTCAGATTAAGCAGAAAGTGTCTATGAAATAAGTTTTATTTTTCCAAATTCCACACAATTTTTTATCAAATTCTTCAATATACAGCAGGGGTCCCCGACCTTTTTTGGATTGTGACCCCATTTTGACATCGCAACAATGTAGGGCCCCAAGACATTCAAATCTCGGTACTTTGGTAATATCATCATTGACATCATCAGTGATATCATCAGTGATATCATCAATTATGTCACATTTAACAGTATGCTGACTTTTTACCACGTGCGGAGGAGAGGGACAGAATCTAGGGAAACAGTGGATGGATAAATCCAGAAGGAGGCGGCAATGCAACATAAAGGATGCCAACTGCCATAAAACACCAGAGAAGAAGAACCACGTGCGCAGCATGCACAGCGCGTGGTCAAGAGAAGGCTTTTGGGGGTGAGTCATGCATTCATTCATTCCTTCATTCAGTCAGCAACAGATAATGGATAGGTTGTCAGCAATGATGATGTCATCAGTGATGAAGTTCCTCAGTTGTTCTAAATCGGCCAAGCAGGTCCTATGGCATGAGATGCAGGGGTACAGAGCTCCCCATGCAATGTTAGCCTTGAAGGGTGAGATGGCTTGAAACAGTGTCAGATTTTTCTTTGCTTCACTTCTCTTAATTACTGTGACAGTTTGATAATGTGTCTTATTTTTTGCTAATCTGTTATTGTGGTCCCGGGCCGTTGCTTAGAAACAGCTTAGAAACAGCTTTTTGCCAAGTCTGTTGTTTAAAATACATACTACAGCACGCGCTGGGACGTGTCATCAGTGATGTTAGCTGGGGTTGTAAGGTGTTTCGGGTGTGTCAACATCATACACCCTCACCCAGTAGTAGACCCAGCCGAGGCCGATTAAGACACCGACCCGCGTCAAAGAAGCAGCCGCTCACGGATCAGCCTTCCTACTCTGTCTGTAACATTGCCCGTGGAAGGGTTGATCACGCCCAATCCGCTGCAATAGAGTTAGTGCTACACCGCAGTATTGCAAGACCCTTCGGTGCATGGAGGGTCTAAGGCCCTGTGGGTGACTCCAGGCCGGGCTCCTCCTTCGTCTCACCAGACCCTCCCGGGGAAAAGGCAATCCTACCATGGGCAGAGAGGATGCCTCAAGAAGGCCTGTGCGCTGCACGTCATTCGCCTGCGCCGAGCACCTCGCTCTAGCCTGAAGGACCCATTACATTACATTACATTACGTCATTTGGCAGACGCTTTTATCCAAAGCGACTTACATTAACACATTTTTGTCAGCAATAGAGCAATCAACTATGCAACACAGTCTATGACAACTACAACCTCTGAAGGAACAGTGGTACAAGTTTAGTTTAGGTTAGTTTTTTTTTTTTTTTTTTTAGAAAGAGAGAGAAAGAAGTTAGATCAAGAAGGGCCCAGATGGAGCCTGAAAAGGTGTGTCTTTAGTCTTTTCCGAAAGATCGGCAGTGATTCAGCTGTCCTGACCGAAGGTGGAAGCTCGTTCCACCACCATTGAGGTGCCAGGGACGAGAAGAGTCGAGATCGGGATGAGCGACTTTTGAGCCCCCGTAGCGAAGGAGGGGCGAGGCGTCCTGCACTGGTGGAGGAGTGAAGGGAGCGCTGAGAGGTTTGGAACTAGGGCTGTGAATCTTCACTGGCCTCACGATTCGATTCGATTACGATTCAGACGGGGATCTTAAATCGATGCATCACTTTTTTTCCCGAATACATGATTTTTTTTCTCACTTTCTTTTTTCTCACTGTGTGGCTACTTTTAAAATAAAAGTGCATTTAGAATTGCATTGTATTATGATCCATAATTAAAATAAACAACTGCATGTACTTCCATTATATTTTATTTGATTATATATATATATATATATTTTTTTAATAATCGATTTTTGACATTTGTGAATCGATGCAGAATCGTGCAGGTCCGCATCGCGATGCATCTTATAATCGATTATTTTTGACACCCCTATTTGGAACCTGACCATAGATTGCAGGTACAGGGGAGCTGACTGGTGTACTGCCCTGTAGGCCAGTACCAGTGTCTTGAATTTGATGCGGGCCGAGATGGGAAGCCAGTGGAGGTCCTGGAAGAGGGGAGTGACATGAGAGAATTTGGGTTGGTTGAATACCAGACGGGCTGCAGCGTTCTGAATGAGCTGAAGCGGTCGGATGTCGGTGGCAGGTAGGCCGGCCAGGAGCACGTTGCAGTAGTCCAGGCGGGAGATGATAAGTGACTGGACCAGGAGTTGAGTCACTTCTCTTGTGAGAAAGGGACGGATTTTGCGGATGTTGTAGAGGGAGAACCTACAGGAGCGTGCTGTCGCAGCTATGTTGGCTGAGCAAGACAGCTGGTTGTCAAGGATCACCCCAAGGTTCTTAGCTGTTTGGGAGGGAAGTACAGTGGTATTGTCAATGGAGATGGAGAGATCAGCGAGAGGGCAGTCTTTCCCTGGGAGGAAGAGTAGCTCTGTCTTACCAAGGTTGAGCTTGAGGTGGTGGGCAGACATCCAGTCGCCAATGTCTTTGAGGCATGCAGAGATGCGAGCCTCGATTTGAGTGTCGGAGGGACCCCAGGCCGCGCCGATCTTTGCACAGATTTTCAGGAGGCTAGTCCGTAGCATTTGTGGATTTCTCCCTCACGAGAGAGCCAGGCTGGGGTGCTAAAAATTATAAAGCTCTACTTCCGGTCTACAACGGCAAAACGATTACAAAATTATGTAATGCGGAAGTGTCCTGATCTGGGCAAATGATAAGGTGAATACAGCCACAAAGTCTTGAATCAAGTTTCGTGTTGAACCATTTATGGATTTCCTTTTCGCTCTCTACATGTCAAATCTGTCGATCTCAAATGCCTCCGCCATTGTGAAACAACAACAACAACGCTAGCTCGTTGCTACATGCTGAAAATGGCAAGTTTTGACGAAGATTTGGATTGTGCAATAAACCAGGCCTGCTTGGTACTTTCGGTGGATGGTTGTACAAGTAACAGAGCCTTTTCCCGTTAGCCCAGAGTGGAGGCATTAGCCAGACTCTCTCCCAGTGCAGGGAGTGAGTCTGGCAAGCGAGACTACCACTTTTATTACTTTCAAAGGGTGAATGCGGTTTTCTACGTCATTTTCAGAAAACGCTTAAAAAAAAGTCATAAAAGTGTTCCTCATTTGTGAAGATTATCTTGCTGAACACAAAGTGCACTGTTTCATAAACTTTTGTTAACCAGATGTTATTTCAAGCAATTAACTGAAATTGCTCTACAAAAATCCCCTTGACTTTTACACATAAGAGCCAAAAAGTATGTCATCCCTGTGGTACTCCATGTGATTTAAGACAGCTAAATGTCAGCTACATCTATGACCTGCAGCACAGGAAACTGAACTGCTGCATTGAGAGTAAAAAAAGTATATAATTAGTGTTCATTTTGTCATCTATTTTTTAATTGAGTCCTGTGTCCAATGTCCTTGTTAGTTTTTATGATATTTAGTCAATGTCATCCTGTTTTTATTTGGTCAAGTTTTAGTTGATTAAAAGTCTTGAGTATTTTAGTCTCATCTTAGTCATGGAAAAAGGCAGTCGACGAGCATATTTTGTTGTAGTTTTTAGTTGTAGTTGTAACAAAATTAACTCTAAGACAGACAGACAGGTGGTCAAACAAACAGACAGACAGATAGGTGGTCAGACATACATACAGACAGGCAGGCAGGTGGACAGACAGACAGGTGGTCAGACAGACAGGTACCTGTGTGTAATTAGCAGAGATCTCCTCGTTAAGCCCCTGGTGTTTCTGGATGGAAGCTTCCAGATCTGCTGTCGCCATCGGCAGCAAGCCTTCAGAGCACAGCTGAACCCAACCTGCCACTCTGAGCAGGAACTGAGAGACAGACAGGCAGTTGTAAGCATTAATCTAATTATTTTTTCTTTTCTTTTTTCAAATTTAGTAACACAATTACAATGACAGTAATTTAAATGCGCTAGTTACTAGTTACATTAGGACAGGGGTTCCCAAACTTTTCAGTCCAAGTACCAAACAAAATTTCCCAGGGACCACTTCCACTGCATATACCAATTGTGATATATGTGATATATTCTGAAAATCAGCCCAATCCGGCTACTCCTGAGGGCTAATGAGTATGTAAAAACTGTTGTGGAACCAATGCATTAGGATATGAGAATAGCAGACAACTTCAGAGGATTATCATCATCAGACCTAGTCTGGGAGAGACACCGCCTCTCTGCCCAGCAAAAATGCCCCACACGCCACAGCTGCAGCCAGACCCAAGGCTAATGACCTTGAGTAGGCTATAAGCCCCAGAGGCTAATGACTGAATAGGCTATCAGCCCCAGAGGCTAATGACATTGGGTAGGTTATAAGCCCCAGAGGCTAATGACATTGAGTAGGCTATAAGACCCAGAGGCTAATGACTTTGAGTAGGCTATAAGCCCCACAGGCTAATGACCTTGAGTAGGCTATAAACAACAGAGGTTAATGGCCTTGGGTAGGCTATGAACTCCAGAGCCTAATGACCTTGGGTAGGCTGTAAGCCCCAGAGGCTAATGACCTCGAATAGGCTATAAACCCCAGAAGCTAATGACCTTGAGTAGGCTATAAGCCCCAGAGGCTAATGGCCTTGGGTAGGCTATAAACCCCAGAGGCTAATGACCTTGAATAGGCTATAAACCCCAGAAGCTAATGACCTTGAGTAGGCTATAAGCCCCAGAAGCTAATGACCTTGAGTAGGCTATAAGCCCCAGAGGCTAATGACTTTGAGCAGGCTATAAGCCCCAGAGGCTAATGACCTTGAACAGGCTATAAGGCACAGAGGCTAATGACCTTGAGTAGGCTATAAACCCCAGAGGCTAATGACCTTGAGTAGGCTATAAGCCCCAGAAGTTAATGACCTTCAGTAGGCTATATGCCTCAGAGGCTACTGACCCTGAGTAGGCTATACGCCTCCCTAATAAACGAATGTTGGAGTATCTAATGCAGGTACAATCGTAGATAACATTTGACAGTATGTCATGACCCACACTGTGACACAGCAACACGAAAATAATGTGCATTAATAAGGCAATCAAAGCAGAGTTTTAAAAGTTACACAAAAGTTACTTCCCCTAGTAATTAATTGTGCAGTACTTTTAAAGTATTTCAATTAAAGAAGAAGTAATTAGTAACTAACGAATGACTAATTTTTGGTAACTTGCCCAACACTGGTTGTCAGTAGAGTGAGTCTCATGGTCTCATGGTTTCAATAACAGCAGTGAGCCGGGCGTCTGTCAGTCTCATTAATAAAACATATGTGTCATCTGCTAAGTCCAAATCATCTGATCCACCAGGCATCAATTTAGGAGTGAATGGGAGCAGTCTGAGCTTAAGTGGCTAGAATATGACCAACGTTGGGCAGTAAAGTAAAGTAAATGAATGCATTACTGTAATTTTATTTCCGAGTAACTAGTAATGTAAGGGATTACAATTTGCAAAACAGTAATTATATTACAGTTACTAATCCAAGTAACTTCAAGTTACTGCATTACTTTCTCCAGCGCTGGCACAGCACTAAAACGAAGTGTGGAGATAGGTCTGGCTATGCGAGACTACTGCGTCGCCAAAACACGATTAATTTTTTGTCCTATAGGAAAATAAATAAAAAGTATGCAGTTTGTCTGATTGTTCACTCCTCCAATAAGGTTAATTATTGTTCCAATAAAGTGGATTCAGTTCTAAAAGGAGCTGGCTAAATCATCACTTTACAGAAGAGGGGTTAGCGAAAGTAATATATAATGTAACGAGTAACGTAACTAATTGCTTTTGAAACCAAGTAATAATTAACTTTTAAAGGAGTAATCAGTTATAAGTAACTGGTTACACTTCCTGAGTAACTTGCCCAACACTGGTGGCTAGAATATGACACATGTAAGAATGTAGATGTAATATACTGCCTGAGTCTCAGGCAGTATATTACATCTATATTCTTACATGTGTCCTGAGATGAACTAAACATACGTCTTTATTTGGAGATCAGTTGAAAAAGTCGATCCGGAGCACAGCCCCCCAAAAATCTGCTATTTAAATTCCGTTTTCAGAAAATCTCATTCAACGGACACGTGTCTGCTTTATCAAAACTATGACATTAGACAGGAAGTAGTTTTGGGAAAATACTGTTGGACCTACAGAAAGCATTTGACACAGTAAATCATGATATCCTTCTGGGTACGCTCAGGGCTTTGTGTTTCAGCAGCACTTGTCTTAAGTGGGTGATGTCTTACCTAAGGGGTAAAGAACAAGTGGTGGATGTAAACGGCACTTTGTCCTCTCCTCTCCCCCTAAGCTGTGCTATTTCTCAAGGGAGCATTCTGGCCCAGAATGCTCGTTAACATAAAAAAAAGAGGACCCAGAATTTCTGGGTCCTCTCGTTTTTCTTATGTTAACGATATGAAGTCAGACTGTAATCTGTTTCTTTTTGCGGATGACTCGGCCCTCCTAGTCTCCCACCAGGATAAATCACAGGTAGAAAAACTACTCGGCAGTGAACTCCAGAAAATCAGCATATGTTTGTCAGACAATAGACCTCTTATGTAAACAGTTATTACGTATTTTGTGGGCGGAGCAGAAAGTGACAGCTAGCGGTTCAGCTGTCATAGAAATATGGAAGATCCGGATGTCTCCTCCACGTATGTTAAAGCTTTGCCAGCAACAGACAGGTTCATTTACACAAATAAGCTAACTCTTTCAATGGGGTGAGGTTTCCTGACCCGTACTCACTGTCAGGATGGGTCTAGGATACAACTACATTGCCAAAGTTGCAGTGCTGGACTTCTTCATAATATGAAGAAGCCACTAGGAATATTATTCCTAGTGGGAAAGCCCAGCGTCATACGGCACAAGACGTCTTTTTCCCTTATTCCGGGGATCTCTCTAGTTTCGATTTCACTTGTTTCCTCAGATGTTCTGCTACCATGCTGCGTGCGCAACTGCAGTGACATAACCCTGTGATGTCCACTCCAAATTGGTCTACAAGTTATGACTCCATCTTGGAAAAACTGAGTCGATACGTTTTGATTGAAATGCTAAACTAAAGAAATCTCCTGGTTTTAATATAGTAGTCGGTAACGCTTCAGTTCCAGCAAAAGAATAATTAACATACTTAGGCTGCATTTTGGATAATAAATTATAAAAGTCATCTCAAAGGTCAACCAAAAGGTAAAAATTGTAATTAGATTATCCTCGTTTTTAGACACAAGTGCCCTACAAATATTGGCAGGTGCAGTTATACAATGCCACATTGATTATGCCTGTACCTCCTGGTACACATCACTAAGACCCTAAAAAAGAAACTCCAGATGTCACAAAACAAATGAGTTAGGCTGATGTTATCACTCCATCTCAGAACTCACCTTCTCCCTGCCCACTTCCTTAGCCTCAAGTGGCTCCGAGTGGAGGAAAGAGTTACACATACTGTAAAAAAATGTGTATGGTCCACAGGATTTTACATCATGCGATACCAAAGTAGATTCAAAACTATTTCTCCAAGTTTAGTGATGTACACAGTTATTCCACCAGAGGGAGCTCCACTAGTCTTGTAGCTTGTACCCATACAATTCAAGCTGTATGGGGAGAAAATGTTTTTTATATTCAGCAGC
Source organism: Poromitra crassiceps (assembly GCF_964638095.1). Taxonomy (NCBI): domain Eukaryota; kingdom Metazoa; phylum Chordata; class Actinopteri; order Beryciformes; family Melamphaidae; genus Poromitra; species Poromitra crassiceps. The sequence goes on along the minus strand of NC_139625.1, from coordinate 80,186,536 downwards.
TGTAATGTGGAATAAATTACCGGACAGCCTGAAGTTGATTAACTCCGTCATTAAATTCAAGTCCACCTTAACTCATTCACTGCCAACAACGTATGAACACGTTTTCAGAATCCAGCTGTTCCCTGCCAACAACGTGTTTACACGTTTTTGGCATCGATTTTTTTTTTTTGACGGTGGGTTGTGCATCTAAGCCTTTTACATCTCTTATATAATTATTGGAGCCACCGAACGTTTACAACCCATTCCACCGACCCACTAAGTGGCAACAGTGCTCGCCTGGCTAGAGGAAGGAAAGCATTTTTTTAACTTGTCAAGCCATTCTCAGCCCAGCCATTCTCCTTTTCGCGCTGATTGCTGGCGATGCGGGATTGCAAATTTACATAATAGATTCAGCCGATCTACTATGATCGGGTGATAGATTACAGTTGGAGGAACACACTTTGAAACACGCAGCATAAATATGACCAGAATCGCAAAAACTTCTCTCAACCAAAACTCCAAACGAGCGAGTCCTTCCCGACTTCCTCAAACAGCGGCCCAGACATGCAGGCACAGGAGAGCAGCAAAGCACTGACTGGTGACAAGCTTGTCCGCCCACGGAGGGCGGAGTTGAAGCAACTCGAGAGGGAGGGAGAGAGAGAGAGAGAGAGAGAGAGAGAGAGAGAGAGAGGGAGGGAGAGCGAGAGGGAGGGAGAGAGAGAGAGAGAGCGAGAGGGGGAGGGAGAGAGAGAGAGAGAGAGCCAAAAATGAATGGTTAAAGTGACAGTTCCATCCAATTTCACAAAAAGCCGTTTATCTCTGAATATTCTTTTTCACGCTAAAACCATGCTGTATTCAACTGCTAATGCTTACATAACTACTAACTCTACAAACTAACTCTTTTAGACAGAGAAAGTACACATTCTATTAGTACTTTTGAGATATTGTATGTTCACAAACTCCAAGCTGAAACGAATCCTCGGCTCTTATAAAATGAGCCATAATCCTCAAAAAACGGCTTGGCAGAAGCTACCTACAGCAAAAAAAAACGTCTGGCAGTCAATGTGTTAAAAAGCTGGCTGCATAATAGTTGGTCTTAAGTTTTTAACCCCTCTTACCATGTCCTTGTTTCTTGTAATTTTATGTTTTAATTATTTTGGTTTTCTTTGAAGCTGTATGTGACTGTTTTACTGTTGGAACCACAATGGAAATAAGCCCTCGGCTTTCTTGTGCTTTGTCCTTTTGACAGATGTGTGCTGTTGTGTTGTTCTTTATGTGCAGGCATAATTTGTCAATAAAGATTTCAATCAATCAATCAACCACAAGAAGACTACAGCGAGGCTAACACTGTTATTTGCTGGCCAACCATAAAGTAACACCCCAAATGCATTTGCATCTTAAAGGGATAGTTCAGTTTGTTTGAAGTGGGGTCCTATGAGGTACTCTCATACAGTCAGTGCACTGGGTAAAGCACTCTGGACACATCGCCCACCTAGATAGGAGAACTGCACTCCAGCTGCAACAGGCACAGAGAGCTGTCTGCTGAGTGTGATGGGGGCCAAGAGCAAAAACATACAAAACAACAGAAAAAATACATGAAATGCTTCCATACTGCTCACCTGGCATAATGCAAGTCTCCCACAAACCCTGAGATGCCAAGTTGACTTGAAAAGATGTCATTTACACCCTGTTTTTAGCTGAAATCGTCACTGTAGCAAGGTTGTACCCTAGTTGTTGAACTTTCAGCTGCTAGCTCCAGTGACGATTTCAGCTAAAAACAGGGTGTAAATGACATATTTTCAAGTCAACTTGGCATCACAGGGCTTGTGGAGACTTGCATTATGCCAGGTGAGCAGTATGGAAGCACTTTATGTATTCTTTCTGTTGTTTTGTATGTTTTTGCTCTTGGCCCCCATCACACTCAGCAGACAGCTCTCTGTGCCTGCCGCAGCTGGAGTGCAGTTCTCCTATCTCGGTGGGCGATGCGTCCAGAGTGCTTTACCCAGTGCACTGACTGTATGAGAGTACCTCATAGGACCCCACTTCAAACAAACTGAACTATCCCTTTAAAGCCATAAGGTGGCAAACAAGATCACTCTATTACCGTAAATAATTATATATTATCATTATGTTAATGACTTTTGTGTCACAGTTAAGGAAGACTGTGTTAAGTTGTGTTAAATTGCCTTATTGCCTGTATTGTTTTTACATAAGTTTACATTTGACCCACCAAAATTTTTCTTTGGCCATCAAATGTAGGGACTTGGTGGCCAGTGCTTAAACATATTAGCAGTCCTGCTGATAGTACTGCTCACCTGCTCGGCCCCCTGGTGGAAGCCAATTGCCATGTTGAGCGTGTTTTGTCGCTCATCCAGTGCGGCAGTCAGGGCGGTCCAGTCGTCCCGTAGCTGTGACGACACGGCAGTGATACGCTCCGCCGCATAGTGACCTGCCTCCGCCAGCCGCGTTGCCACAGTAACCACGCTGTCCACATTCACACTGCCGTTCTGCACACACACACACACACAAACGCATGCACACACACACACGCACGCACACACACACAAACACACACACACACACACACACACACACATATATATTGGATTGTAGTGCGCAGGAATGAGTCCGGAAGACCTGGATGTTAGCACTCCCTGGTTCTTACGTGTAAAAGTCAATGGGATTTTGTATGGGGGTTTTGGTTAAATGCTTGAAATAAGGTCTGTGGTTAACAAAGGTTTATCAAACAGTGAACTTTGTGTTTAGTAAGATAATCTTCACAAAGAAATTAGGAAAATTCAAAGGACTTCAAAAGAAAAGTCAAAAACGTGGTCCTCATTTGTAAAGATTATCTTGCTGAACACAAACTTTGCTGTTTCATAAATGTGAGACAGACCTTATTTGAAATAAGGTTATAAGGAAATAAGTTATTTCATGCATTTAACAAAAATTCCCATACAAAAATCCCATTGACTTTTACACGTAAGAACCAGGAAGTGCAGGGATTTCTTGGCACGCCTACAAAAATACATCACCCCTGTGATACTCTATTGAAATAAATCATTATTGATTTTCTATAAAAAAATATTAATATAAAATACAAGAAGCACTAAAACCAACACCTATTCGAGCTACATTACGTCAACAGCCAATTCCATGACTTTTTCCAAACTTTCAAGGATTTTTACTAATCGCATGACTTTTTCAAAACTTTTCCAAAACTTTCAAGGATTTTTTTTTTTACAAATTCCATGACTTTTCCAAAACCTTCAATGATTATTTTTTAATTCCATGACTTTTCCAAAACTTTCTAGGATTTCTTTTACCAATTCCATAACAAAGAGATTTTGAAAATCCATGAATTTTCAGGTTTTCCAAGACCATGGGAACACACACACACACACACACACACACACACACACACACACACACACAGTACCATGCAGTTGTTGGTGAAGTGTTGGTGTTGGTTCTGGAGGTCGAGGGCGTGCTGGTGGTTCAGGCCGACCTCGCCCACACTCTGAAGAAACAACTCCTTACTGTGAGAGATCCACTCTGACATCTAGGCGAGGGTCGAGAGAGATGCAGAGAGAGAGAGGGAGGGGGGGGGGGGGGGGGGGGGAGAGAGACAGGGGGAGAGGGAGAGAGACAGAGATATTCAAATTCAAGATTCATTTTAAAGGGATCTGCCAACATTTTTGGAGATTCGCCTATTTGCCATATTGCCAATATTAAATGTAGAATGTAGATTCCTTTATCTGTGTGAAGATAGCTTAGCACTACAATGGTAGTATATGGTACAAGTGCTTTCTCCATTCAGTTGCCCAAAATACAGTAAATCTACACACCGAGAACTAACAAAGAGTAACCGAACTACCAAAGAGTAACCAAAGTTACTTCCTCGCCATGATGCGCATGCGCTGTACTGATGATGTACAGATTTTTGTTTTCCTGTGTCTGAGCTTGTTTGTCTTGTTTGTTTATTGTTCTGCAAAAATTTGAAAATAAAATATATATTAAAAATATATATATATCAGAAATTCAGCACCCCCAGATAGGTGGAATGGAATGATCCTTGTTTCATAACCACATTTTGCGACTATTCGACTGTGAGATTGGAAATCGAATCAGGCTCAGTCGAATCATCGAATCGTCGACTATTTGGGGTCACCCCTAATAAAAACGTCACACACAATTTAGAACAATTGAACATTACTACATTTTCACAAAAGCATGAGCTAAATGACAAAATATAAATGTAAATATACACAATTAATAATAATAACCTCCCAGGTGCCTACAGGCTCCTTCCCTCACTGTCCAGGTGTCTACAGGCTCCTCGCTCACCTTCCAGCTGTCTACAGGCCCCTCCCTCACCTTATGGTGTCTACAGGCTCCTCCCTCACCTTACAGGTGTCTACAGGCTTTTCCCTCACCTTACAGGTGTCTCCAAGCTTTTCCCTCACATTACAGGTGTCTAGAGGCTCCTCCCTCACCTTACAGGTGTCCCCAGGCTCTTCCCTCGCCTTCCATGTGTCTACAGGCCCCTCCCTCACCTTCCAGGTGTCTACAGGCTCCTCCCTCACCTTCCAGTGCCTACAGGCTCCTCCCTCACATTGCAGGTGTCTACAGGCTCCTCCCTCACCTTGGCAGCATCCTGCTCGTACAGGTGCAGCTGCAGTGATTGGTCAAGGTGCAGCTTGCGTTGGCTCCAGCTGGTCAGCATTTGGCGCTGGGCGCTCTGCAGGTGGTCGAGGAGAGACGCCACGCTGGGCGCCACACTCTGGAAGTCTGCTCCCCCTGATAACCAGCTGTTACCATGGTTACTATCGCCAGGGGCGTCACCATGTGTGGGGCCGAGCCGCATGCGCTGGAGCAAGCTCCGCCCCTCACGGTCCAGGGCGTCGACGGGCGCTGCGGAAATGGTGCTGCGGAGTCTGCCATGTTCTTCTAGAAGTCTGGAGACACAAAACATCAGAACCAGCTTCAATCTGACAAAAGAGCGCTTTTTGACCAACTCAATGATAATGATGAGTAAGAAAATTCTGTCAACATCAGAATTATGCTTGTAGTTTTCCTTTTTTTGTCTTATTTTCAAATACAAAAAAAAACATTTTTTCCCCCTTTTTTTCTATTATTGAACGACAAAACATTATAAGAGGCAAATATGATGACTTTGTATTTTGTTGAACAGAGCAGGGATGACGTATTTTTATAGGCTAACCCAGAATTCACGCACTTCCTGGTTCCCTAATCGGGAAGTCAATGGGTTTTTTGTCTTGGGATTTTGTTTAAACTAGATTATCAGGCCTTCAAATCTAGTTTGGTGGGACTCCAGCCCAGTTTTTTTCTGGATTTTTTGTACTTGGCCAATTTTCACTTGCTTCCCCGGTCGCTGCACCCCCTCTGTCGACCTGGGGAGTGCCGTACTAACTGGTGGGAGGATCACGCTATTCCCAGCAGTTCCCTTCCAGAGGAGGCACTAGTGCAGCGACCATGACATACCCTTAATACGGCTTCCCACCCGCAGGACACCCGACCAAGCCGGAGGTAACACAGGGGCGCGAACCTGCGACCCTCGTGTTGGTAGACAGGGAATCTACCACTACACTACCCGAATGCCTGACTCGGGCCCGGTAATGTGTTGTGTGTGTACGGTCTGTGTGTGTTCTGAGCTTTTTTTGAAGGTTGGCATCAGTATCAGTCGGCCTCGGGATCGAGTATCAATACCGGAATAGATCCCAGTGTCTGTATCGGTATCGATATCGCTATTGGTATCAATATCGGTATCGGTATCGAAAGTCAAAATTTTGGTATCGTGACAACACTACCACTTGGCTCTACCACTAACGTTACCCAGCTAATGTAACGAACTAGCCGGTCGAACTAGCCATGCTTGTCAACCTGGGTGGTGAGCAAACACCGCACAGGCTATTAACGTTTAACGTTAGATAAACGAAACAAACTATCTGTTGTGAGACGAACATTTCCACAATTCAAAATGCAAGGCACATGGGTCTAGTAATGTAACGTTAGTTTACCTATCGAGTTTGTACTAGCATAACGCTGTTAATTTACCCAGCTGATCTCCCTTCACCCGGGATCATCCATGAATCCAACGTGTTTTCGTTTCAGGTGTTCATGCATTGGTACTTCCGTGTCATGCAAGATCGACTTTGCAGAGTTTGCACGTAAAATACTTTTTAGTTTTAGTTAACGTGAAGGGCTCTCATAATTTTGATGATTGGGGCGAGCGGCTTTCTCCCCTCAGCCATGTTGCTGCATGCGCCGCTCCTAACCACTGACCTAAAACATAACAGAGGAGAAAGCGAGTGACGTAGTATGCTCCGCGACAGCAGGGACGCCGGGGAGTGACGTAGCCAGCTCTGGGCTACAGCAACTGAGCTGCCGTCAGCTGTTTTGCAAACAAAACAGACGGCTCTGCGGCCCAACGAATCGATAATGAAATTCGTTGCCAACAAATTTAATAATCGATTTGTATCGATTTTATCGATTAGTTGTTGCAGCCCTACCCAGAACACACACAGACCTTACACAACACAATACCGGGCCGGAGTCCCAGCAAAACGTATTTGAAGGCCGCGCGTCCTGATAATCTAGTTTAACCAAAATCCCCATACAAAAATCCCATTGATTTTGAGATGAAGGAATCGGAAGTGCTGACATCTGGGTCTCAGGATTCCTGTGGTACTCTATAAAGGTCAGACAGAACATAATTTAGATTATCCAATCACAGTCGAGCATGATGACAAGCCCCGCCCCCTCGTCTCGTACCTGCGGGCCTCCTCGACGTCGGTTGGCTCGCCACCGCAGCTAAGCCCCACCTCCAGCGTCTCCAGCTGGGCCAGCAGTGTGGCCGCTGCGCCGGAGAACTCCTCCAGACCCAGACGCAGCTCAGTCCACTCCACATGGTCGTACTCAAGAGACCCCCCCAGGTCAGAGGTCAGCTGGGACGGGTCAACCAACCGAGACAATCCTTCTACTGACACCAAGCTAGTCTGAGAGAGACAGGCAGGGGGTCAGACAGGTCAGAGGTCAGCTGGGACGGGTCCAACAGGTGGACATTTTGCCTTCTCAGGTTAATTTCAGTTTTCAGTTTTTCCCAGTTTTGGTCAGCAAGAGCATTTTTTCTAGGATCCAGCATTATTTGGTAAGATATTTGTTTGGTTTGGTTTTGGATTATAAAGCAACCCAATTGCCAGAATAAAATGTTGGCATTTCACACGTCGGAAAACCAGGATATATCAACGTAAATTTGAAGCCCACTTTAATGTTATAATCATGTTTTCCAGTGACTCCAGAGCAAACCAGGTAACGAATAAAATAATATATTGTTTAATGTCACAGAGTGATATGTAAATTGACATGTGTTTGTCAGGGACCCCTTTGTTTACTTATGATATTGTAATTTACATCTTTGCTACAGAAAGTCAAACAGGAAGTGGGAGTGGCTTAGAGTTTATTATGACGGGGCATTTCCGCTGCGGGCCCCTCTCTGCCATTTGACTCTGTTAGTCTGATCAGGAAGCATGTATCGCTCCTGCTCTCCGGTTCCCTAGTTTTCCCTTTGTTTCCACGTGTATGGGTGTGACTGTGTGTGTCAGACTATTCTTTACCATTAGCCTCCCTAACCTACTGAACGGGAGCTGCCGATGGAGCTCCAGACTACCGATTGTCATCGCCCCATGCAGTAGAAGGTAGGCCGCTCCCATCGCTTTTGAGACTTCTGGTTTGATATGTCTGTGCAAAGACGTTCTGTGTTATGTGACAAGGTTTGGATTGTACTAGACACGAGCTTGATTATATTTTGAGAACCAGACACTCTATCACATTAATACAACTTTTTGTACAGCAGCTGTGTCTCCTGAGTTTTTATAATTTATAAATAAGTTAGTATGTCTCAGGAATTAAATTATTATTTTTTAATTTGTGGAAATATGCAATATGATGACAACATAGTATATCTATGAGAATCTGCAGAGTTCATTCAATCTGTTTGAACCAGAAATAGCTTTATTATCCCAGTTTGAAAAATGATGACATAATGAGTGGTGTCCCATTTACTAGGTAATTGTTCAAACCCTACCCCTTGTGGGTCTGTTTTGAAGGGCAAGGGGTAAAGCGAAGGACACTCAAAAGTGAGGGATAAGGGTAAAAATAAGAAATGGGATTGGTGTGTCTTTCCCATCCCTGTTGTAACATCAGTTCATAGGCCGTGTAGCCATGGCACTTTTTCCACGTGTAGAAACCCATGTAATCTTACAAACCGCACCAGCAGTCCTTTTACTATTGCTGGAGGATCCTGGAACTGCCAGTCGGCTGTTAAGAAAACTGAGACCGTTTCAGGCCATGCTCTATCTCAATCCCTCCACTTTCTAGCCCTCACAGAGACCTGGATCATACCTGAAAACAGTGCCACTCTAGCAGCTGCTTATTCTTTCTCTCACATCCCCAGAGCCTCTGGCTGTGGGAGAGGCACCAGACTCCTCATCTCACCCAAGTAGACCTACGCTGTCCAGTGTTTCCCCTAGAAAATCTTTCAGGCCTGGAGGGATTTCGAAACGTACCCCGACCGCAACGGTGGGGGCCCTCGCTGGCGACGCTAAACTTTTAGCTAACCTGTTCACATCTATGTTCGCAATGGCATCCCAAGTATCATCATACTATTATGGGATGCGGTTGTTGTATTATGGGATGTGCGTTTCCCAGGCAACGACACACGTTGACACGTTTTTGGAACAGTGCCACACGCTGGCACGATGCTCCTAAAAGCAAAATGCGTAATGTTTGAATGATTTGGCATCTTCTATTACTGTCAACACTGTCAACACCAGTATTGTTGTATTGTAATAATATGCCATAAAGGTTTATTGAAATTTTGGGGAGAGCAGGAAAAAAATATATATACTGTATATATATTTTTTCTGGCCTGGCGGGGGCGTCGATGGCCTGGTGGCCCGCCAGGCCTATAGAATGGTAGGGGAAACAGTGCTGTCACTCCTCTCTCTCATCTCTCTATATCCTCCTTGAATGCCATGCAGTCTCTGTAACCCTCCCTATCAAGCTCAACATTGTGGTGATCTACTGCCCACCTGGTCAGCTTGGTAACTTCCATGATGAGATGGATACCCTCCTCTCCGTGTTTCCTGAGGATGACACTCCACTCATTCTTCTGGGTGACTTCAACATCCAGGCGGTAACCCTGCAATCTCTGCCCTTCTTTAACTTTTTCTCGTCGTTCGATCTCCCTCTCTCAATCTCCTCCAACTCACAAGGCAGGGAACGTGCTTGACCTGGTCTTCACCAGATCCTGCTGCACCTCCAACCTCTTTGTAAACCTCTCCCTTCCCATCTTACCCCCAAACTGTCACCCACCATCCATTCACACCACGGCTGGACTGTAATGTATTCTTACCGGTGCAATGGCCGGCGGGCCGCTGCGAAGTGGGCCGGTCAGGTTGGTGAAAAAGTATGTATTATGTATTTGATTGGGCCGGTAGCAGCCCATTCAACATTATCTGTGCTGTTTACAACAAGCTCTGTGGCCATTAGTATCTGTTTCTGGGTGTACGAGGCGTACCTGAAGGCACCATGAGGGGCTCACCCACTCTTTACCGTGCAGAGCGAAGTAGACGCTCAATGGATTTTACGTGCAGATAGCGCGACTACGCTTCCTCAAAGTGCGGATGGCGTGACCGCAGTCCATTCAGGCGTCATTAATGAATGATTCTGGTCTCTGGAGTGGCCCTTAAGTTCGTCTGCGTCTCACTCGTTTGAGGTAAGTGTGGCAGCTATTTGAATTTGACCAAGCGATAGGATTCTGGGCTGGCTTGTAGCCTTGACGCGGTACACGCCAAACTCTATTAGAAAATGTGGCAATTTAACACACTGCCTTCCTTGATATCGGCAATCGCACCTCCTGGTAGAAAACTACCTAAAGGCCTTCACAAATTCGTAGAGCCTGCTGGTAAATTTGGCGTACATATGATCGACCAAGCACTACTTAATTTCAACAAAATGACAACTTTTAGGATTGGTGCACACTGCTAGGTAATCGATGAGTGAGCTAGCTAACGTAACGTTATTCATGGTGGTAGCCAGATGGGTTAAACGGCAACACGTTTATGTTATGATTTTCACGTTTTTATAACGTTTAGATTAATATCTAAACTGTGCTTATTAGAGTAACTTATAAACAATATTTCATTTCCAATGACTTGCTTGCTTGCTCCATCAAACACAGGCATGGAATGAGTTGAGTTGTAACAGACTATGGGGAAAGAAACATCAGACATATGGGAAATGTTTGTGTGGCTATATTATGTCCAAAGTAATCTACTCTATATTTTTTGGTTTTGAGTATCTAAGTTTTAGTTTAGTTTTATAGTTTCACCTATAACAATACTGATTCCTAGTGGTAGGGAGGGACGCCAACATGACAACAATCAATACACTTGTATTTGCGTTTAAAAAAAATCAGTGTTGTTATGTTTAGTACTGTACTTATGTCTATTTAATAAGTAAACATTGAGTTCTCACTGGGCACGTTTATTCAATACTGCAACATCATTACGCCTAAAACCCCTAGACCGGGTCATAACATGTGGCTTTATAAGTAAATCCCCAACCCATGCGAGTGCGAGCGAAGCGAGCGCGAGCTCGAAAAATTGGGCCGATTCGAAATTGTGGGCCTGTCTGACACATGGCAGGTAGCTTTTTTGGTCCCAGTCCAGCCCTGATTCACACTATCACCTCCGGGCGCAACCTAAAAACTCTCTCACCTACCTCCCTCTCTTCTGCTCTCCTCTCCTTTCTTCCTTCAGCCGAGCAGTTCTCTCTCCTGTCCACTGAGGAGGCCTCCACTACTCTTCTATCCTCTCTTGATTCTCTCTACCCACTCACCACTAAACCTGCTCCATCCATGGTAGCTCAGGAGGTAGAGCGGGTCGTCCACTAATCGTTTGAGATAAAAGAGGTCAGTGATTCGGTCCGCGGCTCCTCCACTCTCCATGTCGGTGTGTCCTTGGGCAAGATAATGAACCCCAAATTGCTCCCGATGGCTGTGCCAGAACCCTGCGTGTTAGCTTGCCGCCATTGGTGTATGAATGTGTGTGAATGGGTTAATGTACCTACTGATTGTAAAGCACTTTGGATAAAAGCACTATATAAATGCAGGCTGTTTATTTGCAATTCCATCCACTCCCCCTGCTCCTTGATTGTCTGAATCTCTGCAAACTCATCGAACAGACCTTCGTGCAACTGAGAGGAAATGGAGAAAATCACAGCACCCTGACGATCTCTCTGCCTACCACCTCATCCTCTCCAACTTCACCTCTGCTGTGTCAACAGCAAATACTTCCTTCATCACTGAAGTCTTCTGCCTCCAACCCCAGGAAACTGTTTTCCACCTTCTCCTCCCTCATCTCCCTCCCTCCCCTCCCCCTCCCTTTCAGCTGATGATTTTGTCACCTTGCTTCCTTCTCTCCCCTCTCCCCTGAAGATGTCCTTAAACGTATCAGGTCTAACCAAGCCACCTCCTGCCCTCTTGATCACATTCCTTCCTCCCTTCTCCCTTCTAAAAAAAATAGCAGGATATGGGACCTTTAAAAACCATGATGACAGCATTACCTCAAAGCTGAGCTTGGCACTGCCCAGGTTAGTCTTGTGCTTCTGCCAGAAGGTGTCGGGCTTGATGAGCAGAGCAGAGCTGATGGAGGAGCTGAAACTCTCCTGAAGGGTCCTCAAGACTGGCTTCACACTGTCCCACTTACTGCCCCGCATGTCCACCACCACCGTGAAGCCCCGCCCACGCACGTCATCACTGGGAGAGAGACAGGCAGAGACAGGCAGAGAGAGAGAGACAGGCAGAGAGAGAGACAGGCAGAGAGATGCCAGAGAGAGACAGGCAGAGAGACAGAGAGAGACAGCCAGGCACAGAGAGAGACATGCAGAGAGGGAGAGACAGAGAGAAAAACATCAGAGAGAGACAGGCAGAGGCAGAGAGAGAGACAGAGAGAAACAGGCACAGAGAGATAGGCAGACAGAGAGACAGGCAGACAGAGGTAGGCAGAGAGAGACAGACAGGCAGAGAGAGAGAGACAGACAGGCAGAGTGAGAGAGAGACAACAGACAGAGAGAGAGACAGACAGACAGGCAGAGTGAGAGGCAGGCAGAGATAGAGACAGGTACAGAGAGAGACCGGCAGAGAGAGAGAGACAGACAGACAGGCAGAGTGAGAGACAGCCAGAGAGAGAGAGACAGGCAGAGAGAGACAGACAGACAGGCAGAGTAAGAGAGAGACAGACAGGCAGACAGAGAGAGAGACAGACAGACAGGCAGAGTGAGAGACAGGCAGAGAGACAGCACTGGCTTCACACTGTCCCACTTACTGCCCGCATGTCTACGACCACTGTGAAGCCCCGCTCATGCACGTCCTCACTGACACACAGAGACCCCTAACCAGTGTTGGGCAAGTTACTTTCAAAATGTAATATACTACATATTACTAGTTACTTTCATTTGAAAGTAATATGTTACTTTACAATATTACTGTCTGTGTAGAATAACTCATTACTTATTACACTATTTTTGCATTACTTTCACCAAAATAACAGCAGGAGCAGAATGACATCGCCTCCCCGGAACCATCCTGAAAAATAATGTAGGGGCCCTAACCCTAAATCACCCACATCCCCCCAGCCACTCCCCTTACCCACCACTCGAACCCCGACTCTCTACGTCTTTCCTCATCTCTAGCTATGGCCCCTTTTCCCTAGACCTGCCCCTTTCCCTTACCACACCCCCCTCCCACCACTCACACCCCCTAGCCACTCCCCCTACCCACCCCTCGAATCCTGATGCTCTATGACCATCCTATCCCTAGCTATAGCCCTTTTACCTAGCCCCTCCCCCTTCCTTGATGGAAAGGATGGTCACAGTGACCTTGAACTTTGACCACCAAAATCTAATCAGTTCATCCTTGAGTCCAAGGGCCCTATCATCGCAAAAGCGATAATTTAGCGTTTGCGCTCGCCGCACGCACATGCCTGTTATAATTGTACTGGACATAGGCGTGCCACATGCCAAACCAGCCGTTTCGGCGCAAAAATGTGGTGATAGATGGCATTATCCTATCGTCAGCAGCGTGCAATTACTTTGCGCGAAGAGCTTTTAAAAGCACCTCTTACGTGCTAAATACCCCGCTGCACTTGAGCGCACCATAATCTCCATGCTGCGCAGCGCAGTGCAGAGTGAAATTCCTTTTGGATATGTCATTACGCACAGACATACCACCCCAGGACATCAAATTCTGCTGCTAAAATTAGCAGATAATTCAGTGAGGCAATCAACTACTGTATAACTCACTGAGAAAATGTTCACATCGCGAAGAGGAAAATGAATTGAGAAAACTTGTTGGACAATGGACATTAGCCTACTTGCAATAGGCTATTCACCTTCACCTATCCCATAACCCGGAGGGTCGTTGGCACCACAGACGATCTGTCAACAAGCGCTCTCCATCTCTCTCTGTCCTCGGCACGAGTGAGTCAACTCATGGAGAGAATGACAGAATATTGCATGCCTCGCGCAAACAGCGATTGCGAGATGGGAATAATCCACAGACCTTGTTATGAGCAGCTTCACGTAGGAACTATAGCAGCTAGCGGATGTAGTTCAGTCTAAAGAAAATAGTTCCTACATGAAACTGCTCACAACAAGGTCTGTGGATTATCTTGAATAACCAGGTCATGATTTCTGGAAAGAGACAATGCTGTTGAGTTTTTCAAATGTATGCTTTTGTTGCTTTGAGCACCACAAGCCGAGTGCCATCAAGTTCCATTGTATTGGAGAAAAGGCTGACACCTCTAGGGCCGATATCTCCAAAGCTCAGGCAACTAACACAAAACAATGTAGATGGATAAATAGCACTACAGATGAGAGGAAAAATATGTATTTTGGATTTTAGGGTGAGCTGTCCCTTTAAGGTAAATACACAGTTTACGCATACACATTTTATTTACTTACAGTCAAGGCTGGGTGGATTATATGTATGCCGAATTGAGTGGCACCTGGAAATTCATTATGGTGTAGCTTTGTGGATAATCAAGAAACTTTAAGTTTACAGGCAGCTCGGATGCTGCATGCAGCAGACAGCTGCTCGTATCTGCCACACGTCTCCCTGCAAGGCACTAACATTCATATAATAGTAGTGGATGTAAATGTGCATAATTTCGCATTCTCTTTTGCAGATTTACAAAAAATTCTGTAAAAATGTATGATACATTTGGATGGAAACCCAACTACAGTCTTCCACTCCGGCCTCAAGTCCCAGCTCTTCTCCACTGCCTTCTCTTAGTCTCCATATCTGTCTGCTGTCTGTTGCACCATTGTAGAGATTGTGTATTTACGTCCTGTTCACTAATGTCACCTCCCCCCCGTGTTTATGTTGTGTAAAGTGTCTTTGAGATCTTGAAAAGCGCGATATAAGCTCCATTTATTATTATTGTTGTTATTATTATTATTATTATTATCATTACCTGGGTATGGTAGACAGGTAGGTGACCAATCGGCTGAGGTCTTCCTGTTTTATTCGATCGTGATTGGTCCTGGCAGGGAAGGTGAGGATTGGCCCGCCCCTTTTGTCCCGCCCACCTGGAGCAGAAACGAACAACCTGGTTTCACTACAGTGTGTGTGTGTGTGTGTCTGTGTGTGTGTGTGTGTGTGTGTGTGTGTGTGTGTGTATGTGTGTGTGTGTGTGTGTGTGTGTGTGTGTGTGTGTGTGTGTGTGTGTGTGTGTGTGTGTGTGTGTGTGTTTGTGTCACCTGACACGAAGGCCACTTTCTCTCTCAGCACCGTCAGAACATCGACCGCCCGAACACACTCTGTTTTACCTGGAGAGAGAGAGAGAGAGGCTTCTGATTAGAGTATCCATAACAGAAACTGTGTGTGAAGCATCTGCCTGTTAGTGTAATCCATTATCAGCTCACTCCCACACGCGCACACACGCACACACACACGCACACACAGACACACACACACACACACACACACACACACACACACACACACACACACACACACACACACACACACACACACACACACACACAGAGTCTCTACGGTTGCCAGTTGTGACTTTGATGTGTTGCCAAACTCAACTGGATAACCCCAGGTCCAAAACACACATTTTAATACCTTTATGTGTGTTCACATTTAGACAAAAAACACAAACACAAACAACAATAGAACACAAACAATAATAGATGCACAAACAATGGGAAATCTCATAATGTATCTAGTCTGGGTCTATGGATAAAGGAAACAGCGCCTCCTCCAAATATGGCGACTGCCAATTAATTAAGCAGACAAGCATTAAAAAGCTGCAGGTTGCTTATAATGATTGTATGAGAGTTCTACCGTAAATTCCGGACTATAAGCCGCACCTTTTTCCCCGTTTTTTGGCCTTTTTTGGCCCCTGCGGCTTATATAATGGTGCGGCTTATCTATGGATTTTTTCCAAAAAAAAAATCTCTCTTTTTTAGCACTCTTTCTAACTATAAATCCACTTCTGTTTTAATTTCCTCTCTTGCCCTCTTTTCACCACACTGTATGACACTGTATGACACTGTATGACACTGTATGACACTGTATGACACTGTGTGCACTGTAAATAACAACACAGGTGGTGTTGTGTTATGTTGTTTTGTTGAAATGTTAATAAATGGGAGCATTACATATGGTAATTAAACATTAAAACACAATAAAAAAAAAAAAAAAAAAAAAAAAATACCATTAAAACACCCGCGGCTTATAGTCCGGTGCGGCTTATATAAGAAAAAAATAGTCAACTTTGCAGGTGCGGCTTATACACCGGTGCGGCTTATAGTCCGGAATTTACGGTACTTAGAAAACCCAGATGGTCGAGTGCCAGTCAATTGTTTTGTGAAGTAGGAGTGTGCACTTTTCATGCTCTTCTGAGAAATCTGACGTTTAAGTTTATTTGTCGTTTGAATGTATCTCATAATTTGATTATCATGCTGCTGACTCAACCCAGTTTCAGTAGTGTGAAATACCAATCGTACATTTGGAAACACTGGTATAGTGCCTTACTGTAGTGTTCTGATTGTTTTATTTTTTGTGTTTTAAATGTAGTTTTTTTTTTTTTTTCTTGCTTGTGTGTCTTCTTATTGGACCTATGTGTCTGTCAATAAAGAGTTGATTGATTGATTGATTGATTGATTGATTGCAGAAATGGAGCAGAATCCCCCCCCCCCCCCCCGTTGTTATTTGGATTTATCTAAATGTCTGTGGAGAAAATGGACGCGGAACTTACTTCCGGGGCAAATTACATCACGAAAAGTCACGTGCCTGTTCAGCTCTATTGTTTTATTGTAATAATATGCCATAAAGGTTTATTGAAATTTTGGGGAAAGCAGGTGGGAAAAAAATAAAATAATAATAATAATGTTGTTGTTGCATTTCCTCTTCTGGCCTGGCGGGGGCGTCGTTGAATGGTAGGGAAAACACTGGAACCGGAAGAACAAATACAAATGCGTCTGACATGGAGGACAAAAAAGTTGGCGTGGTAAGGTGAATAATCCAATTTGATTTTCAGTGCCTTATTGTTTTAATATTAGATTTTTATCAAATTTTGTATGATTTTGTTTATGCTCAAATGTAGCCCCCGTGGCTAGTGATTAGGACCAAAACAAAAAATAAAACTGGTAAAAAAAAACTTTTTTTTTAAATTTCGTTTCGGTCCGAGTGAAATGTTATGTCTCTCCTGATTCTAAATATAGTTGAATCGCTTGGTTTGACCAAGTAAAACTATTTTTCTAAGCTTTTTATGAAATGTAGCTGGAAAAATTAATGATTAATTAATGAAATCCCTTGGTTTGTATGGTTTGTAGGGATGTCACAATATATCGTCCCACAATATATCGCGATATCAAAACGTGACAATATGTATCGTTGAGATGAAATCTCATATCGTCAGAAAAAGAAGCTGAACATGGTGGCACTGATCTGCATCTGATTGTATGCTCGCTCTCCTTTTCATTGCTTTGTTTGAACAGACGAGGGACGTTACAGACACGGAGGATGAAAATGGTGAAATTACTCAAATTAGCGTGGAGGATGCCCCCTCAACTTACAAATCGATTGGGGGAAAAAAAAAGTTAAAATATCGTATCGTATCGTTATCGTGAACCCAATATCGTGTATCGTATTATATCGTGAACTGAGTGTATCGTGACAATCCTAATGGTTTGTATGCTGATTGCAGAAGAGGACATGACTTTGGTGCTATACAGCGATCCCAGGATGTAGGCTATTAAAAAGAATGGGACACGTGTTTGTGACGTTAAAATTAAATCCTTACACAGAACTTTTGTGCACCCACATGCATACACGCAACCGAGAGCACTGTATGACGAAACGCGCAAATTCAACAATTTGGTTTTCAGCGTGTATGCGAGGCTCTGTGTTTGTGCCCTCGAGAGCTGCCGTAGAACAGGAAGTGGGGGACTTTGTTGTTGACAGAGACAGAGCCGGTGTTAACTCGTAGTGTGCTTAGTGCTAACGCTAGGCGCTAACTGAGAATAAATGTGGAAACGTGTTATAACGTTACAGCCTGACTCTCGTTTATTGTTTTATTAGCAAAGTGTAAGTAATAGGCGGACCCGGACACTCGGCTACATCACTATAGCCCTTTTCAGACAAGTCATAAGATGCTCTACAGTGTTCATTCGGATAAATTGGCTCGCTGCTCTTCCTCAAACCTGGAGCAACACGGCCACCATCAGCGAGGAAGAGGAAGAGTTGCGACGCATGTACAACAATCACTTGAGCAATGTTCATTCGGGATCCTAGTCTCACCTGGACTGGAGCTGAGCAACTCTGCATCAGCGTTTAAGAGCTGTGACGCACTGCGAGCAGAAAAAATAAACAATCTGCGTGGGTAAGTGAGCCCAAAAAGTTATGCCTCTACGTTTTTATGTGTTTCATAGCGTAGGCTATGCTATGCAATGCTGTGAGAAATATACAATAAGTTGCTGCTGCATAAATAAAGGTTTTATTATCATTTGGTATGGTTTGGAAAATTCTGTATTTTTAATTACAATTAATCGATTGATTGATTGTTAACGTTACCAATGATCGAGTTTGGAATTTGCGGAAAATGTGCATCCCTAATCTGAACAGACACTCCATCTGTACACATTATTTAACTTACAGGATGTTTGCTTGAGCATACATCCTGCTGCATTGCCTGTATACAGTATATGTCATCACCATGTGTCATTTCTGTGAGAAAAATGTCTTAGATAGATTACCTTATTACAAACCCCAAGACAAAATGATGTTAAAGTCCCTGGAAACCAAAATCCACAAAAACGTTCTATGTTATTTAGGGTCTTATGTGAGTAATTGTGTGCCTCAGCTAAGTATGAGCCATTACTTTCAACCCAAAGCCCGAAAATCGCCACTTTTCTACAAGGTCTGGATTTCCACTTCCTCATTAAAGAGAGCAGTGCGTGAGGTGCTCAAATGCAAAATCTTATGACATCATAAGCTCTATATAACCTTTGTACACGTGCGCAACCCGCCCTTCTCCTTTTGTCCGTTCTTCTTGCCCCCACAGCGCTCGCTCAGTGTCTGTCTGTCTCCCTCCCACTCTGTGTGCTGTGTCGAGCGCTATGCTGCCTGCTCTCTCTCTCTCTCTCTCTCTCTCTCACTAGTCCCGAGAGAGAGAGCCTGGTGACGCGAGGTTACTGTCAGTCACACACACACACACACACACACACAGAGTAGCGCGGTGCAGTCGCAGCGACAGTCTCTTCAAGATTCAAGATTCAAGATTCAAGATTTTTATTGTCACTCCATGGTACAAGTATCACGTGTGAAATTCTTGTGCTGTGGACTCCGTTTACAACATAGTACAAATATAACAGGGCATATGAGTGCAAAAACAACAAGAGACACAACAAGCAATAAGGCAGTATAGTGATAAGACAAGTCAGAGACAGTGGCATATTCACTGCACATAGGTGCACATGTCATGTGCATACTTTAGGCGTGCTTAAACATTTTAAATTCGGCGTATTTGACATACAGGTGCAAATAGCATATTCCTTATTAAACATACAATTAAACTCTGCGTTTTAAATTCGGCGTATTTGACATACAGGTGCAAATAGCATATTCCTTAAATTAAGTATAAACATACAATTAAACAGTAGACATACGTAATGGTAGCAGCTACAGTATGGTACAGTACGGCTACTACACTATTTGTGTATGTTAAGGAGTTAGAATTTCTAACACAAAAAGCATTAACATTTCAGCATCTAAATAGACACGCCTTGTTTGGGCATGAGCTCATTGAGTAAATAGAAAAAAGAAAAATATATATATATATATATATATTAACACGTTCACTGCCAATGGCGAGTTGACTCGTCAAAAAAATTCCAACGGTTCACTGCCAATGACGAGTTGAGACGTCAAAAAAAAAAAAAAAAAAATTTGACGGTGCTACGTGGATCAATGCCCCCCACGTCTCCTATAAAAATATTGGAGCGACCGAACGTGTACAACCCATTCCACCGACCCACTAAGTGGCGACAGTGCTCTCCATTCTAGAGGAAGGCAAGCAAAAAGCAATGTGAGGAAGCCATTCTCATGAAAATGGATTGGCGAAAACGCTTTCGCGCTTGGGAGCTGGCGGTGGGGTTTTGCAAATTTGCATAATAGATTACGGGTGGAACACACTTTGAAACACGCAGCATAAATAAGACCAGAATCGCAAAAGCTTCATCAAAGCTCTCAGAACCCCAAGAAACGAGCGAGCCCATCCATCCAGACTTGCCCAGCGGCCGCCAGGCAGACAGGCAGACAGGCACAGCAGCAGGCTGCTCAAACTCGCAGCAGCAGCAGAACACTCGCTTGTGACAAACGCTGCTGAAAGCCACCAGACACGCCCACGGAGGGAGGAGTTTGAAGGAGAGGGTGTTCAGAACTATATTGTTTAGATGTCTGATCTCTCACTGATGCCAAAAATAAATGGTTAAAGTGACTGTTCTGCCTGTTTGATTGAATTTCACAAAACTGCGATTATCTCAGCTTTCAGTCTCAGACGCTGAAACCATGCTGTACTCAACGGCTAATATCTACATAACTACTAACTCTACAAACTAACTCTTTTAGACAGAGAAAGCACACATTCTATTAGTACTTTTGTGAACTTTGTGTTCACAAAGTCCAAGCAGAAAATAATCCTCGGCTCTTGTAAAATGAGCCAGAATCCTCAAAAAAAACCTCTGGCAGAACCTACCTACAGTAAAAAAAAAAAAGGCTGGCAGTGAATGTGTTAACTGATAGACCGACAGCAATAACCGAACAACGACGTTAGCGACGGTTAATCGATTAACGGTTAACCATTGACATCCCTAGTTGCGACGTTCATCATCGTTCAAATTTGGCTGGTGGCTTATTAACATAGGTTCCTGTGATGTGATGAACTCAAAATGCTAAATAATAAAAACATATTTCTGGTTTCCAGGGACTTTAAGTCAATATTTTAGTGTTTGCACTGCATAACTGTAACGCTTTGAGTCTGGCTGCTCACTTTCTCAGACCATTGTTCACAGTCTGTCATTATCTCACATATACTACAGACATACACACATACTACAGAAAATGTAAGACACAATGTACTAACTTTTTTCTTTCTTTTCCCCCTATTTTATACAGTGAGATCAAGTTTAAAAAAATTGTCTCACTACAATGAAATGGCTATTATGGGGACTAACATAATCACACATGAATACAATTGGGCTTATTGAATCCACAAGAGTCTCAGCTTTCCAGTCATATCCGATTTATGCTATTCCAAGACTGTTTAAGGACCCAGTATGCAGAAATATTCAAATAGAATATGTGAAAATAGCATTTTTATACTGCATGTAGGGATGCCACGGTGTGAACATTTTCACACCGAATAATAAGCACGTGACCTCACCGGTATTACCGGTTTCACCGGGAAATGTAAACAATAGGATTGTTAGTTCCTACTAGTGCATGTTGTTCCCGGGAACAATAACAGTGAGACACCAGTCGGGTATCCTTAGCAGCTAGACTAGAGCGAACGTTACGTTATATGTATGTTGATAATACAAGTTTTAAAGTAAGCAAGAGTCTATGCTTTAACCGTCCATTCTGTAGGTTCATAGAGACAAGACGCACGCTGCTGCTGTGTAAAGTACTAATGTTAGCATGCATGGACGCTCACAGTCATACAACACTGGCTGCATCACAACTCATGGCTGCATCTGACTCAAGACAACTTTTCAGACGCCCCTTGGAGACAATCTTTCTCAAAAGAAACTAACGTTTTCTGACATGGGATTAACAATACCAGCACCCAGCAGTAAGCAGGCAATGACTGAATGCTGGTAAGTCCTCCCTCCCGTTAGCATTGATGCTAAGTTAGCATCGACTTTTCGCTGTGGAAAAAAAGGCACATTTCCAGAGATGGCCCGCAGTGACAACAGTATGCACACGCATGCAGGCTTAGCTAAGGGTCTTACCTACATGTGTATGAGGAGGGCATCATTTGTGTTCATAAGATGTATAGCGTTAACTCACGTTAGTTGCTGGTCTAACCATAACAGCGGAGCCACACTGCAGCCGAGAGGGAGCGCTTGTAATTTACACCGGCGCACGCTGAAACTGCGGAGTTTTCCTTTCAATTCTTCCTCCTTAAAAACAAAAGGTGTTACCGGTGGCCGTGGGCACGTTATGTAATCGGTGTAATCCCCAACACCGTGTAACACCGGTAACACCTAAAATCGTGGCAAGCCTAACTGCATGCAAAACAACAATAATAATTTGTGTGTGTGTGCCAAAAACTGCATGGGATTAGCATAAAATGGGCATGTCTGTAAAGGGGATACTTGTGGGTACCCATAGAACCCATTCTCATTGAGATATATTGAGGTGAGAGGTCAAGGGAGCCCTTTGAAAATATGCCATGCCAGTTTATTTAATCCTTCCCAACAAGCTAGCATCACATGGTTGGTAGCAATGGATGCCTTAGGTCTTCTAATTTCATATGCTAGC
>NC_139625.1:80149416-80159416 GCF_964638095.1 Poromitra crassiceps | reverse complement strand
AGTGGAAAAACAGTGGAAACAGTGGGAAAACAGTAAAAAAAAAAAAAAAAAAAAAAATTTTTTTTTTTTTTTTTTCTTCCTCAATGCCATGCGATCGACCACACTACCTTCGCGATCGACCGGTCGATCGCGATCGACGTATTGGGCACCCCTGGTCTAGGCCTATTCACCTTATGTTCAGACCTTACAGTGGGCCAAATTCTTCCGGGTCCATCTAACACTTCCGGCGGTCACGGCGCCAAATATGAAAGAACGTCATGAAGAAGAGAGTCGTTTTTGTAGCGGACAGCGCAGGGTGTAAAACAAAAACGTAGCCTACTACTTTGAGCTCGGTACACAGCAAGCAAGCGGAGTATCCACTGTTAGCCAGGTCAGATAACGTTATCGTCGACAATGACGAGCACTTTCTTGTAAAACATACCTGGACTCCAACAAAGAAAGCTTCAGAAGGTTTTCTGTCCTCCGAGCGCAGCTCGAGCCACTTACGTCTATAAGACCCGCAGACGTTAACGTAATTCCCTGGAATGCGAGAATTAACGAGCCAGTTACATGGCGTTGCATTCTTAGACATTGCCGTTTGCTTTTATTTGGTATGTTACATACAATTGGCTAAAGTATTAGTTAATTCAGAGTTAGATTATATTGGAGCAGCCAGCCATTTTTTTTTCTTCTTTTTTTTGCCGGAAGTCGTAGGACGGCCACAGAACCGGGTCAAATGGGTGTGGCTACATAAGGTGAATAGATTAGAGTTGCACGGTAAACCGTTACCACGGTGCCAAAACATCATGGTGCCTACTATACCAGCTGCTTTAAATGACGCTACTACCGTGGGACACTATAGTACCGTGGAATGCTTTACCTCCCTTTCCAAATTCACTGGTTTCTGCAGTCATAATCTTATAGTGACGTTAGCGCACCCTCTTCTGGAAGCAACAACACGTGTGGGTTTGTTTCTATGAGGAAGGCTAATATAATGTTAGATTTGGAGTGCCAGCTGCTACTCATTAGCATACAGGTCGCTAGCTCAGCTGACAGGAGTCTCAAGACAAGACACAGACACATAATTTTTACGAACACAGAAACGTTATCACCACACAGTGAAATGTTGCGTTTAGGAGACGTCACAACAAAACAACAAACAACAAACAACAAAACATGGGACCACCAGGTAGCTTTACAGGTTCTGGCTGTAACGTTAGCAGCCTCGCGCTGTCTGCCTGAATAACTTCCTCCTCCACAAGTGCTATCATAGTTACCCGTGTCATGAGACTGTTAGCTAGAGTTAGCTAGCAACAGACAGCGTAGCTGCGCCAAGCTGAGACACGAAGCTGGGCTGTTCTGCCTTCAGAGTAAAAGCATACATCGTGTCACTACTGAGAAAAAAAATCTTTTGAGCTGTGCAGGGCAACAAATGGTTAGACAAATATATTAGTATAAAAGTACAATACAATAGTATAAACACAGCACACACTGTCCAGTCTTATTTATTTATCTATCTGTCTGTCTGTCTGTCTATCTATCTATCTGTATACTACAATTGGAGAGTCGTTGGCGCACAGTTGCAATCGATCTGTACAGTATAGTTGGCACACAGTTGCACGATAACGCACAGTTGCACGGTCGGGGACACAGTTGCCAACTGTGATTTGCCCAACTGTGATGTCGCCCGGGCAGTTGTGATGTCATCAGTGATGTCACTCGAGCAACTGTGATGTGGTATGAGCCGATGGTGCACAGCTGCACGATGGCGCACAGTTGCACAGAGTTTTTCTGGCAGTTGGCATCTGTTGCATTACCGCCTCATTCTGGTATCCATCCACTGTTTCCCTACATTCTGTAAAACCCTATCCTTCCTCGAGCAATTGACGCTCGTTGACTTCTTCTCCCTACTTATACGATGTTTGGATGACAACGGTCTCTGCATAAAACAGCAAACTGGCATTGCCTTCTTGCTTTTGATTTCGCCTTTATACACATCGTTTGTGATAACAATTTCATGTGCAGATGGCAGACTGGAACGCTGTCATCACCAACTCCAAGCAGTGTCAAGTCAGTCAGTATAGACCCTTTTTATGTTTGTAAACAGTGATTACGTATTTTGTGGGCGGAGCCGAACTGGTTGCAGAAAGTTACAACTAGCGGTTCAGCTGTCATAGAAATATGGAAGATCCAGACGGCTTGTCCATGTATTTTAAAGCTTTGCCAGCAACAGACAGGTTATCTTACACAAATAAGCGAACTCTTTCAATGGGGTGAGGTTTCCTGACCCGTACTCACTGTCAGGATGGGTCTAGGATCCAACTACATCGCCAAAGTTGCAGTGCTGCACATCGTCATATTCCAAGTGGGAATGTCCAGCATCTATACGGCACAAGACGCCTTTTCCATGTATTCACAATACCCTATTAGCATCTCCCATCAGACAGCCGCGCCGCTCTTGCGTCTAGGTCTTAAAACGAGTCCTTACCTGAGCCAGAAACTTGAAGTGAAGACGCTATCCGACGCCTAACATCCTATTCTTCTAAATAACTGTTGTTGCCGCTTCCAAATTGTTGCATAAAATCCACTTTTATATCGTTGATATCAAAAATCCTTGATGCAATACCATTCAGGAGGTGTGGGGGGCAGTAGTGTAAACACAGTACTACTACTACTGCCCGTACTGACAGTAGCCAATATGATGTGTTTCTATTTAGATATATGGCATATAGTACATGCCATATATCTAAATAGAAACACATCATATTGGCTACTGTAGGCTATATGCCATATATATAAATAGAAACATATCATATAGGCTACTGTAGGCTATATGCCATATATATAAATAGAAACACATCATATAGGCTACTGTAGGCTATATGCCATATATCTAAATAGAAACACATCATATTGGCTACTGTAGGCTATATGCCATATATATAAATAGAAACACATCATATAGGCTACTGTAGGCTATATGCCATATATCTAAATAGAAACATATCATATAGGCTACTGTAGGCTATATGCCATATATGTAAATAGAAACACATCATATAGGCTACTGTAGGCTATATGCCATATATCTAAATAGAAACACATCATATTGGCTACTGTAGGCTATATGCCATATATATAAATAGAAACACATCATATAGGCTACTGTAGGCCCATATATCTAAATAGAAATACATCATATAGGCTACTGTAGGCTATATGCCATATATCTAAATAGAAACACATCATATAGGCTACTGTAGGCTAAATGCCATATATCTAAATAGAAACACATCATATAGGCTACTGTAGGCTAAATGCCATATATCTAAATAGAAACACATCATATAGGCTACTGTAGGCTATATGCCATATATATAAATAGAAACACATCATATAGGCTACTGTAGGCTAAATGCCATATATCTAAATAGAAACACATCATATAGGCTACTGTAGGCTATATGCCATATATCTAAATAGAAACACATCATATTGGCTACTGTAGGCTATATGCCATATATATAAATAGAAACACATCATATAGGCTACTGTAGGCCCATATATCTAAATAGAAATACATCATATAGGCTACTGTAGGCTATATGCCATATATCTAAATAGAAACACATCATATAGGCTACTGTAGGCTAAATGCCATATATCTAAATAGAAACACATCATATAGGCTACTGTAGGCTAAATGCCATATATCTAAATAGAAACACATCATATTGGCTACTGTAGGCTAAATGCCATATATCTAAATAGAAACACATCATATAGGCTACTGTAGGCTATATGCCATATATATAAATAGAAACACATCATATAGGCTACTGTAGGCTATATGCCATATATCTAAATAGAAACACATCATATTGGCTACTGTAGGCTATATGTCATATATGTAAATAGAAACACATCATATAGGCTACTGTAGGCTATATGCCATATATATAAATAGAAACACATCATATAGGCTACTGTAGGCTATATACCATATATCTCAATAGAAACACATCATATTGGCTACTGTAGACTATATGCCATACATCTAAATAGAAACACATCATATAGGCTGTAGGCTATATGTCATATATGTAAATAGAAACACATCATATAGGCTACTGTAGGCTATATGCCATATATATAAATAGAAACACATCATATAGGCTACTGTAGGCTATATGCCATATATCTCAATAGAAACACATCATATTGGCTACTGTAGACTATATGCCATATATGTAAATAGAAACACATCATATAGGCTACTGTAGGCTATATGTCATATATCTAAATAGAAACACATCATATAGGCTACTGTAGGCTATATGCCATATATCTAAATAGAAACACATCATATAGGCTACTGTAGGCTATATGTCATATATCTAAATAGAAACACATCATATAGGCTACTGTAGGCTATATGCCATATATCTAAATAGAAACACATAGCCTAATATATGATGTGTTCCTATTTAGATATATGGCATAGTCTACAGCAGCCATAATATATGGCTGCTGTAGACTATGCCATATAGGCCTATCTAAATAGGAACACATCAATAGGCCTACATCTAGGCATCTTCTAACATTCCATCCTAATAGTCTCACCCTCCCTCCTCCCTGTCTGTCCTACCCGTGTGTGTGTGTGTGTGTGTGTGTGTGTGTGTGTGTGTGTGTGTGTGTGTGTGTGTGTGTGTGTGTGTGTGTGTGTGTGTGTGTGTGTGTGTGTGTGTGTGTGTGTGTGTGTGTGTGTGTGTGTGTGTGTGTGTGTGTGTGTGTGTGTGTGTCCTACCTGGCTGTGCCAGGCCCGGGCCCGGGTCTCCTCCCTCCCCTGTAGGCTGATTCATCCTCCGCTTGCTCGCTGGCTCTCCTCCTCGGTTATATTCCGTCAGTAGGTCGGTGTGTCGGTGTGTCTGCAGCGCGCGCCTCCCTATCCGTCCATCCCTCCGGTTCCTAACGTGATTCCCGGTCGGTATTGTACCGTTTGGCCGTCAGTGCACGCGCCCTGCCCGCAGCATCGCTCCGGTCGCTCGAGCTCAACGCTGCAGCCAGGCTGGGCTCGAGCTGCCGTTACGTTACCGTGAGCCCGCGCGGCATCACCGGACAGGCTGCTGCACGCAGGCGCACGCGGCCACGGCGGGGAGAGAGAGGGGGAGGGAGGGAGAGAGAGAGAGAGAGAGGGAGAGAGAGAAACAGTCAGTGCACGAGGCTGCAGCAGCAGCAGCAGCACCGATAGACCCCTCCCCCTTCTCACCCCCCCCCCCCCCCCCTCCCCGGACCCCAGCCCCCAGCAGTTACCCTCAAAAACGTTACCAGTGAGAGATAGAATTGAATACCATTCAAGGTGCAAAACCGTACTGTTACATCACACGGCCATCTTGGTAGGAAAATAACAGGTGAATCAATTAACAGGTGATTACAATCAAATGACACAACCAGCCATATTGTAAAGCGCCATAAACGTGTGGAAACCGAGACTACATATTGGTAGGAGATGCATGTGACATCATGGGAATACTGTAGCCATACTATGAACTGGCTAGCTGCCACTTGCCAGTCTTTCTCAAAGTGGGGTCCAGGGGTCCTTGAGGGGGTTCCAGGGGTCCCCAGCAGAAATGGTAATAGTTTATTTTCACTATAGCCTAATTCCTTC
This sequence comes from Poromitra crassiceps, assembly GCF_964638095.1. Lineage (NCBI taxonomy): Eukaryota > Metazoa > Chordata > Actinopteri > Beryciformes > Melamphaidae > Poromitra > Poromitra crassiceps. Next base: position 80,153,769 of record NC_139625.1, on the reverse strand, counting down.
CATAAGTAACACAATGACAGAATGTAGGACTGTTTTGGTCATGGGTTTCAATATGGGCCCTTGCATTTCTACAACATGAGTCCAACTGAATACCCCCTCATGTGGTTCATTGGTAACTTCATCCCTAATGCATATTCCTTTGCATTTACTGCATTAGCATAGTTAGCCGCTCACTAGCTAGTGTTGGATAATATTAGCCATGGCAGCGAACATAGTCAACTGCGCATGCTCGCGACATGAACACGTGAATACCAATGTCATGTCGTGTGCGTGTACACAACTTCTGATCTCGTAAAGACGAGTTCCTGCATGACTTCCAAGTGAAGGTGGCAAATGACACTTTCTGTAATGAAACATCTAAAAGTTTGATAACCCTCCACTCTCCTGGCTATAGTGTTGGAGCACTCCAGACCGCTCTTGGTCTCCAGATCACATTTTGATGGTCTCGGTCTTGTCTCGGACTCGCCCTCGGTCTTGGTCGAAATCTTCATTTCATTTCAAGACCAGAGACTGTCTGTCACAACTGCAGTGACATCATTACCTGCATGTGTTTATCTGATTAAATTATTACTTTATGTTTTTACTGTGATTGTGGGTAAAAATCCCCTCTGCAATTGCAATTGCAACCAATAACTGCATTTTGAAGGTTTTACCACTGAACCCACTCCCCTCACACGCAAGGAAGACAACATAAGAAGACAAGCATAGACAGTAGGCTATATTGATGGACAATGTTAGCGTGATGTCGTCAGGGCCGTAGCCAGGCGGGGGAAAGTGTGGACGATTCCAAGGGCCCTTGACTGACAGCCCCCCACGCCCCCACCCCCCATCCCCCGCGCAGCTGAACGCAACATACAGTACAAGATACCCGCTGAATAAGTGTCCAAATGTTCATGTCATTCTGGCCAATACTCTACTTCTGTTATAACATTTCAGTCTGGAATATGGAATATCTTTCAATAATCTTTATGACTAAAAGGCTAAAAGTAATCTCATGTGTAAGAAATGACTGTTCTACATTGAAGTAAAAAATGTAAATAATTGTTGGTTTTGGATTTATTTAGCTTCAAGAGTGCATTTTTGTTCATGTGACCCTCAACACAGGCTTTGAGAATCCCGGGCCACTTACTGATACTTATGCTTAAATTAACACACTCATATTCTGGTTTATTTCAAGAAAAACATTTTGGCTAGTGGAAATTCTAATTGGCTGGTAACTTTTCAATCTGACTGGCTACTCAAAAGTTTGGGGAACTCTTTGATTTAAAATTAGATATTCCTCTAAATTGGGCTTCAAATGGCCAAAATTTTCCGCCGCTGCCCTTCGGACGGCGGCATCCGTGGGCCCGATGTGATATCCTTTCATGGGACCCGAAATCCCTGGCTACGGCCCTGGATGTCGTCACCCATTGGTTTTTGAGACACGGTTTGAAGATCCAAATCAGTTGAATTCCAGGTAATTTTTCAGATGAATCCTGGGCAATTTCCTGGAGCATTCTGGGTAATCCGTTCGAATTTGGAGTACAAATTCATGGGGGTGTGTTGTGGATAACCACGTGAGACTATGTCGGGGATGGTCGGGGGAGTGTCCGAATTGGTCTAACTCAATCCAGCCTACCGCCATCTTGTTTTGTCTGCCTGTGAGCCTCCAGCCTGCTATCTAGCATGCTAGCTGCTGCTAAGCCTCCACAAGGTAAACTGCTATGGGTAAACTTTATAACTGTGGTGGATTTGATCATGCACTTTGTGCTCTGCTATGTTGGCCTGTTTGAGTGATGCTCATGCCTGTTTGTAAGCTAATGCTAGCTCAAGATTAGCATAGTGTGTTAACGTAAACTTGGACCAGTTCAAGCCGTAGGCTACTACATAGCTCCAGCAGACTGTATGACATTATTAGCGAAGTGGCTATGCCACCGTATGGCCGCTGTAACCGAAATTTGGACTAACGTTACAGTGATTAATAACATGGTGTCATTCGTTTCTTCAAGGGATGAGCACTGGAGTAGCCTACCATTGAGCAGAGCAGCTAATGTGATCGGGACACAACACAGGCACATTGCCTGGATCAAAGGATTTGTGAAAATTAACGCCAAGTTTTAAATGTTCTAACGGTCATTTTCATGGTTCATTATTTACTCTTCTGCTCTCCTGAGATTATAACGTTAACGTTATCATTACTGTGCAAGCAGGTTAAGTATATTGCTGATTATCAGTTTTGTCTTAATCATGTGATGTCTCAATAGGATATCGTTGCAATAACACAAGCAATGCTGACACATTTGAGACTTTGAGAGATTTGTGTTGAACCATTTGAACATATATCTGCCAGTAGATTGTTCACACTTGACCGGATAATATAGTTACTTGCTTGCTTTAATGCTTTTGTCAATAAACAGATTGCCAAGAAAGATACCCTTGTTGATCTCTATGCATCAGTAAATCATGTGATGTTACATCTTGTATCGCAAATATGATCATTAGTCGTCTGGTCAGAGGCAGGTTGGCTAAAATAAAAAATTTGTATATAATAAAGATTGTTAATGTCGAGTGAACATGAACCAAAGCTTGGACCACCTCGGCAGGACTAGGAGCAGATCGGCATGAAGATGGAAAAACAACAGCCTTCAAATAAGTACTGCTTGGTGGATTATGTATGCCGAATTTACCAGAAGACCCAAAACAATTCATGCAAGATCTTAGGCTATGTTGAGTTCTATCGATAAAGTATATATGTTTTCAAACAATCAATGACACATTCAATTGCCATATTTTTAACTAAGCTTGGCGGAATTACCTCAAGACAAGTGTCAGCGTTAAATGTCCAATAAGATATACAGAAGAGCAAAACAAATGACCAACAGCATTAAAATCTGCAAAAACTTTATATTTATTGAAATGTGGTGATCTGTTGGCTATGTCACGTTACATAATGTTATAGAGCCCAGCAGTCTCAGTCTGCCCATATCAACACAAGCGTCACTTACATGTATAGCAGGGAATTGTTATTTTCATCTGTTAAAGCAACAGTTATCTTCCATAATAATAATAATATTAAATTAAATACGAAGACATTAGCTAATCACAACAGGATGACATCACTGATGATGTCACAATGTTCCGTCACTTTCGTGACTAAGCCTTTGTTCACACCTGGCGCTTAACAGAAGCAGAGCTGAAGTTGAGCTCATGCTGAAGTTGAGCTCATGCTTAACTGGTCACACAGGAAGCACTCTCCTTTCCTCAGTGCCTCGCCCACAACTTCCATTGACTTAATGCCTGGCAGCTTCACGCTTGGAAAATAGGACTGTAAATGGCAAATAAACTGACTCTGACTCTCTGACTCTGAATCCTGAACGATTGCTTGAGCGCGGCTTGAGCGCGGCTTGAGCAAGGCATGCGCGTAGCTGGTGTGAACGGCCTCGCCTGTTAACAAGGACGCTGAAATGAAACTCGTGGGTTCAGCGTACGTAGGTTGAGCGTTGCTTCAGCGTATGGTGTGAACGTAGGCTTATATAGCCCGCCACCCGCCCACCCACTTAGGTAATTTTGTTTTATCTGTTAAAGTGAGCAATAAGCAATGAGTGTGTTTCAAGATTCACTTTAATAGCCATAGTGAGTGATCAGATTACAAACAAGGAATTTGACTTAGTGCAGTATGCAGAGCAGCAATCACATCAATAGCAGAAGATGAAGCAATCAGAAAACAATCTAAAATTAATAAAGTCCCTGGAAACCAGAAATATTTTTTTATTATTTAGCATTTTGAGTTCATCACATCACAGGAACCTATGTTAATAAGCCACCAGCCAAATTTGAACGATGATGAACGTCGCAAAGTATATACATTTTGGTTAGACAGTCATGGCAAAAGTCATGAGAATCAATTATATTTTAGAGTGTATTTTCTCCCGCGGACTGTGTGGACGTGTCCCGTCTGCAGCAGGTATTTTCCCCTCTCTCTCTCTCTCTCTCTCTCTCTCTCTCTCGGAGGAGACTGCTCGGAGGAGACCTCTCTCTCTGTTAAGGGAGAGAGAGAGAAGGAGAGAGAGAGAGAAGGAAAGAGAGATGGAGTGTGTGTGTGTGTGTGTGTGTGTGTGTGTGTGTGTGTGTGTGTGTGTGTGTTCGCGCGTTGCTCGGCGAACACACTCGCCGCTGCGCTGCGAGTGCACATCGCTACTGTGTGTGTGTGTCAGTGTGTGTGTGCGCGCGTGCGTGCATGCGTGTGTGTGATTCGATTAAATCTTATGATGTGATAAGATCACGCATTTTAGCACCGCGCGCTCCGCTCTCTTCAATGAGGAAATGGAAATCCAGACCTTGTAGAAAAGTGTAGATTTTTGGGGTTAGGGTTGA
>NC_139625.1:79969416-80141916 GCF_964638095.1 Poromitra crassiceps | reverse complement strand
TGGAGAAGTTGTTCATCTGGATATACAACTCTGTCTTGTCTTGTTTATGTTTGAGCTTTTTGTAGCTTGTTTGTTAATTTGTTTGTATTGTTGAACTTGAATGATTTGTGTCTTGTAAGCCCAGACGGGTTGGGCACCATGAATATGGTGCATGACACAGAAATAAAATCTATCTATCTATCTATCTATCTATCTATCTATCTATCTATCTATCTATCTATCTATCTATCTATCTATCTATCTATCTATCTACACACAGGGGGTCAATATGTTAGCATGTAGTACACACGGGGTCAATATGTTAGCATGTAGTACACACGGGGTCAATATGTTAGCATGTAGTACACACGGGGTCAATATGTTAGCATGTAGTACACACGGGGTCAATATGTTAGCATGTAGTACACAGGGGGTTCAATATGTGTGACAGTGATTTAAAAGATGAGACAGAGTTCCCTTTGTGTATCAGTCTGGACCTCGGAACAAGCGCTGCCGCATCTGAGGGCAGTAAAAGCTTGGATAAGTAACTCGGGGCAAGTCCTCTCAGGGCTTTGTAGTCAATCAATACAATCTTCAAATCAATTCTACAAGCAACAGGTCGCATGTGTAGGGTGGCCAGGACTGGTGGAATGTGGTCTTATTTCCTGGTCCGGGTTAAAATCCTGGCAGCAGAGTTTTGGATGAGCTGGAGGCGGGAGAGGGATTTTATGCTGATGCCAGAGAGCAGGGAATTACAGTAGTCCAATCGACTGGTAATGAAAGCATGAATAACAGTTTTTGGGAGACAAAAACAAACTGATTTTTGAAATGTTTCTGAGGTGATAAAAGCAGGATTTTACCATATACATATTTGTCTCTAGGCTGAGGTTCTGATCAAAAATAACACCGGGATTTCTACAGTGGGAGGTAATTGAATTTGAAAGTGAGCCAAGACTGTCAGAGATTAGGCTGTTTGTGCTGTCTTGCCCAATGATAAACACCTCTGTCTTGTCTGCGTTTAACTGCAGGAAATTTTGTGACATCCATGTCATGCAGACAGTTAAGAAGGTTGGTATTAAAATTAGAGTTTACAGGGTCAACATTAAGATAGATCTGAGTATCATCAGCATAGAGATGGAAACTGATATTATGTCTGCGAATAAGGAGACCCAGCGGGAGCATATAAACTATAAACATATAAAAGTACCGAGCCTTAGGGCACCCCGAAATGATGTCATGCAATTGCTCGACTGTGATGTCATCAGGCAGTTGTGATGTAATCACCTAAGCCCTCCTTCACACCATACGCCGAAGCCACGCTCAAGCCACGCTGAAGCCACGCTGAAGCTACGCTGAAGCCACGCAGTTTCATTTCGGCGTCCTTGTTAACAGGCGAGACTGTTCACGCCAGCCGCACGCGTGCGGAAGTGATGGTTCAAGATTCTGTTCTATTTTCCAAACATGAAGCACGAAGCTGCCAGGCATGAATTCAATGCAAGTTGTGGGCGGAGCAAGGCACGCCGAGCGAGGCGCTGATGAAAAGAGAGTGCTTCTTGTGTGACTGGTTTAGCGTGACACTCAGCTTCTGTTAAGTGCCGCTTCAGCTCTGCTTCTGTTAAGCGCCTGAAGGCTAAGATGTACTCACCTAACATGTAGTCTAAGAAGTCACCTAAGAGGTCACCTGGAAGTGATGTCACTCAGGGCAGTTGTGTGTTCTCACTGACTCCTGCAACGGTTTCTCAAACCAGTAACATCCCTTTTTTTATAATTATTTCTATTGACTGAGAGTAAGGGTCAGGACAGGTTAGATGCAGACAAACATAATTTGACATTGTTAAGTTGTACATTCACAAGTATGCGATCCAATAGTCAACATAACACCATTTCCACACCTACGCATACGCACGCTCACTCACACACACACACACACACACACACACACACACACACACACACACACACACACACACACACACACACACACACACACACACACACACACACAGACACACACACACACACAGACACACACACACACACACACACACACACACACACACACACACACACACACACACACACACACACACACACAGGTGCTGCCCACCTCAGGCTACTACAAGGCTTCATAAATTTAATTCCATATAATTTGAAATTGTTTCTCTTTATTGCTGTCTTCCGACATTGTCCTCTCAATACTTAAAGTGTAAGTAACCCCCAAACACTTTTTTTCAGCTTTTAACCAATATATATGACTTTGGGGGTGATGTGTGAAGAATTCTGGTCAGAATTTCCACATTTGACACCAAACTGTTGCCATTTGACCATTTGTATCATTTTTCAGCAGCATATCTGGCATAAGCGCCCTCTAAGGGTGGAACACTGCTTTTTTTTCTCTCAAATGAATGGGAGATTTGGTACAACCTGACGTCAGGTTGTCCCCAAAGACTATGGGATTTCAAGATAGTTACTCCACTACTCCCCCTGTACCCTTTCGGCTCCTCACAACTCCAAGCCTATTCCTATTGAAGTTTGCTCTTAAAATACTGAACCAAACGTCGTCAAAGTTGGCACATGTCTTAATTATAGTTAGTTTCCGGCTGAATGTGTCACTACTTTATTAATATCTTACCTGGATAAGCTCGAATGATGATGTTTATATTATCAGTCCGAGTTGGAAGCACTGTCTCCAGCCCAGGCAGGCGGGAGCGGGCGGGAGAGAGTCGTACTGTAAACCTCATGCACTAGCGTAGCCCCAAGCTCCGGGGGCGCGCGCAGCAGCAGCTGGGCTCTCTCGGACTCGGCCAGAGCAGAGAGAGCACAGTCTGACATTTCCGCGGCTATCAGTCCGACTTGGAAGCACTTTCTCTCGGCCAGTCAAACGGGAGAGTCTGCTCTCTCATGCACCCGCGGGGGCGCGCGCAGCAGCAGCACACAGCAGCAGTGAGAGGCGGGGGCTTTCAACAGTCTGACATTTCAGCAAACAAACCTCGTCGCAGTTTAGCGGACATGTAAAATATAACGCTATACTACGACGTGACAACGTGACAAAGCTTCTCTAAACATATCGGCTAATATAACATCGTCACTGTGTACAAGCAACGCCAACTTTTCAGGAAATCAAGTCAGCAGAGCAGAGCGACTGGCTCTGTCTGTGTGTGTGTGCTCCTCGGGGGGATTTGCATTGGAACAGTCTGTGAGGAGGAGAAGAGCTCTGCCCTGCACTGCCTGCGCCCTGAGAGGAAAAATCAGAGGTGCTGCAACTTTTAACAAGAATCACGAAAAGCCCCAAAACGCAAATTAAAAACGGATTTCATTGCGTGGTTTATCTCTAGTTAGACGAGGGAATTACGTGGAGAAATCTCGCATTGTGTTACCCCAGAGCGAGAGGTTTGTCCTATTGTGCGGTGTGCTGCTGTAACGAGCCCACGTCACTTTGCTCTCGTAACGTAGTTTGACACGCTGCCATAGAGATACATGCAGAAAAATAATTAAATTTCTAGTTCGCCACTGAATTACCAAATTGATATAACTTTCAACCATTTTGAGCAAAGCTGTTTCCAAACAGGCCACCAGCGTTGGCTAGTTGTTGATATTTATAAAGATATTGCCCCTCTCAAATAAATTATTTTTGAGGCAGTAGGCAAACTGTAATGGCGTCGATTTCCGAAAAAAAATCTTGACTTGAACACAGCCAAAGAGTCTAGTATAGACAAGAGCATATGTCATTTCTTGGTTTTTTCCATAGGTATTTTCAAATCACTGTTCTGATACATATCTGGGGGGTTAGTCCCCCTTTAAGTAATATTTCATTGTTTCATTGCGTCTTTATTTTTCCAATTTTGCAGTATTCGATTTTTTGTTTTCCGATTTTCTTCACCGGCACATACCTGTTGATGATGGAACAAAACAAATCGCAGAACAAATTCCAAGCGTGTGTGCCCATTGAAGTGGGGGGCAGGGGCTTCGCAGATAGATCATTGTGCACAGCCTACAGCATCCTGGGCATCACAGGTGCACGCAAAAGAAAAGCCATCAGCGGAGCTTCAGAGGCAGCAGAGAAAGCTTCACGATGGCTGTAGATCAGGAGGGACAAGCTGTGGTCTAATGCTTCTTGGACACAGGCTGGGAACTGATCACTCCTGGTTGGGTCGTCTGGTGAGGGTGTCCGAAGTTGAAAGACCCGAAACATCCGATGAGCCTATGTGCTATCACTGAGGATGTGTCCAAGTGCATCACTAGATGTGTGTAACTATCACCTCGTCAAGAACAGTTTCTGCCTACAGAAGGCTGTCAGATCCAGACACAGGGCCCTATCTTGGTGCAGGCGATACCCCCATTTGCGCTTGTGCACCTCTTTGCGTGTGCCTTAAGGCAGGCAAGACTGCAGTCCGCTGTCCAGGTGTTATGCCGAGTTTTGCACTCCCGCCCGGCAGCAGCTAAACGCATCCCCACCTCACGGGAGCATATTGTAATGATTTATACTGTATGGAACCATAACTGTTTAAAAATGATATAATTGTTTGGCTAGACGTGACCTCCCTGTATTTAAGTTAAAAACAGCCCCATATATAGTGGCGATGCAATACTCGCGGGGAAGCAAAACTCGTCACAACAATGGGCGCAAACGCAGATTAGAGGCAATGCAAATCATTTATGCATGGCGCAAACGGGATTTGGGCGGTGTTAACCACCAGAATTATTCACAGGTGTGGCCTGGCAATGCCTGGGCATTAGATCAATCAAACCAGATTCCTGGTTGCAGTCCCTGTAATACAGTTTGCGTGAGGCATGCTGTAATTCTCGCCATGCGTAATTTGGATAGGTGTAGGCCTATTGACTGTATATATTATCCCTATCTCAACGACACCATCACATCATATAGCTGTTAAAAACATCTGAGTTTTGATGCAATTCGGTTTTTTGTTGACTGGGGTGGGACAATAGAAACGTGTTTGCAGTGGATAAAGGGCGGAGACAAAAGAAAAGATTGGAGGATTTACAGTGGACTCAATTAAAACTCTGTGAAACACTGAACTGCGACAGAGAGAGATGGAGAGAGCTTGTGACAGATCGGCTGTGATGCCAACGACCCTCCGGGTTATAGCAGGTGAAGGTGAATAGCCTATTCCAAATAGGCTACAATGTACAAGTTTTCTGTACAAGTTCCTTGCGATGTGATAAAAGTTTCTCAGTGAATTATAGTTGATTGCCTCACCGAGGTTACCCAATTTTAGCAGCAGAATTTGATGTTCTGTCGTGGCACGTCCGTGCGTAATGACGTTTCTGCGCTGCGCAGCGCCGAGATTATGGTGCGCTCAAGCGCAGCGAGTGTTTTAGCGCGTTAAAGATGCTTTTCAAAGCTCTTAGATAAACGAGCGCAAACGCTAAATTACCGCTTTTGCGAAGATAGGGCCCACAGACAGAGCAAAAACAGTCGGGTGATTTCCGCCTGCAGAGACTGCTCACATGTGCCACCTGGCGGCTATTTTGCACACTGCAGCTGCTGGTAAAAAAGGGGGAAATCCACCTAATTACCATGCTGCGGGACTTCGTGGGACGCCGTGGCAATTCCACGGCAGTCTTGTCTCCGCAAACCAGCAACATCTGTAGATCTGTCTGTACTCCAAACAGACCTCAGTGCTGCCTGTCAGTAGATCTGTCGGTTCACATAATCCGCTCTGCAAACAGCCATCACAACCAGATTAGATCAGATTACAGACACTGTGACTGGACTGCTGATGGGGATTAAATCATTAACTCACCGGCCAATAGTCATGATCCTAGCCAGCCTCTATACTGATAAATCAATAACCAATGATAGATCAAGAACCAATGATAGATTTATGATAAATATTATTACAGACAAATCTGCAACGTAAAGTGCAAAACCCTTCTCATCTATGGGGCAGCGTAAGGGACAAATTTAAGACTACTGAGAAGCCGTCGGAGGCTATATCTTTGCAGAGGCCAGCTATGGATCTGGCCAATGATCTGCCAGCACCGGCAACTGAGAGACCGTCAGTGTAACCTCGCGTCACCAGGCTCTTCTCGGCGAGAAAGAGCCTGACTTCCGCTCACAATTGATTTTGTCACCCTACCTGGTTCCGGCGTAGAGCCCGCCCTAGACCGGATGGGCAGCGTTTCTAGCTCGTCAACTTTTACGTTAACTTGACAATTTGACCCAAGTATCAGAACGGCAAACAACAAAACAAAAGATGGACTTACCGAACAAAGTTTTTGAAGAAGTTCTTTTAGAAACATTGCGGATTCACAATCTCACATCTTTTAAGCCAATACAGAAGCTTTGCATCAGACAATTAATCGAGGCAAGAGACGTCAAGCTAACGGCAACAAAGACGTTTTTTGGCGCACTGCCTTCCGGTGTTCATTCTGGTTCCGTGGTTTACGCCCCATGACAAAAAGCGGGATGAAAGGTGCCCAGACTACCGTCAGTGAGAAATGAGAAGCAGACTATTGCTTTGTCTTACCTAGCAGTCCACTGGATCATCTATTGACTAGGCTGGTCATTAGCTTGTCTAGGCTGGCTATTTATTTGTCTTACCTAGCAGTCCACTGGATCATCTATTGGCTTGGCTGGTCATTAGCTTGTCTAGGCTGGCTATTGATTTGTCTTACCTAGCAGTCCACTGGATCATCTATTGGCTTGGCTGGTCATTAGCTTGTCTAGGCTGGCTATTGATTTGTCTTACCTAGCAGTCCACTGGATCATCTATTGACTAGGCTAGTCATTAGCTTGTCTAAGTTGGCTACTAGCTTGGAGAGGCTAGCAACCCACTGGATCATCTATTGGCTAGGCTGGTCATTAGCTTGTCTAAGCTGGCTACTAGCTTGGAGAGCCGCCTGCACGTCTCTCCTCTCGCGCTGTCCTCTGGTCCTTGACAGCCTCCCGACACTCCCTGGTTAACGGAAGCGTGTCCTGCAACGGACAATATTTTTACAAAACTCCTGTTAAAATTGTGCTTCAAACACTGCTACAATGATCATGTCATGTTTCCGTGTAGTTTAACGGCGAAAACGTTAAGTCAAACTTCTTTCTAGCAACATACCGTTGAAATAATTTCTTTTAGTTGTGTCTTTGATTTACCAGAGTCGGGGAACGGACGCTACCGCTGGCGTCTTAACTGAAAGCTGCTCTTGTCCTGTTACGGACAGCTCACTCTGCGGCTCTGCTGGTTAGCTAGCCAGCCTCTCTCTCTGACGGAAAGGAAGAGAGGCTGGCTAGCGAGACTAGCAAGCCAGTGGTTAGCAAGCCAGTAATAGTCAACAAAGAGTGGCTTGTAGTGGTCGCTGAGTCCCATTTTGCTGCATTATTGCCACATGCTGGCCTTGTTGTGTTTTAGACAAAACTAGCGTTAGCTAGCTAGCAAGCTAGCAACTTTAACGATCAGTAACTCTCGTCGCCCAAGCACGTCTTATGGCTTTCTGTCATCAAAGTCACTTTCCTAAAGTAATTTGACATGTTACCATGCACATATTCATATGAAATTCCACATATTGACACATATAGATGTATAAATTAGTTCCACTTTCACAAAGCGGCGATCCAGCATCTGAAATGCCTGCTAAAGTACCGGAAACCACGTCGAGAGACCTCTGACCCGGACGTGACGAAACAGGCGTCCAGGTGTCCGTTGCAGGACACGGTTACGCTAGATGCCCGAACGCCCCACACGTCCAGCAGCCCCCAGAACCGCTGCTCTGCGTCCCTGGTCTGCCCCCCGGGAACGCTGTGGCACCACCTCGCCAGGTGACCATGTCCCCGACAAGTCCAACAAATTCTTTGCGGCTCCTCCGTCTGCCGTTCTCCACGCTGCGTGGCCTCCCGCAACAGCTTCATAAGTTTCTCTGCCCAGGCAGGCGTCACCTCCAACACCCGTCTGATCTCCTGCTTCAGGCGGGCCTCCATGCCAGCAAACTCCGAGCTGTATTCAGGAGCCAGCGAAAACTCCTCTTCCCCTCCGTTCACCAACAGGTGTCCCCCGTCACGCACCATCACATGTGGTCCTCGGCAGCAATTAGCACACGTACCGCTAATGCCAACGCGCTAAAAGAGCTTTTTTTTTTACTTCTTAGCTTGACTTCTGACGCCAGTGTAACGTGTCAGGCATTACACTGAGGCTTCCTTCTTAATTATCTCTTCATTAGCCGTCATCGACAGAGCACTGATGGCCGTGCCCACGCCAAACCAAACCCCACAACACACCTCAAAACCCCGCTAGCTCTCTCCTAGCCTCTTAGCTCTCTTCCACACACAGCCGTCTCTTCCAGGCTCACGCTCCAACTCCCCGAGCTGTTCCCCTCTCGCCCACAGCTCCCCTCCGCCCAGCCAATAACAGGTGAGCCCCTCTCTCTCACCCCACCCACTGGCTGTATGCTGCCTTCACAGAACCCCGTAAATCCCCACAAACATGTCAAACCCCACAGGTAACCCACATGCACAGGACAGTCATAGACAAATACAGTAGCACACAAATCCAGCCCGCTACAATAATAATAATAAGCCCCAAAATCACCTAGTAGGATCCAGGAAAGCCCCTCACCCTCCAGCTGACCTCTACCTAAATTTGAAGCAGCAAAGCCAGGTTCCAGGAGAAGCCCCCCTCCAGCTCACCTCTACCCGAATTTGAAGCAACAAAGTCAGTTTCCAGGGTCTAGGAAAGATCCCCACCCTGCAGCTAACCTCTACCTGAAGTTGAAGCCCCAAAATCAGCTTCCAGGGTCCAGATTTGTTCCTTGACATTTGGGAACATTTCTGCCAGATTCAGAAGTGTGCCAAATGTCAAAATATAAGGGGTATTTTGTCATTTGGTACACTCAGATGGGGTACTCAGGGTCTCCAAATGTCAACCCATATAGCAAGAAAGTTCCAGAATGTCAACCGAAATGTCTTGAGGATGTGAGATTTCTCCGCTGCCGTGTTGGTCTCTGATTTTTAGGGGCTCATGTGGGTGGGTAGGGAAGTCAAAATATGACCCTATTTCCCCCTAATGTCCCCAGGCAATATATGCCAAATGTCAGCCAGGTCCCTAGGGACGTCTCTCTCACCGGACACGGTAGTGACGCTCGGCGGTCTTGGCGGACGCGAGGCGGCGGCTCGAGGCTGCTCCTGCTGTCAGCTCTCCCTCTCTCCTCCTCTGGGTCCTCCTCTCCCTCTCCTCTCCCCTTTGGCCCCCCTGCCCTGCAGCGCTGCAGCCAGGCATTGAGGATCTCTGCCTCCTCTTCCTCCTCAAGGTCTTCCTCTACCTCCTCTTCCTCTGCTCTCTCTGGGTCTGGCTCTTCTGCATCGGAAACAAGGTTTTCGTTAATGAAAACTAAAGAATCTAGAAGTGCACTCGGAGCGCGCAGATCTCCGTCAAGGGCCAATACTCCAGTCTGCTATGATATGCACATTCTGTGAGTCAGATCAGAACCACATCCCCCCAGCCACTCCCCCTACCCACCCCTTGAACCCTGACCCTCTACGACCTTCCTATCCCATACGGCCCCTTTTCCTCTAGCCCTGCCCCTTCCTTGACCCTTAATTGGATCGGATCCGCGTCAAAATGTAATGGATTCTTCTTTGGCCCATGCTACACCCTGCCACCAAGTTTCATGAAAATCGGCCGAGTACTTTTTTTCATAATCCTGCTAACAAACAAACAGACAAACAGACAAACGGCACTGAAAACATAACCTCCTTGGTGGAGGTAAAAAGGAAAACTAGGTGTGAATTTTTCCCCCGTTAACTGAAATCAAAAATAAAAACAAGGCTTTACACAAGACTATAGATAAAACCTAGTGTGACAGTTTGCTACTCTCCCTCTCAGATAGGATGCTCTCATTGTTTATATGTATTATATATCTATTCTTATTTTGATGGCATTGATTGTCATTGAGAGAAAGGGGTTGGCTCAGGAAATGATATACTAGGTATTTAATAAGCCCGGAAGCGGCGATTGCTATCGCCAGTGTGGCTGACCTGGCGATAGCTTCGCCAGGTGAGCCACACTTTCATTTCTCTTTGATAACAGCCGTATTTCTGTTGCAGAGTTGTGGTGCCATTTGATTGCCCCTAGACTTGAGCTTGTAACTGAACCTGTAATACTAGTAACGGAACTCTTTCCTAAATCGGTCAGTTTTCCTATTGTCCAAAGACAGTCAGTCAGCTGCGGTTAGGTCTGGCAGACCAATCATTCTATGGAAAAAAGCACCTAACCCTGAACAAATTGATACAAAATAATTTTCAATGGATTCTGGTACTATTGGGCATGTTAAATAACAGTAGACCTCTTGGGAAATCTAAATTCTCAATTGAATTTCTTATATAACTCACCCGTTTAAAGTAAAATAGGCAATAGAAAAGACTATGTTTTGGGGGTCAAGTCGCCTGTCCTGTCATCACGCAGCTCGCAGTCACAGATCATGGACCAATAGCAGTCGGAGCGGCGGCTCGGTAGGAACCTCCTGGTCTCGTTCCGCCGTCTCGCGTGAGCTGCGCAAAAACTCAAGATGGCAGCGGCCAAAACACCAAACTAGAGACTTCAAAACAAGAGTCCACAAACCAATGGGTGACGTCACGGTGTCTCCGCTCATCTCTTTTATACAGTCATTGTGCACTGTGCACTGTGCACTGTGCACAGTGCACTGTGCAGTGTGCATAAGTGCAGTGTTAATTTCGGTGACTAAAACTAAAACTAGACAAAAACTACCCTTTTTCACTGATGAAAACTAGACATGAAATAAAAACAAAGTTGTGATGACAAAAACTATGAGGAAATCTATTGACATTTTCGTCAACGAATAAAACGGAAATGTCAGAGAGGGACGAATTGGGAAGAGAGCCAATCAAAGAGAAGAAGTTAAACAGTTAAATCTGTGTCTGTATTGCATGTTCAAACCTTAATACCATTCCATAATAACAGATTCATCAAGCTTTCCAATTAGTTTGGAAATTCTAGAGAAACATTTAAATAATGCATTACACTTTAACTAAGCTAATCTTTAATTCGATTTTAGTCGACTAAATCTACCGTAGATTTAGTCGACTAAAATCTTATATTTAGTCAACTAAAACTAGACTAAAACTAAAACATTTCAGATGACTGAAATATGACTAAACTAAATGGCATTTTAGTCAAAAGGCTTATGACTAAAACTAAATCCAAATGTGCTGTCAAAATTAACACTGTTCTAGTCAAGTCACTATGTGTGGTGGTGGCCTGCAGAAACCCTTCACATGTCGCTGTTGCACATTGTTGGTAATGATCCAAAGAAGGTTGAAAATGAATTTTGCAGCTATTTTAAGATTTTGAGTGATTTGGTTACTTTCATCTCTGCAGTACATCATGGTGAAGAATTTATTTCATAAAACAAAAGGGAAAGTATTTATTTTTATGGTTTTGGAGGAATGCCACTCTAGAAAATACAACATTGTGGAATGTTTAAAGCCATTTTTCTCACATTTTACTTTTAGACACATAACATTAAAATACTCATAACTTTTGATCTGAGAGAGCTATCTCAGTCATTAAAAAAGGTATATAGGCGACAGTTTCTAATTTATGGAAATGTCAAAAAATGAAAATGTCAAATTCCCACCATGTGAAGGGTTTTTGCAGACCACCACACGTACAGTATCTCCAGTCCAAGTTGAGTCTCGAGTCCCCTTGCACAAAATTGATATACCGGTAGCTATCAATATCTTATGCCAAATTACTCCCTAATAATCCCTAATCCCTAATACTGTACTTGTACCGTATTAGGGATTATTGCAAAGAACAGTCTTTATCAATTAACAAGTCCGAGTCCTGAGTGAATGAATGCTCAATAATAATAATGCTTGAGTCTGAGTCCAAGTCCAAGTCATCAGTATTTAAGTCCAAGTCATCAGTATTTAAGTCCAAGTCGAGTCACGAGTTCTGAAAATGTGTCCAGGCCTCGTGACTTGAGTTGAGTCGGACTCGACTACAACACTGGCTGGTGCCGCTAGTCAAACTAAACTGAAATTGACAGGAAAAATAAATAAATTAAAAGAATAAAGACAAATTAAAAACAGAAACTATAAAAACCTTGGTCTGAAAACACCTCGGCTTCTTCTCTGTCTGGGTCCATCGCTGGGCCCGTGTGTGTGTGTGGAGCTAATGGCTACAGCTAATTAAATAGCTCCAGACCAGACAAGTCGATCTCTCTCTCTTCTAAGATGCAGAAAGACAAAATAAGATCCAATATGTCTTCGAAAATGGCTTCCAGTCCTTCCACTCGTCCACAGTCTTTCCTCTTGTTTCTCTCTCACTGTCTTTCTGTGCTGTCACAACCAATCCCTGTTAATCCTTTTACTGAGAGAGAGAGAGAGAGAGAGAGGGCGAGAGAAGGAGGGAGAGAGAGTATATGGGAGAAAGGTGAAGCAAGGATGAAAAGGGGTGTGTGTGTGTGTGTGTGTGTGTGTGTGTGTGTGTGTGTGTGTGTGTGTGTGTGTGTGTGTTATGAGATTATGCCTGGTTTATATGGCAGAGCAGGTGTGTGTTCAGACACAGATCAAGAGACACACACACACACACACACACACACACACACACACACACACACACACACACACACACACACACACACACACACACACACACACACACACACACACACACACACACACACACACACACACACATCTTTAACTCATCTGTCTATATCCTACTTTTAAACTGTTTTACCTATAGCTTATGTACAGATTTGTTTGCAAAATATAAATACATAGGTCTGGTCTGTTTACACATCTCTGTATTCAAACAGGCTAACATTAATAGTTGTGCTACATTTTTGTTTATAATTGTGTTATTATTATTATTATTATTATTATTATTATTATTATTATTATTATTATTATTATTATTATTATATTATATTATATGTTAAGTTGTATATTATTATTGTGCATTTTTGTTGTTTCACACCTGCTTTGGCAATGTAAACATGTTTTCTATGCCAATAAAGCCTTTTTGAACTGAATTGAATTGAATTGAATAGAGTTGATAATATAAAATATCTTGGTGTATGGCTTGATCCCACACTTTCATTCAAGTCACACATTGCCCATCTCTTACGCAAAGTCAACTTTGGCCTTAATGTCCTTTATAGATCACGAAATTGCTTTACTCGTTCTATCCGCAAGAAACTTGTCATTCAATTAATATTTCCTATGCTTGACTACTGTGATGTTATTGACCAAAATGCATCTAATTCTGACCTGGCTCCACTTAACATTGCTTACAATAGAATCTGTAGGTTTGTTCTTGGTTGTCCATTTCGTACTCACCATTGTACTATGTATGATGCACTTAGTTTTCCACCTCTTATCACAAGAAGACATTTTCATTGGCTGCAACTTATCTTCAAATGTATTGTAACGTGTCGGGTAATCCAAGTATTACCTGTAATGTGATGTGCAACATAAGTGTCTGGATTGTAGCTAGGAACTAATGTATGTGGGTGTGTTCCTAGCGGAAAGGGGGTATATAGGACGAGCGGCCGCTGTGCCGGGGAGAGTCAAGCTATGGAGTGAGCGAGACCGGGTGTTGTGTGTAGAGCTAGCTGTGTGAAGCTAGCTGCTAGGAGCTAAAGAAGCCTGTGAATAAAGAACCTGTACCAACTACAACTCTCCGTTCTTTGGCGTATCACCGATACGTTACATTGGTGTCAGAAGTGAAGCGGTAACGCCTGATTTCGGTCGAGAGGGGAGAGAGTGAGGAGGAACGGCGGAGAAAAGTTGGAGATCAAAGGCTCGAGCGACCTAGCAGTAGCGAGCTAGCTGTGTGAGCTAGCTGCTACGAGCGCCACGTGTGATGGTGCGATTAGAAGAATGCCTGTCGGCGAACGGGAGAAAAGAAGAGCTGACGACAGAGATCAGCTCGGCGCTGGCGGCCATGGAAGCCCGTGTGTTGAAAGAAGTCAGACGGCTGTTGGAGACGATACCAGCCTGGGCAGAGGGGCTTATGGAGCTGCTACGAGAGGTCGCGCAGCACGGAGAGAAGCGGACGGAGGAGCCACAAAATAGACTGTGTTGGAGCTGTGGAGAACCGGGCCACGTGGCGAGGTGGTGCCGAGGCGAGCCCGGGAGACGGACCGGGTATGCGGGACAACGACATGGACAGCAGGGCATGCGGCGCGATCGGACATTTAGCCAGAGAATGTCAGGAAGCTGTCGAGGACTGGAGAACAGCGGGAGAGGAGAGACGTGCAGGCGGTGGACAGGTGAGACTTTGTTGGACGTGCAGGTCGCCTGAACATTTAGCTAGAGACTGCACTAAGAGTGTGAACGCTGGAAGAGACACACAGCCGGGGGAGCAGCCCGAGCAACAAGCAGTGGAGCAGCCTGAGCAACAAGCGGCGGAGCAGCGGAGCAGTACAGAGCCGATTGTTCTGGGCAGGAGAGTGACTGTTGAGCCGGCCCAGGCTAGCTGCTCTGCATACCAGCCGGTAGAGGGGGACATCATCATCAGCGACGAGACCATCAGGAGAGCGGGGATCGTTTTGAACAGCCAGAGGGAAGTGAGCGACATCACCTGCAATGCTGTTACAGTCGGGGGAGCGGCGCTCGTGTCCCCGGGGGAGCGAGAGGGGTCAACGCTGGAGGAACCGGCCCAACCAAGCCGCTACACAACCCCCACGGCTGCACTGCAGAAAGTCGAGGTGGAGATCGACGCCGATGGTGTCCGCCCTGCTGTCCTCAACACGCCGCCCCCTGGGGGAGCGGGACGGGAGGACGAGCGAGTGCAAGACCGGGAGGATGAGAATGTGACTATGGAGGATGTCGATCTGGAGGAGTGGATACGCAGACAGGCGGAGGACGCTAGCGTTGGACCGGTGCGCAGGTGGGTGGCGGCCGGATACCGGCCTCGCCTGGAGGAGATATGCATGTATTCAAGTACCACGAAGGAACTGTGGGAGTTGTTTCCGGACTTGAGGGTGAGAGAGTCGGGGATTCTGGGGTTAGATGGGCGCGGGAAGAGTGGCAGCGTCGTGGTGGTGCCCAGCTGCCTGCGGGGACTGGCGCTACGGGGGGCGCACAGGGGCCGCAGGGGTCAGGGGCATCGAGGGGCTGAAGAAACACTCAGCCGCCTTTGTCGAGTTTTCTACTGGGTACAGATGAAGGGAGACGTAGAGGACTACTGCCTTAGTTGTGTCGACTGTAATGTGCTTCGGGTGGGACAGAAGCTGTAAAAGGGGGATGGAAATAGTGGTTGAAGTGAAGTGGGATAATGTGAATAAGAAAAAAGGTTTAAATGAAGGTAATGAAAAAGAATGATGTAAATGTTGGGGGTTATTGTCGAACTGAAATTATATGTGGGCTGAATTGAAGATGAGTGTAAAGAAAAGAGGGAAAACGAAATAAGGTAAATGTGGGGGTTATTGGTAAATTGAAATGTGTGTAAAAAAGAGAATTGAAATGTGGGTTGAATTTAGAGGAATGGGAAAAGAGGAAGGAATGAAAAGAAATGCAAATGGTGGTGGTGGAACGAAAATTAAGAAGTAGTGAAATAATAAGAGACAAATTGGGGGAATACAAAATGTTGTGGGGTGGTGTGTTTTGGTACAGGGGGATATGTGTGGGTTGTGGGTGTCAATGTGGGCATTGAGCTAATGTTGGGTGAGGAGTATGTAACGTGTCGGGTAATCCAGGTATTACCTGTAATGTGATGTACAAGAGAAGTGTCTAGATTGTAGCTAGGAACTAATGTGTGTGGGTGTGTTCCTAGGGGAAACGGGGTATATAGGACCAGCGGCCGGGGTGCCGGGGTGAGTCTAGCTATGGAGCGAGCTGAGACGGTCGCTATGTGTAGAGCTAGCGGTGTGAAGCTAGCTGCTAGGAGCTAAAGAAGCCTGTGAATAAAGAACCTGTACCAACTACAACTCTCCGTTCTTTGGCGTATCACCGATACGTTACATTGGTGTCAGAAGTGAAGCGGTAACGCCTGATTTCGGTCGAGAGGGGAGAGAGTGAGGAGGAACGGCGGAGGAAAAGTTGGAGATCAAAGGCTCGAGCGACCTAGCAGTAGCGAGCTAGCGGTGTGAGCTAGCTGCTACGAGCGCCACGTGTGATGGTGCGCCTAGAAGAAAGCCTGTCGGCGAACGGGAGAAAAGAAGAGCTGACGACAGAGATCAGCTCGGCGCTGGCGGCCATGGAAGCCCGTGTGTTGAAAGAAGTCAGACGGCTGTTGGAGACGATACCAGCCTGGGCAGAGGGGCTTATGGAGCTGCTACGAGAGGTCGCGCAGCACGGAGAGAAGCGGACGGAGGAGCCACAAAATAGACTGTGTTGGAGCTGTGGAGAACCGGGCCACGTGGCGAGGTGGTGCCGAGGCGAGCCCGGGAGACGGACCGGGTATGCGGGACAACGACATGGACAGCAGGGAGCCTGCTGGGCATGCGGCGCGATCGGACATTTAGCCAGAGAATGTCAAGAAGCTGTCGAGGACTGGAGAACAGCGGGAGAGGAGAGACGTGCGGGCGGTGGACAGGTGAGACTTTGTTGGACGTGCAGGTCGCCTGAACATTTAGCTAGAGACTGCACTAAGAGTGTGAACGCTGGAAGAGACACACAGCCGGGGGAGCAGCCCGAGCAACAAGCAGCGGAGCAACGGGGCAGTACAGAGCCGATTGTGCTGGGCAGGAGAGTGACTGTTGAGCCGGCCCAGGCTAGCTGCTCTGGAGCGGGGATCGTTTTGAACAGCCAGAGGGAAGTGAGCGACATCACCTGCAATGCTGTTACAGTCGGGGGAGCGGCGCTCGTGTCCCCGGGGGAGCGAGAGGGGTCAACGCTGGAGGAGCCGGCCCAACCATGCCGCTACACAACCCCCACGGCTGCACTGCAGAAAGTCGAGGTGGAGATCGACGCCGATGGTGTCCGCCCTGCTGTCCTCAACACGCCGCCCCCTGGGGGAGCGGGACGGGAGGACGAGCGAGTGCAAGACCGGGAGGATGAGAATGTGACTATGGAGGATGTCGATCTGGAGGAGTGGATACGCAGACAGGCGGAGGACGCTAGCGTTGGACCGGTGCGCAGGTGGGTGGCGGCCGGATGCCGGCCTCGCCTGGAGGAGATATGCATGTATTCAAGTACCACGAAGGAACTGTGGGAGTTGTTTCCGGACCTGAGGGTGAGAGAGTCGGGGATTCTGGGGTTAGATGGGCGCGGAAAGAGTGGCAGCGTCGTGGTGGTGCCCAGCTGCCTGCGGGGACTGGCGCTACGGGGGGCGCACAGGGGCCGCAGGGGTCAGGGGCATCGAGGGGCTGAAGAAACACTCAGCCGCCTTTGTCGAGTTTTCTACTGGGTACAGATGAAGGGAGACGTAGAGAACTACTGCCTTAGCTGTGTCGACTGTAATGTGCTTCAGATGGGACAGAAGCTTTAAAAGGGGGGATGGAAATAGTGGTTGAAGTGAAGTGGGATAATGTGAATAAGAAAAAAAGGTTTAAATGAAGGTAATGAAAAAAGAATGATGTAAATGTTGGGGGTTATTGTCGAACTGAAATTATATGTGGGTTGAATTGAAGATGAGTGTAAAGAAAAGAGGGAAAACGAAATAAGGTAAATGTGGGGGTTATTGGTAAATTGAAATGTGTGTAAAAAAAGAGAATTGAAATGTGGGTTGAATTTAGAGGAATGGGAAAAGAGGAAGGAATGAAAAGAAATGCAAATGGTGGTGGTGGAACGAAAATTAAGAAGTAGTGAAATAATAAGAGACAAATTGGGGGAATACAAAATGTTGTGGGGTGGTGTGTTTTGGTACAGGGGGATATGTGTGGGTTGTGGGTGTCAATGTGGGCATTGAGCTAATGTTGGGTGAGGAGTATGTAACGTGTCGGGTAATCCAAGTATTACCTGTAATGTGATGTGCAACATAAGTGTCTGGATTGTAGCTAGGAACTAATGTATGTGGGTGTGTTCCTAGCGGAAAGGGGGTATATAGGACGAGCGGCCGCTGTGCCGGGGAGAGTCAAGCTATGGAGTGAGCGAGACCGGGTGTTGTGTGTAGAGCTAGCTGTGTGAAGCTAGCTGCTAGGAGCTAAAGAAGCCTGTGAATAAAGACCCTGTACCAACTACAACTCTCCGTTCTTTGGCGTATCACTGATACGTTACAGTATTCATCTCAACTATCCATCTTATTTAAAACATCTTCTTGTACCTTTTACTTCACATTACTTAGTTCGGCATTCTACTCAATGTTATTTTTCTGTCCCTCATGTTCGCAAAACCATTGGTAAAAAAATCGTTTATGTTTAAAGCCCCAGCTGACTGGAATAACCTACCTGTTGCAATTAGATCACTCTCATTCATTCCCTATGTTTAAATTGACCCTGAAATCTTACCTGGAATCTGACTGTACTTGCTTTCGTTGAATTGTCGTTATTTTTCTAAATTTACTGTTTGTACTGTGTACCCTGTGCTCGATCCATTGTGCTATCGGCCATTCTGGCCGTCTTGAGATTGCTTTGCCGTTCTTTTTGTTTTTCTCAGCAATTCTATGTGTTTGTGTATTGTTTTTGTCTATGTTAGTTTAGTTTTGTCTGATGTTTGTCCTTTTGTTACTGTATGTAATGTGACTTGGTTGGGACCCTCTCGAAAACGAGATGATACATCTCAAGGGGTTAATCCTAATAAAAATTTGAAATGAAAATGAATAGATATCTACGGAAAAAAGAATGGCGGATGAAATCTCTTGGTTCGTATTGCTAACCCGGAAGCGGGCGTGACTTTGGCAGGCTCTTGTCAGCTTACAGAGTGACTGGTATGTTCTTCTCAGCAGACGATCTTTGTGTGTTGTGAACCTGGGTTTGTCACAGACAAGCAGACAGGCGGACAGGCAGACAGACAGATACACACACACAGAGCAACAGACTGACTCTCACACACAGCAGAGTGGACAGAGAGGAGGATGGGGAAGAAGCAGAAGAAGTCCGGGGAGGACAGGTGAGTCAAACAGCCTGTTAGATCAGCTAGCTAGCGCTGTGGAGACTAGCTAACTAACTCTGAAACCATAGGGTGAAGCTACCGTGGAGCTAACCACGAGTGTCATGTGGGTTCTAGTGATTTTCTCTCTCTCTAACCAGACGGTGACTGGCGTGCTGTGTTCATGTTATAGTGACTGGCAGCTAGGTAGCTGTTAAAGGCCCTCTGCTGCCTCTCCTCTCGTTAGCATGTAGTTAGCAGTTAGCATGGTCTGTTTAGAACAGCTTCATCATGACAGCACATCTGAAAGCACGGTGGCTCGAGCTAGCTAGCAGCCAGCTGCTGGGTTAGCTTGTTGCTAACGACCAGCATGGCTGCTGATCCATTCAATCATAGCCTGGTCGTTTATTTACCCCGCTAGCCGGGCGCTTCTCGCTCATACTGAGCACAACATGTGGTCCCCAGCAAACTGATAAATGGTTAAAGTATTATTTAATTTATAAGAAGCGACACAGTTACTGTAGAAGCATGACTGCTGTGATTATACTTTCTGTTATCTCTACCTACAATACAGACTACAGAGCGGCAATCGTATTGGCCGTTGTCAGTCATTTGTTAATATGTATTAGTCCAATGAGCAAAATCAATATCCTTTCCTTATAAAAGGGAGCATGTGGGCAGTGATTGTTCTCTGTTTAAATTTTTGTCCCAGAGGCATTGTGACATCACTGATGATGGGACACTGATGATGTCATCAGTGATGTCATACATAGCCATTGTGACATCATCAGTGATGTAATAAATGTATCAGTGATGTCATAAGAGCAGTTTGTTTGGTCGACGAGATTCATGTTGGTCGAACAATCGCTGGTGTTAATAATTTCATAGGAGAAATTCAATTTCATAAAAATAAAAGGCTAGAGACAGGCAACCACAGTTAGCAGAAAGGAGAGCAACCAGCAGAGCGATGGAATTAACAATTAAATGGCTCGGCTATCAGCGCAAACAATGGACACGTTTGCAGCCACCATCAGCTGTTAACAAGCTGTTAACGAGTGCAGTACGCACCTTATGAGATGAGACTGACAGTCATCAGAGATACACTCCAACTCTGGTAATGTTAGACAGGCTGTTATAGGATAGCATGTCAGAAATGCCATTCCAGATGAGGCTGAGAAGTTTGGGACGGATTATGCGAATGGACTTGATTTACTGCTGTTACATGGTTACACCATAGACCCTTAGACTTTCACCAATGAAATCAAAACTACTGCCGAACTTAGGAGAGGAGAAGCGTCCCAGTGCTGATTGGAACCTTGGGAGTTTGAGTATTTCATGACATGTTTTGCTCCCCAGGTGCGCTGAATTTGATCACTGTGCCGCCATATCTGTTTGACTGCAATGTTGTTTGCTCGCAAGCGTGCAAGCGGTGCACCATGATAGTAAGATCAAACACACCCTGCTGTCAATTTGGCACAGGCTGTGGAAAGACTGCTTTTAAACATGGACGGCTCCATGTTTGACTTGACTTTAGTGACATGACTGTTATTGGTATTGGCCAAATTTTTCATATTGAGAGGAAACAGTGCGATAAATCTATGATTTGTGAGTTTTTCCAAATGTTCTGGAAATAAAGAAAGACATAACTTTTTCCAAATTCACTGTTTTTTGTGTTTTTCAGTACAACAACAACATAGAAACTAGAAATTCAGTGCGTACTAGCCTACCGTGCGTCGTCGTCTTCCTCCTCCTTCCCCTCCTCCTCGCCATTTGTGCCGTCCGGCATCATATGCAGCTCTGCGGCTGTGCTGCCTCAGCTGCAGGGGGCAGCACATAGAAAGTAGTGCTGTTCTCTCAGCTGCAGGGGGCAGCACATAGACAGTAGTGCTGTTCTCTCAGCTGCAGGGGGCAGCACATAGACAGTAGTGCTGTTCTCTCAGCTGCAGGGGGCAACACATAGACAGTAGTGCTGTTCTCTCAGCTGCAGGGGGCAGCACATAGACAGTAGTGCTGTTCTCTGTGTGTCTGTTCTATCTTTGTTCAACTCGTCTTGAGCCAGAGTGGAAGTAGCCGCCCCACTTGCAACCATTACAGTTGCTGGAGCTTCCGTCCCGACGTTGTGGAGTTTTCGAGTCACATTGTTGTCCCTCGTTGGTTTCCCCACAAGGTCTCTCCTGCTTCTCGGGCTCGCAGACGCAGCTCGCTCTCGCTGCGCGCGCTCGCCAGGCCTCGCCCGCTACGCGGGCACACATACGCAGCTCGCCTGCCGCTAACACAACCTCGCCCGCTACGCAGCCTCGCTCGCCCATCTGGCCTGCACTCTGCACTTTGTCAGAATTCTGAGTTTAAAGTCAGAATTTTGAGGGAAAAAAACTACAAATTCAGAGATTAAAGTCAGCATTCTGATTTTAATGTCAGAATTCTGAGATTAAAGTCAGAATTCTCAGATTAAAGTCAGAATTCTGAGAAAAAAGTCAGCATACTGTTTACATGTGACATCATTGATGATATCACTGATGATATTGCTGATGTACTGAAACATGAATATCTGGGGTCTCTTTTTGTGAGGTCAAAGTGGGGTCATGTAGACACTCCACTGCACAGGCTGCAGTGTCAGGAATTTCATTGTGCTGAAAGAGAGAGACAGACAAAGAGAGAGAGACAGAAAGAGAAAGAGAGACAGATGGACAGATACAGAGAGAGAAAGAGAGAAACAGACTAAGAGAGAGACAGAATAGAGACATAAAGAGAGAAACAGTGTATACAATGTATATATATATATTAGACTATATATATATATAGATATATATACACACAGAGGTAAAAAGTGGCTTTTCACTTTTATATTGACAGCGAATCAATCAATGAATCAATCACTTGCGCTTGTTGCCGACGCTCGTATGATATGAGGATCAAAATGCTTACCACAAATAAAGCCAAATGGGAGCCGAGAGCGAGTACAGGAGAGCTGACGCAGGTGCCAGGGGGGGAGTGGGAGAGATTAAGGTGCATAGCCTATTGCTGGAGATTCAAGTATGCGCTGTCTGCACTGACACTCTTGCAGTTATTACTTTTAGCTGCGTTGTTTTTCCCATCAAGGCAATGTTCTGTTATACACTTCATTCTGCTATATTCGTCTTTCTTAGCACACAGCTAACTGGAGTAGATCCTGAAATCCCTCTTTGTAGAGAATCAATTCCAGATTCTTGAATCGAGAATCGTTGGAATTGAGAATCGATTCTAGATTCTGGAATTGAGAATCGTTGGAATCGATTCTGGAATCGGATCGTGACCCCAGGAATCGGAATCGGATCGTGGCTTAGCTGGATCGGAGCACCCCAAACAAACAAACAAACAAATGAATATATATTGGGGGGGGCTGGCGGGGGCTCTCATTGGCCTGCCTGGCCGGTACAATTGTAGGGGAGACACTTGTCATATTAAAGGCAAAGGTTATAATTTACCTGTTGAAACACTTCTGTAATCAAAGATCTATATTCTATGTTCTGTATTCATCTACTGTGTGTGTGTGTGGCATGCGTGTGTGCGCCCGTTTGTGTGCCTGTGCGTGTGTGTGTGTGTGTGTGTGTGTGTGCGCCTGTGCGTGTGTGTGTGTACAGCAGAGATGATGGCGTGGACATCGATGCTTTGGCAGCAGAGATCGAGGGAGCCGGAGCGTCCAAAGAGACGAAAGGCAAGAAGAAGAAGAAAGGAGTCAAGAAGGATGAGTTTGAGTACGCACTCTCTCTCTGTAACTCAGTCTCTCTCTCTCTCTCTCTGAGTCTCTCTCTCTTAACGGAGTGTGTGTCTCTCTCTCTTTCTCTGTAATGGAGTGTCTCTCTCTCTCTGTAACTCAGTGTGTCTCTCTCTCTCTCTCTCTCTGTAACTCAGTCTCTCTCTCTCTCTCTGTAACTCAGTGTGTCTCTCTCTCTCTCTCTCTGTAACTCAGTCTCTCTCTCTCTCTCTCTGAGTCTCTCTCTCTTAACGGAGTGTGTGTCTCTCTCTCTTTCTCTGTAATGGAGTGTCTCTCTCTCTCTGTAACTCAGTGTCTCTCTCTCTCTCTCTCTGTAACTCAGTCTCTCTCTCTCTCTCTCTTAACGGAGTGTGTGTCTCTCTCTCTTTCTCTCTCTGTAACTCAGTGTCTCTCTCTCTTAACGGAGTGTGTGTCTCTCTCTCTCTCTCTGTAACTCAGTCTCTCTCTCTCTGTGAGTCTCTCTCTCTTAACGGAGTGTGTGTGTCTCTCTCTCTCTGTAACTCAGTGTCTCTCTCTCTCTCTCTGAGTCTCTCTCTCTTAACGGAGTGTGTGTCTCTCTCTCTTTCTCTCTCTGTAACTCAGTCTCTCTCTCTCTCTCTGAGTCTCTCTCTCTTAACGGAGTGTGTGTCTCTCTCTTTCTCTCTCTGTAACTCAGTGTCTCTCTCTCTCTGAGTCTCTCTCTCTTAACGGAGTGTGTCTCTCTCTCTTTCTCTCTCTGTAACTCAGTGTCTCTCTCTCTCTGAGTCTCTCTCTCTTAACGGAGTGTGTGTCTCTCTCTTTCTCTCTCTGTAACTCAGTGTTTCTCTCTCTCTGAGTCTCTCTCTCTTAACGGAGTGTGTCTCTCTCTCTTTCTCTCTCTGTAACTCAGTGTCTCTCTCGCTAGATGGATTTCCATCCACCTGTTTAAACCTGATTGAAAACGCTGCAAAAAAAAAAAAAAAAAAAAGACACGCATGAGGGAGTTGGAAAAACCTTTTTCGATAAAAGGTAAATGCGACTAAGTGCAGTGGAAACAGATGAAGTGAATCTTCCCTTGTCCTTCGGTTACCAAAACCCTCCTGTAACCAAACTGCATTCAAAAACCAGAAGAAAGCTGCAGATTAACGGGCAACTGACGACTAGAATTGACATTGTATTTTTCTCACTTAGCGTAACTGCTCCATGGATTATATACAGGGTGCGATTTGTGACCGAAGAAAAACGGGCCGCGGGATGTTTTTGCAACTTAATTTTTTTGTTGCCTACCTTTATTTATATAGGGGGAGTGTCACTGAGAGCAATGCTCTCTTTTTCAGCAGTGTCCTGTTCACATTCACACCTGGAAGCTGACCAGTACAACCCCAGTCTGATCTGCTGCCCACTGAGCCACTCCACTGGAGCGGTTGAGGTCAAGGGATTCATGAAAATAAATCAGATCCACAGCCTATTGGTACATTATAGAGCTCATTAGGCCAGTTCTTGCAGCTTTAATGCTAACATTTATAAGATAATGATGAACTTAAATAAACAATTACGAAACTTGAACTTGCATTTTGCAGGAATAATCAGTTTATTTAATTTTTTAATTCATCAAGCAGCGCGATATTTTCACGCTCAGCGATGTGAGGTCCAGTTCATGCCTTGCTCTTTCCTCATCTGGACACAGATGTGACCATATGACTAAACACAAGGTTAAATGCTAATTTAACATGTAATTTAAATCCCCAACGCTCCTTCAGTAGTGTCGGGCAGACGTGCCATCGTAATGTCATTCTTTCAAGTCACTGTTTCAGTTCAATGTGCAGCAAACTTCAATATTGAATAATAGGCTAGATTAGATGAAAGTAGCCTAGTCGGGTGCAGTCGGAGTAATTGTGCTTCAAGACATATTTGTGTCAATATGTCTTGTTGGAAAGCTTGTGTGGCTCCCTTTCTGATCTCTCCTCCTCGCCTGTGCTCATCATGTGTCAATTGGATGAACTGCTCACTGAACATCCCAGCCCCGCTCCGCCTCCTTATCGCCGTTAACTCATTGAGTGCCAATGACGTCTAAAGACGTCAATTCAAATAGTAACGTAGAGTGCCAATGACGTCTAAAGACGTCAATTGCGTTTTTTGACGGTGGGACGTGGATCAAAGCCTGATGCATCTCCTGTAAAAATATGGGAGATGTCGAATGTGTATAAGCTATTTTACGGACCCATTAGGTGGCGACAGTGCTCTCCAGATTAGAGAAAGGTGAGGAAAAAACAGAGAAGTCATGGGAAACGGAAACCGCATCGGTATGCATCGATATGCATGAAGCATAACGTTAGCTGTGCCTGTGAACAGCAGCCAATCTGCTGCCACAATTGAGCCCCTCCGTCTCCGCTGCGATAGCCCCTCCACATGATTAGTTGCCGACACCAGCGTCTTTCTGAAAAGTTACATTATTCTCAGCTGGAAGCGCTGGCGACAAAAACGGCGGAATGCTGTGAAAAAGCTGGGCGTAGCGCACTTTTCAGTGCAGAGCAAACGCAGCAGAGAGCCACCAGAGACACTCCCAGGGAGGAGTGTGCAGTTGAGGGCGGTGGGGCACGCAGGGCAGCATACAACACCGACCCAGACAGCAGGAGGCTCGATGGACAGATTTACAAACACAAGCTAGAATATCTGATGCCCACCAGCAGTAAATCAAGACCAGCAAGAAAGTGTAGGGTCTGCGCACGCAGGGGCCAGCGCTGCTGGTTGCAGCTAAAAAATATTATTTTGCCAAACAAAATTCCTTTGTTTTCGCTGTTTTATTGAAGGAAATTATTTTTGAGGTGTCACTACATCAGAAAATATTAGCTTCAGAGTCAGTGATGTGCTTGAAATGCTTCATTTCACAAAAGGCTGATTATCTCAGCTTCTAGTTTGAAACGTCTGTTTTTGCTGAAAACAACCTATCTTCTCCGGCTGATAACTAAAGAACGGAAAATGATATCAATAAACTTTTTTTTGCTGATGATACAATAGAGTCTCATCGTTCTTTGGGCGTGTTCGGTGTTTACATAGTAATATCACACAATATTCTGTGGGCCTCGAGAAATCACTGAAAACGCTCTGAAACTCTGGCACTGGGAGCATCTGTTTTCCAAAAGTGGCTGGCACTCAATGAATTAAGTGGAGCGGCGTTTGCGAGTTGAGGCAGGTGTGCTCTGCCTTGACGACTGTCCGCACACCAGGTGGACGGTGGAGAGCCCAGTGCGCCTCAGATTTTATTGTAGGTTTGCACAAATGACTGTTGTCAGCATTTTGATTTTAGAGACCACAATGCATTTATTGAATCCAGTCTGACCAGGAGCAGGGATAAAACCTATCACATATCCCCACCGGAGATACAAATGAATGACCAGAGGAGGGGATATCAAAAGCAGAGGGAGGGATCCCCCCCATATCACACCCTGATTATATATATGCCGAATTGAAGAGGGGCACCTGGTAATCCATCTTCTGTACCTCTGTATAATAAAGAAGCTTTAATAGTGTAGATGTTTTTCATAGCAAGACAAACAGCAGCACGTCTGGGTGTTGGTGTGTCAGGTCAGAGGCAGACAGCAGTGTCCTCACCAAGCTTTCATCATGTTTTCCTCCTGGATGTTTCTTCACCTCACATTTATTCAGAGAACACAGGGTTAATTTACCTCGTTTGACTGGTATCTGGCGCTGTTTTATTAATCACCTCCTCTTCACCAACTCCTAATATTACTCTCTGAAAATCCAGTTACATTTTGCGATATCTTTGGATGGAAACCCAACTTCTGTAACTGAGTCTCTCTCTCCCTCTGTAACTGAGTCTCTCTCTCCCTCTGTAACTGAGTCTCTCTCTGTAGAGTCTCTCTCTTCTCTCTCTGTAACTGAGTCTATCTCTCTCTGTAACTGAGTCTCTCTTGATCTCTCTCTGTAACTGTCTCTCCCTCTGTAACTGAGTCTCTCTCTCCCTCTCTGTAACCGAGTCTCTCTCCGTAGAGTCTCTCTCTTCTCTCTCTGTAACTGAGTCTCTCTTGATCTCTCTCTGAGTCTCTCTCCCTCTGTAACTGAGTCTCTCTCTCTCTCTGTAACTGAGTCTCTCTCTCCCTCTCTGTAACCGAGTCTCTCTCCATAGAGTCTCTCTCTTCTCTCTCTGTAAATGAGTCTCTCTTGATCTCTCTCTGTAACTGAGTCTCTCTCTGTAACCGAGTCTCTCTTTATCTCTCTGTAACTGAGTCTCTCTCTGTAACTGAGTCTCTCTCTTTCTCTGTAATTGAGTCTCTCTCTGTAACTCAGTCTCTCTCGCTCTCTCTGAGTCTCTCTAACAGAGTGTATCTCTCCTGCAGTGAGGAGGACATACTGAAGGAGTTGGAGGAGTTGTCTGTTGAGAGCCATGGCGGGAAGGCCAAGGTACGTCTGCTCTGTTCTCCTCTTTAGGGATGGCCAGCGGGGAAGGCCAAGGTACGGCCGCTCTGTTGTCTTTTTATGGATGACCTGGGGAAAGGCCAAGGTACGGCCGTGATGGCTGGGTATCGTTCACATTTTTTCAATATCGATACCGATACTATACCTTGACTTTCTATACCGGTTCCTGAAACATACTTTTTTCAATACCAATTTTAGAAAAATCAATTTTAACAAAGATAAAACCACATTACACATTGAAATTATGATAAAAATCTTTAGTTCTATTTTTTTTAAAGAGTTTTTTCAGCATAAAAAATAAAACCTACTGTATTTAACAAAACTTTAAGTTGTCTAAACTTATTGCCGCCCCTACAAAAAAGTACAAAGGAAAGAAATGTAAAATAAATAAATCATTGCAAATAGGGATGGTACCGAAGACTAGAGAGCTGCGCCCGGCCCGACCCGGCGCCGAGGAGTTATAAAAGTAATCAGTCCCAGCCCGCCGCAAGGCCCGACGTCAATATCACGATATGACGACAACACATCTCTCTCTCTCCCTCTCTCTGCATGCAGCATGCTGCCGTGCTGCGCAAAGGCTCTAAACTCGTTGGTCCAAAACGTTGCTATTTTACAATTGTCAGTGAGACTGTGTTGCCTAAACTCTAAAAGACAACCACCGCAGCTCTCTCTCTGAGGCCATTTACACCTGGCGCTAACATGCGTTTTCTGTGATCAGATTGCAATCAGATTGTGTTTTATCACTTGAAATGCCAGGTGTAAACACCCCCAAAACGCATTGAAGAAGGATTGCAATCTGATTGGCCAAACCACCTCCGGAGGTGGTCAGGGATGCATTGTGTACACATTGAACACAAGTGTAAATGCAATGTGTCCTCTCAATCTGGATACCATCAGATTGCAGAAAATGCATGTTAATGCCAGGTGTAAATGGACTCAGGCTGAAGTGATAAAATAAAATCTGATTGCATTGCAATCTGATGGCAGAAACCACATGTTAACGCCAGGTGTAAATGGCCTTTCTGTCTCTCAACCCCCCTCTCTCTCACACACACACACACACACACACATGCTACCGTAGCCTATCAAAATCCAGACATGTTGTCTCGAGAAAGAGAACGTTAGATTGTTTAATTGCCAACAGCAACAACGCCCACAAACGGAAACATTATGTCACTCAAGCAAATCGAAATTAAAACAGCAGAATTACCGTTTATAGCTGCATTGAATATCATCACATTAGTGTCCTCACAATGTATGGTGGATGAGTTTGTAAATGTTTCCAGTATGGAGCTTTCCCCACTGCAATGAGGACTGTCCCCTCGCAAACGTTGTTTTATGTCCATGGATCTTCTCTCTCACGACACGGACACACGTGGCTTGATTTGTTGTTTTTCACGCTGACTGAAAGATGTCATGATGACATGTGGGTTGTGGAGTGGCAGACTAAAACGTCACGGTGAGGGTGTGTGTGTGCGTGTCTGTGCGCTCCTCCTCCTCTTGGGCTCACTCTGCTGTGTAAAATTAAGCGAGTAATACAACTTTATTTTATTTTATTATTGAAGCGGGCCCGAACCCGCCCTGGAGCTATTCATAAAAAAAAGCCCGGCCCCGGCCCGTATTGGCCAGGCCCTGAGGGGCCCGCGAGGGTACCTTCGGGCTTGCTGATTGGTCTGATTGATTACTCCCTTGGATTGTGTGTCTTCATATCCATATTATGGATATAAAGACACATTCCATTATGTGTTCCATTCTTATGGATTCCATAATAAATCAAATCAAGACAAAACTATATGCGTTTCACTGCAACAAACTTTGCTGTGCTTTGGTGAACCTGACGTGTTTTCTGAAAGAATATTATGTCGACTTTGCCAACTCTGAATACAGAACAACAACAAATAGCGACAGTGTTGTTAACTTTAACCTACCTGTAACGTTAGCTTTAGCTTGCAGCAAAAGATATCTAGCCGTTCAGCACAGGGTAAGTTGTCGTTTGTTTTATATTCCTTTGAAAAAGGGCTGTGATTTATCCACACTGAATGATGAAAAAGTTTTTTAAGTAAGGGATAATCAATGACGAGGTGTGCATTATTAGATTTTAATGCACACCGCAGGCGTCTGGGATAACTGTTTACCTAGCAACACTTGGAGAACAGACTAATACCTGGAACAAGCGTTACCATCCCATCAGCTTCTCATGGAAATGGAAATGTTTGCTGTTCCAGTAAATAGGACAAACCTTGGATACGAGCCAGTGAAGCTGAGGTGGCGAGTTGAACTACAGCTTTCTCTGTTTTCTCTTGTAATAGGACTCCAATTTCAAAAATAATTGCAATTTCTATTACATAGGTGGTTTAGATTTAATAAATGACCATATTCACAATGGTGAATATATTATTTCCGCAAAAAAGTTTATAACAAAATAACTTTCACATATTTTCATGTCATATCTTTATTTCTTGCACCAAATTATGGAGCGTAGTATCGATAATGGTATCGATAAGCAGTATCTGTATTCGGTACTACTATCGATAAAATCCTAACCATACCCATCCCTAATTGCAAATAGTTTTTAGTGCAAAACGGAGAGTTGCAAGTCAGTGTTTAATGGTCACTGCTGCATACTAAGACTTAACTCAGTTCTTCTTCAGGGAACAGACAGCCTGCTCCTGGCTGATGTGTGAATGGATTGACCCCCTCTGACATTGTACCCTCAGCAGGCTGGAGCGAGAGAGAGAAGAAAAAAAATATAGCTGAGCATGGGGGCCAGTTTATCACTGCACCTACAGTATGGCATTACTAGAGTAGCCTAACATTAACTACAACCATGTAAACAACTATGTATGAGTTGGCCGAAACTCCGAGAGTGCAGAAAAATCTCTCTTAGGCGGCGTTCACACCCTGCTGTCTGTGTGAGCAGAATGCAGAGGCCACAGAGGAGGCAGAGAGCGCTGAGCCTCCAAAACCAGAGAAGAAGAAAACCAGGAAGGGCAAGAAGGCTGGCCTGGAGGTAGACGAGGGTGATGATGAAGGTCAAGCTGAGGAGAGGAACACAGACCAGAAGAAGGTGAGGGAGACCTGTTTTCCTGTCTTATCTGAATGTCTATATTGTGTCAAAAATATCAATGCAGCGATATATCACAATGTTTTTCTGGAATATCGATGCAGTGTTGCGGAAAAAAATATATTGTGACTGTGGCTCAGGAGGTAGAGCAAGTCGTCCACTAATCGGAAGGTTGGTGGTTCGATCCCCGGCTCCTCCAGTCCGCATGTCAAAGTGTCCTTGGGCAAGACACTGAACCCCAAATTGCTCCCGATGGCTGTGCCAGCACCCTGCGTGGCAGCTGGCCGCCCTCGGTGTGTGAATGGGTGAATGTAGGCACATTGTAAAGCGCTTTGGATAAAAGCGCTATATAAATGTATTTACCATACAGGGCTGTACAGTGCGACATACAAAAATAAATCAGTGTGTGATGCACCCCGTGCGATACAGTTTTTCTCGTACGTGGAACGAAAGAGGCGGAACTCAATTGCGAGGGCGGTGCAGCTGCAGCGCCCGGACAGACTACAGTGCGGACATGCTATATAGACATGCTATATACTGTATACATGCTATACACTGTATACATGCTATATAGACATGCTATATACTGTATACATGCTATATACTGTATACATGCTATATAGACATGCTATATACTGTATACATGCTATACACTGTATACATGCTATATAGACATGCTATATACTGTATACATGCTATACACTGTATACATGCTATATAGACATGCTATATACTGTATACATGCTATACACTGTATACATGCTATATAGACATGCTATATACTGTATACATGCTATACACTGTATACATGCTATATAGACATGCTATATACTGTATACATGCTATACACTGTATACATGCTATATAGACATGCTATATACTGTATACATGCTATACACTGTATACATGCTATATAGACATGCTATATACTGTATACATGCTATATACTGTATACATGCTATATACTGTATACATGCTATATACTGTATACATGCTATATACTGTATACATGCTATATACTGTATACATGCTATATACTGTATACATGCTATATACTGTATACATGCTATATACTGTATACATGCTATATACTGTATACATGCTATATACTGTATACATGCTATATACTGTATACATGCTATATACTGTATACATGCTATATACTGTATACATGCTATATACTGTATACATGCTATACACTGTATACATGCTATATACTGTATACATGCTATACACTGTATACATGCTATATACTGTATACATGCTATACACTGTATACATGCTATATACTGTATACATGCTATATACTGTATACATGCTATATACTGTATACATGCTATATACTGTATACATGCTATATACTGTATACATGCTATATACTGTATACATGCTATATACTGTATACATGCTATACACTGTATACATGCTATATACTGTATACATGCTATACACTGTATACATGCTATACACTGTATACATGCTATATACTGTATACATGCTATATACTGTATACATGCTATATACTGTATACATGCTATATACTGTATACATGCTATATACTGTATACATGCTATATACTGTATACATGCTATATACTGTATACATGCTATATACTGTATACATGCTATATACTGTATACATGCTATATACTGTATACATGCTATACACTGTATACATGCTATATACTGTATACATGCTGTATACATGCTATATACTGTATACATGCTATATACTGTATACATGCTATATACTGTATACATGCTATATACTGTATACATGCTATATACTGTATACATGCTATATACTGTATACATGCTATATACTGTATACATGCTATATACTGTATACATGCTATATACTGTATACATGCTATATACTGTATACATGCTATACACTGTATACATGCTATATACTGTATACATGCTATATACTGTATACATGCTATATACTGTATACATGCTATATACTGTATACATGCTATATACTGTATACATGCTATATACTGTATACATGCTATATACTGTATACATGCTATATACTGTATACATGCTATATA
This sequence comes from Poromitra crassiceps, assembly GCF_964638095.1. Lineage (NCBI taxonomy): Eukaryota > Metazoa > Chordata > Actinopteri > Beryciformes > Melamphaidae > Poromitra > Poromitra crassiceps. The sequence goes on along the minus strand of NC_139625.1, from coordinate 80,109,722 downwards.
CTGTATACATGCTATATACTGTATAGTTTTAACTTGACAACATAAACATTCTAAATTGACCCTAGCTTACTTCCTGTTGCAGTGTTTGCTAATACAGTAGCTGACAGGAAATAAGCTAGGTTTCAAATGAAGCACTAAGCCCCAAGACGATATGCTTTACAGTGATTTTACAACAGCTAAGAGGGCTTTATGGCATTTAGCTGTTGTAAAATCACTGTAAACCACAGCCTCACACAATTCCGTGAAAACGTCTATCTTGTCCAAACATCTTGTCATTCACGTCAAACGCTTTTTTGACTTAATAATGAACTTTTTCGATGTATATTCTAAACTGGCAGTGCTCACTCAGCAGTAACAGATGAGACCGGCTGACCAACACACTGCAGCAGCGCTAATTGAAGTTAAACCAAAAGTCTGAGGTGAGGGAATTTATTGAGAGGATAGCCCCTTGAGATGTTGCATCTCATTTTCGAGGGGGTCCTATAAACACGAATACAGAAGCCACGTACAAACAGCTATTATACAGGAAAAAATTGTTATAATAGTAAATCAATTACATCAGCATCTGAAGACAGAGTACAGGCAAATTAAAAGCAGGAACAGATTGTTTTTTGAGATAAGAATATAAAGAACAGTGGAAAGACGTAGTCATCTCAGAGACAGGAAGAATATTCCAATCAGAAGGAGCTTTGACCTGCGTCTGACTTCTTGAAGATTCTGGGGACAAAGAAGAATACTGCATTATGTCTGCCGGCTTGTGCACACATAAGCATTTATTTTGCGTGTAGAGTACAGCAGACGCCTGCTGTCGCCTGGCTGGTCGCTTGGTGCTGCAGTTTGATTGGTGTCTTGCTGTCTTTCCATCTTCAATTGGTCCATTTCAAATTGGCCCCTCTTGTCGCTGCCGTCCACTGCTCATCGCCTTGCAAAGCATGCTGGGATACCTGGTGACGTATCCAATACAAAATCAATGGGCAGCAGCGACAGGAGGCATCTACATGTGAAAGAAATTGCTTATAGTGAGCACAAGCTGTGAGATTAAGAGGAACTACATGGAAACAAAAACTCTTTCAGATAAGAAGGGCAATTAAAATAGATTGTTTCCAGTGAGATATTATTATTGCCCTGCCTACCAACCTTTGCTAGGCAGGGCAGTTTGGGCAAGCTACTAGTCAGAACAGAAGCACTAGTCTGTCAGAAGGAACAATGCAGACGAGTTGTGCATATAGACGGTTTTCACCAGAGCGCAACCCCACAGCACTTCCTTTTTGCAAACTGCAGAAATATTCACTCGACATCGTTACTTTTGTTTTCGCTGCTCAGCTGTATAGACGGTTTTCACAGAATGGTCAGTCCTGCACTTGAATGTTTTTTTTCCGTTTATGCCCATACAAGCACTGCAACAGGAAGTGAGCGGGGGTTCAATTTAGAATGTTTTTGTTGTCAAGTTAAAACCGTCTATATGGGACTTGCAACTGGTAATAAATTCAGAAAATATGTTTTATTACTCCAACTAACGTAATCGGTTTTAATGGGTGCAAGCTAAACGCCTGTTCATAGTATGTCTAATGCAGTAAAACAGGTTGTTACAGTAGCTTGCAAGCGCTAGTCTTTCACAGCCGGCATAACTTTACCGATAACGTTAGCTGGAATAATGCAATAGACATATTTTCAGAACTTACGAGCTTGTCCAATGCCTGTGTATGCCAGGAAATGTGTTTAACGTTACAACTGTTACACTGTGCCGTTATGGTAGCTCAGTGGTTAGCACTGTTGCCTCACAGCAAGAAGGTCCCGGGTTCGAACCCCGGTCCGTCCCAGGTCCTTTCTGTGTGGAGTTTGCATGTTCTCCCCATGTTCGTGTGGGTTTTCTCTGGGTGCTCCGGTTTCCTCCCACCACCAAAAGACATGTATGTTAGGGTTAATACTCCTGTCAGTGCCCCTGACCAAGGCACTGGCAAAAGAACTGGAGTTGGTCCCCGGGCGCTGCACTGCGGCTGCCCACTGCTCCTAGCGCTAGGAAGGTTTCTAGTAGAGGATGGGTCCAATGCAGAGAATGAATTTCCCCATGCCAAATAGAGGATAACTTAACATAACTCCCATCAGCTAACGTTAGCTGTTACTAACAGCTAGCTGTTAGCCATTGGAGTCACGCAAGAGTCACACAAACAGACACTGGAGGTTTTATTTGGGGTAAAGCATGAGAAGAGTTTTTATATGGATATCTCAGTGAAGTGCTTTGACTGTGGGGATATTGTTCACAAAGCTCCTCTCCTATAGCGTTAGCTGTTGTAAGGATAAACAAGAGACCAGGCAGCCGGGACTAACGTTGGTTATAGCCGGGCTGCGCAGTAAATGCTATGCTATTCTCCATTTAGATTTCAGCTGTTAAACCAGCATTTGATCCAAAAGCAATTAAATCACAACATTAAAAATACCACAGAAACATTAGCTAATCAACACAGAGCTGCAGAGATCAGTTCATCAGATAATTTCCCCCGTATGACGCTTGACACGCAACAATATGTCTGACGTTATGGATAAATCAGATGTTGATGTTGATGACGGTCGACGAGGCAATGACGATGATTATGATGATGATGACAATATGTAACGGAGGTTTTTTAGTCTCATGAGAGACAGAGATGTAGCCGCACACACTATAGTCAAAGTGCCAATATTTATTGAGGACACAGAGAAAAGGAAACCAACGTTTCGGCAGCAAGCTGCCTTCTTCAGGGTATACAGAACACATTACAAGTCACACCTATATGGTGCCTGAGAATCTGTAACGGAACACAACACAGCTCAAGAATTTCACACGTGTGTACTTGTACATCGAGTGACAATAAACATCTTGTATCTTGTAGCTATCTTGCTTTGGGACCGGTGAGCTTTTTCTTCAAGTTTAATGATCTCTTCATTCACAGTAGCCTACTAGCCAACAAATGATATTGTGAGTGTACTGCTCTCACAAGCATATTGTACTCATTTCTGTCAGATATTTTAGAGCGGTTACTCCAGAAATTGTCCGTTATTTACTTGGGAATGTCTCTCACTCATATCGTTGTGAACGCCATTTTTACGCGTGGCTTGCCTTACATAGCAACAGTAACCATGGGGGGCAGGACTTAGCGAAGGGTGAATTGTGAAGATTATCTTGCTGAACACAAAGTTCACAGTTTCATAAACTTTGCTAACATTTAACCGAATTTCCCATACAAAAATCCGATTGACTTGTATGTAGGAACCAGGAAGTGCAGGGACTTCTGGGTAAGCCTACAAAAATACATCATCCCTGCGCTACTCTATTCACCTTATTCACCACGCCCACTTTTTCTCTCTTCCGCGTTCAACGCAAACGTATTTGTTCTTCCGGTTCAGTGCTAGTTGCGAAGGCCACTAGTGGCTAATAATATTAGCCACTAGTTAGTTATGTTATATGGCAGTAAAATGCCACTGAATGACCAAATTGATATAACCGTTAACCATTTCGAGTAACACTGATTCCATACGGATCACCAGCGTTAGTTTGTTGTTTATAATGTGGCTATATTCATAACGTTTCTATCTCGGATGCGTTATTTCGAATCGCACATAGGTTACGCAACCTAACATAGGTGCGCAACCTAACGTCCACTCCACTAACGTCATCTTAAGAGCACAATATCCCTGGAATGCAAGTTTAACTAAACGGTTACATGTCCTCTGCATTCTACATAAAATTAAGATATTACGGGTTGTTTTATTTTGTATGTTACATACGTATTGGCCAAGATATGTTACTTTATGGGGGAGTAATTCTGGCAGTTCAGATGCGGAGTGTGCGCAGCCATCTTGCCTGCGGAGTTTTTGGCAAGTCAAAACGGAAATACTATTACAAAATGACGTAATGCGGAAGCGTCCATGTGTGGGCAAAGAATAAGGTGAATATTGTACAGCCCCATGTAACGCCTGCTGCTCCCCCTACAGGCTGCTCCTGGATCTGACTCAGAGGAGGAGGGGAGGGGGAGGGCAGGAGCCAAGCCCACCAACCAATCAGATGTGGAGGAGGGAGGAGCCAGGAGAGTAGGCGACAGCGGCGGAGGAGGAGGTTTGTTTGTTTATTAAAAGAACACACTGACATTTTCGGAGATTCACCTATTTGACATCTTCCCAATAGTAAGACAAGAAGATAGTCCATTCTATTCTCTGTGCGTGTAGTATAAAAATAGCGAGCGCTAGTTAGCTTAGCACAATGAATGGTAGTAAATGGTATGGCTAGCCCACCCCCGTTAACATGCGCAAAAATGTAAAAAAACAAACAGAAAAAAAGAAAATGCTACCATACCTAATCCAAGTCTCCACAAGCCCTGATATGCCAAGTTGACTTGAAAATATGTCATTTGCATCCCTGATCAAAATAACATTAAATGGTTACGTTAAATCTCTGACCAAAGGAGAGAATGTATGGGATCACTGTTGCTACGTTATAAACATGGCCTACCGTGCCATCCCCCACACTCCCCTGGGACACTCAGACCACACCAAGGCCCATTTGATTCCCACATACAGACAGCAACTAAAACAAACTCAACCTGTTGTGAGGATGTCAAAAACGTGGAACAGTGAAGCTGTGGAAGACCCCCGTGTATGCTTGGATTGCACAGATTGGGATGTATTCAGGGCTGCCACGACCAGTCTGGACGAATATCGATGCAGTCACAACATCAGTTTCTGTGAGGGTACCTGCATACAGTTGCAATACAGGTTTGGTAAAGCAATACCAGCTCCTAAACGCCTGCATTCACAACGACTCCCATCAGCAGGTCTCGGACAATGACTTTGCCTCTGTCTGGAGAGGATTGAGAGAGTTCACAAACTACAAACCGTCTGCCGAACACTCCACCGACGACCCTCATCTAGCCAGCTGCTTGAATGAGTTCTACTGCCATATTGGCTGGTGATCAAAAAAGTTAATTTGAAACCCTGGACACCACCCTTATAGGGCTAATCTCTGATGGAGAGGAGTCTTCGTACAGGTGGGATATGGACCATCTGGTGACTTGGTGCAGTCAAAACAACCTGCAGCTCAACGCTAAAAAGACTGTGGAGATGTTTGTGGACTACAAGAGGAACACAGCCCCACCTTCCCCCATCACCCTGTGTGACTCCCCAGTTAACACTGTGGAGTCCTTCCACTTCCTGGAGTCCATCATCAGCCGGAACCTGAAATGGGAGCTGAACATCAGGGCTCTTACCAAGAAGGCACAACAGAGGATGTACTTTGTGTGTCAGCTGAAGAAAACCCAAGTGCCAAAAGCTACGATGGTGCACTTCAACACGTCCATCGTTGAGTCCATCCTCACCTCTTCCATCACCGTCTGGTTTGCTGCTGCTACCCCCAAGGACATCTGAGGACTGCAGCTTATCATCCGCTGTGCTGAAAAGGTGATCTGATGCAGCCTGCCATCCTTTCAGGACCTGTATGCTGCCAGGACGCTGAAGCAGTATCGGAAAATCATGGCCGATCCCTCCCACCCCGGTCACAAACTCTTTGAGGCACTCTCCTTTGGCAGACAACTGAAGTCTGTCAAGACCAGAATCTCTCGTCTCTTGCCCCACAATGCCTCCCGCACGTGTATCTCAGTGAATCACGATCAGTTGGCAAGCCCACCCCCTTTCCCAGGAAGATGCGTAAGTGTTTGTTTAAGCTGTAATTCCTCGAATGGCCACTTGGGCTCGGGGGCAGTAGGCAGATCTCCCCATGTTAAAATGCCTGACTTTGTAACAGGATTAAACATCTTTCCAGTTAAGGGCGAAACACGGTTTTGGTCTATATCGCTAATTTCACCTTTTCATAACAACTGTAGGGGGGTCAATTTCTATATAACTCGCCCTTTTGGAGTAAAATAGATTATAGAAAAGGGAGTGATTGACAGATCGCCTGTCCAGTGATTGCGCAGCTTGCCGATCATGGACCAATAACAGACGGAGCTGCGGCTCTGGGAAACTCCCATCTCACGTGAGGTGCGGAAGGACTCAACCCATTTCCTCCCACTCTGCTGACGAAAAATCAAGATGGTGACAGGCAACGTTTGAACTCCGCCAGGGAGAAGAAATTTAATGGGATAGCTACGTCCATATTATTTATGTCTATGATCACGATGCATCGTCATCTGCCATCACTGGCCATTTCAAAATAAAAGCTTTCTGCAGTTGTGTAATTGTGACATGACTTTTTTGATGACATTTGATACTATTTTGAAAGGAGCGGTGGACAAGATTCAAGAGCGGCGCACAACTTCAGGGGATTTAGATGTTTAAACTGAGTAAATAATATTCATAAGAGTACGTAGATTAAAAAACAATCAACCAAACTTGGTGCACTATTTGGTGTGTATTTCTCACATATATTGCGGCTATATTTATTTGTTGTTGTTGTTTTTATTGTTGTTGTTGTTGAAGGTGGAGTAGAAAAGGAGGAAGACTCAGAGGAGGAGGAGGAGGAGGAGTCCTCCAGGAGAGACAAGAAGAAGAAGAGAGGCAAGGCAGTGACGGTGGAGAGCGAGGAGGACGAGGGCGGCCAGGAAGGAGCATTCAAGATGAAGACAGCCGCACAGAAGAAGGCAGAGAAGAAGGAGAGAGATAAGAAGAAGAAAGAGGAGGAGAGGCAGAAGCGGCAGAAGCAGAAAGAGAGGGAGGAGAAGACAGAGGTAGGCTGGGCGATATGTCCCTAAAATTAGTAGGGCTGTTTTTATATTGAATATTTATAATATTTATATAGAATATTTATATTAGTTATACGACTAGTTATACGAATAGTCTATTGAGGTTTTCCACACATTTTTATATAGAATATTAGTTATATTATAATATTATATTGAGGTTTTCCACGATTATTCGAATGACTGCCGTGACGTCGTCATGAGTAAAAAAAAAGAATGAAAGAATAAAGTGATTCATCAGAATAAATATGTTTTTTTTTTACGCTGCGTACGTCACACCGTTACGCAGTGTAAAGGTGTGACGTCATTCCATCAACAAGTTGGAATATTGCCATTATCACGATATGATATACGTTTTTTTTTTTTTTGTCATTTACTTTTTTTTTTTTCATTAACAAACAAAACAAAACTGAACAAACCAGTACAAAATAAACAAACATAAATGACAGGGGAGGATCTTATAACATTCCAATTCTACACACATCTACATTCACATAATCATTCCTACCCACATACAATTCTCATTTATAAACATGTACCCACACCAACATGTCCAGGCTCCTCCCCACCTCTCCGTCTGCGCATGACCATGAGAGCACCCCCTCACATCACCAACGCATCACAATTTTTGACGATATAATAATGAACTGTAATGATATATCCATAACGATACGATATGGCACACCCCTAGACAGAGGCCACGGCCCCTCCAGTCAAGACAGACCAAGAACCAGTGAAGACAGAGGCCACGCCCCCTCCAGAGCTCAGGAAAGAAAAAGAACCAGTGAATAAGACAGAGGCCACGCCCTCTCCAGAGGCTTCAGCAGCCACGGCGGAGGAACAGGAAGGGGCGGAGCCAGCAGCAGAGGGTAAGATGATGCTTCCTGTCTGTCAACAGCTTTATTTGAATGGAAAACAGGTTTACTGTAGGCGAGATTTTTCCCCCCTAGGATAAACGCGGGATGATCATGCCCTGCCCTTTATAGTTTCACTATACTTCTATACCACTTCCACTATCTCTGCTAGCAGCAATCGTCCATTCACTCGCCGTGATACGATAACAATGGCTCAGTGTAAAAGCACTTAGGCATGTAGTGTGCATTTTTGTCCATCTTCAAAGGAGAAATGGCATTATCTATCGTTTCATGCGTTTCCTACCGAGGAAAAGTTAAAAAGAAGATCGATTTTGGCATTAACTCATTCAGGGCCAGTTTAGGACTGCCAATATTTAGCACAGGCCAAAGATTTTCATAATTGTTGGTCATCTTTCAAGACCCACAGTAAATTATCTATTAGCACCAGAGTGATTTGCAATACCTCAAAATGAAGATGTACGTCTCTGGGTTCACCAGGAAAAAAAAAGTGAGCTTTTAGCATGTTCTGTACTCTACTTATATCCATTTATATACACCCTGTTTTCACCCAAAATGTCTCTCTGAGATGACAAACAGGAGCAAATGCAATTTCTGTAAAATACACATTCTCAAGCAGAACTCGCTCTCAATTCTTTTATTTTGAACTGTATTGACATCAGACATGTAAATACTATTCGTTATGACACAAATGAAAAAAAAAAAAAATATATATATATATATATATATACACATGAAGTGCTTTTTTTTTACATTCAACAATACAGCAGTGTGAGTGAGTGTGCAGACAGACACACAGACAGACAGACAGAGAGACAGACAGACAGACACACCGACAGACAGACAGACAGACAGACAGACAGACAGACAGACACACACACACACACACACACACAGACACACACACGATCCCCCTTCGTTGCGTGATTTCTAACCCCACATAGGATAAGCAATAACCACGCCCTGTGGCGCCGGGATTGGCCAGGAGCAACACTGGAGGGCACGCAGCCCAGCGATTTCATGAAGCTCTTGAACGGACAGCGGGCTTCTGCCTGCCTAGCTGTTCGTGTGCTGCTCGTCCATGTCTCCCTCCCCTATTCTCCCTGCTATCGTTCCCGTTTTCCCCTCGGCTATTCAACACGTCCTCACCGCCCTCTGATCACTGCTGATCGATCATTTCCTCATTCCTCCGATGATCAAACGCATCTGTGGATTACTTTCTCCGGTTTTCTCCGGCTGGCACACAGGAAGGCTGGCACACAGGAAAGCGACCAGCTCCTGCAGCGCGCGAGGGGCGTTTCAATGGCGTTTCTCCTGTCTGCACAAGGCAAGCTCCTTATCCGTTTGCTTTTCCTCCTGCTCAATTTCAAAACAACAGCTGCGGTATGTGTTTGTTCACGTGTTGTCTTAGATGATAGGGACCTGATACCATGTGACAGGCTGGGGAAGTGTTTTAACTACGCCCTGCAGTAATAAAAACAAAAACACGTCAAACACGTCATTGGCCCTCTGGGCTATTCCTGATAACACGTCAAAGACGTCATTGGCCCTGAATGAGTTAAAGAGACGAGGCGGCAGCATTACCATGGTAACGGCTGCTACGCTAGCTCCTTTCCTAGGTCTCAAATAGAGAGCCGCAGGAATAAGTCCGGAAAGCATCGATGTTAACACTGTTTCTGCCTATGGGATTCTTGAATGGGTTTTTGGCGCGATGCTTCAAATAAGGTCTGTGGTTAACGCAAGCTTATTCAAACGCGAACCAGTGTTCAGCAGGATAATCTTCACACATGAGGACCACTTTTATGAGTTTTTAAGCTTTTACGTGTGTTTATGAGCGTTAAACCACGGCAGAAACAAACGGCAAGAAGTGGCTGTGATGTGGATTAAATGGTGGGTGATGGAATGGACTTGCTGCAGCTGGGCTTGGCAGAGTGAGTGTACCTTATTAGCATGTTGCTACTTGCTAACGAATTTGATTATCTGCTGTAAGATGACGTTAAACTTGACAACCTAACGGTGATGTTTGCAGTATAAAGCAGCGTCAAGCATAATGCTAGAAGTTATGCTACTTGTTAATAGTCAAAGTGTCAATTTATAACGTATTAAGGTGAATGTGCCAACGTAAAAGTTTTTATATTTAACACTTTCAGTGCCACGGCCCTTGGGCAAAAGGTTGCTTGCTGTGCCACATAGGCCGCAATGCATTTTAAAACAGTCATATAATTTTTTTAATAATTACTATGTAAACACTGAACACGCACAAATAACGATGAGACTCTCTTCTATCACCTGCAAAAAAAAGTTTATTGATCCCATTTTCCGTTCTTTAGTTATGAGCCGGAGAAGATAGCTTGATTGAACGAAAAACATACCTTTTTTTCTACGAGCTGAGATAATGAGCCTTTTGTGAAATTAAACATTTCAAGCACATCTCTGACTCTGAAGCTAATTTTCTGATGTCTGGGTCTGTCTGGGTGAAGTGTATGCTGCTCTGCTGCTCTCCGTGCTCCCCCCCCCCCCCCCCCCTCAACTGCACACGCCTCCTGGGTGTGTCTTATGTGTCTGGTGGCTCTCAGTCTCTGCTGAGTTTGCTGCGCACACACAGTGAATGGTGCGCGACATTCAGCTTTTTGGTTCCGCGTGTGTTTGTCACGGGCTGGCATGCTTCCAGTTCGGAATAATAATGCTGATTATGTGAATGTGCTGTTGCAGCGTACATGGAAGTGCTCAGTTGTGACAGCGGATGCTGCTGCTGGGGGCACAGCTGGCGTTGTGCTCGTTTATGGAGGCACGTCGATGCATACGGACGGATGCAATGCGATTTCCTCATTTTCACCAGTGACTATTTCTGTGTGTTTGGCTCCTTTTTCTCTGATCAGGAGAGTGCTGTCGCCACCTAATGGGTTTGTAAAATAGGTTATCGACCTCCAATAGCTACAATATTGTTAGAGGCGACGTAAGAAGCTTAGATCGACACCCCCCCGTCAAAAAAACAATTTGGAGTTATGACGCCATTTGGCGTCGCTGGCACTGTACGGTAAATTTCTAATGACGCCATATGGCGTCGCTGGCACTGAACGTGTTAATAATGGCACATGAGAGCATTTAACTCATTAAACAGCATTAGATGTAACTACTAGATGTATCTATCGCGATAGAGCGGGGTTGTTCTAGGAACTGGAAGTCAGGGAGTGAGGTAGCAAGTAGAGCAGTCCGTGATCATGTGATTTTCCTTTCTGTAAATAAACCATCTTTCAACTTTTGCTAATAGTTTATTTGAGTTATTTGAGCAACAGTTGTCATTAACAGGCACCCTGAGCTTCTAAATATGCATATAATACGCATGTACTAATGCTTATCCCGTAGTTTTGACGGTATAAACTTGACCTTGAATTACGGAACTGTAGCAGCTGAGCGTTGTGCGGTCAGTGCAGGTTAACAAGGCGGATGCATTTTGGTCATTGCTAACAGGGATGGCATCCCCCTCATCCCCCTACAAATCACCTACTGCTTCTAACATTCTTTCTCAGCCCTGGAACTCAAACCAGTTTCTGATGCCCCCAAAAAGTGACACAAGTCGACGAATGGTGTGAACTAATGATGACTAGTCGACTTGGAAAATCTTGGTCGGGGGCATCCCTAATTCACTGTCAACACTTAACTCAAATAGAGAGAAGCGTCTGCACATCCACTATGCAAACCAGGTGCTAGACTAACAAAGCTATACGTTGAAAAGAAAAGAGTCTGCACTCTGGAGCATACTTAAGACTTGGAGTTTATTGATAACGTTTCGGTTCAACAACCTTCATTCTGATGAAGGTTGTTGAACCGAAACGTTATCAATAAACTCCAAGTCATAAGTATGCTCCAGAGTGCAGACTTTTTTCTTTTCAACACTTAACTCAAACTCATTAACTCAACCTGTTGTGCTGGTGTCCCTCCAGAGGAGGGCGAAGGCGATAAGAAGAAGAAGAAGAAGAAGAAGGGAGAGAAGGAGAAGGAGGAGAAAGAGAAGAAGAAAGGGCCCAGTAAGGCCACAGTGAAGGCCATGCAGGAGGCCCTGGCCAAGATGAAGGAGGTGGGGCATTCTGGGAAATTTTCACCCCCTTTGTCTTCTGCTAACTTTCTCTGATATAATCTATAATTATGTATTGTGTGTGTGTGTGTGTGTGTGTGCGTGTGTGCATGTGTGTGCACGCGCATGCGTGTGTTGTAGGAGGAGGAGCGAGCTAAGAGGGAGGAGGAGGAGACACTGAAGAGGCTAGAGGAGATGGAGCAGCAGAGACTGGAGCAGGTAACACCTTCACACACCTGTTGTTTGACCGTTGCCATCTTCTTTTGTTTACCCAGAAGTGACCATATTTGGACGAGAAGAGCGACAGAGCTGCCTGCTACTGGTCCGTGATTGGCGAACTGTGCGATCACTGGACAGGCGACCTGTCAAGCACGCCCAAAACATAATCTTTTCTATCGTCTATTTTAGGAAAGGCCAGTTTATTTGTAGGGCACATTTCATACACAGAGGCAAATCACAGTGCTTTACCTAAAATGGATACAAAGAAAAGAGCAGAGTTACAAGGTAACATTTTACTCCAAACAGGTGAGTTATATAAAAATTCAACCACCGTACAGTTAGATTAGCTATAGAGACCAAAACCGTGTTTTGAACCATGTATGTTTCTGCTGTAAAGTTGGGCATTTTAACATGTAGTAGTCCATGGGCCAGACCAGATTTTGGTACCACTGAAAAGGTATATGGCCATAGATGATATTTTAGTATAATAGCCTTTGCTGAATGGTAGCTTTAGGTGCTTTTGGACCGCAGGAACTTTTTCATAGTTACTTTATTGGCATTTAGCAGACGCTTTTATCCAAAGCGACGTACAGAGATTATGTACAGCACAGCAATAAAAACAGATAGAAAAACAGTACAAACCAGCAGCAAACAATTTGAATAGACAGCAATAATAATAAATTCAGTGATTCATACTACAATCAGGTGAAACAAAATATCAAGTCTATATAGTCCAGTGTTTTAAAAACAGTGAATAGGTGGTGCATGAGGAAATCAGTCAGGGGGGAATCAGATGGGATATGAAAAGATGTGTTTTTAATTTTTTGCGGAAAGAGGGTAATGTTTCTGTGGTTCTGATTGCGGGGGGGAGTTCATTCCACCATTTTGGTGCAAGGTGTGGGAACAATCGTGAGGTGCAGCGATATGATCCATGAAGCGGCGGAGGGGCGAGATGGCCTGCACTGGTGGAGGGGCGGAGGGAATGGTGGGGGGTTTGGAATTTGATCATGGATTGTATGTATGGAGGAGCTGTGGAGTGAACTGCCTTGAAGGTCAGTACTAAAGTCTTGAATTTGATGCGTGCTGAGATGGGTAGCCAATGAAGGTCACGGAAAAGGGGAGTGACATGGGAGAATTTTGGTTGATTAAAGATCAGGCGGGCTGCAGCGTTCTGGATGAGCTGAAGGGGATGAGTAGCGGAGGCAGGGAGGCCGGCGAGGAGGACCTGTGAACTATCACTTGCTTTGCTGTGAAGCTAGTAGCAGTTAGCATGCTTACTTAACTTCAGTGTTCCTATGGTTCCTATTGGCGGTGCAAATGCAAACAGAAAAAAGACATTGCAGGTCTGTAGTTCTCAGGGAACGTCCCCAGCGGGTAATTCCTCTCAGGGAGACCCCAGAACTGTTTGATCCGACAGCACTTTGTCACATTGATCAGCTCGTGAAGTTAGCCAGCCCCGACAAGGATTTGATTCTAGGTGCTGCTGATGCATATCCTATTTTAGGCTAATTTTCACAACCTTTACTCATGTTTTATGAGAACATGTTTGATGTGATTTTAAAGGGTAGCTTCTTAGCTTTCATTCAAGCCCAGTTGTGAGTCTGAATGTCTGACAAATAAAGAGGTCACATGGGCTCTTGCAAGTGTCGATGACATTCATTTTTCCAAATTTTTTGCCTAAACATTAGTCTTTAATTGAGCACTGTGACATTACAGACACAAACATCAAAAACTGGAAGACTCAGAGGACTGTAAGAATTCAGAAAATGTATACCGTAAATTCCGGACTATAAGCCGCACCGGTGTATAAGCCGCACCTGCAAAGTTGACTATTTTTTTCTTATATAAGCCGCACCGGACTATAAGCCGCGGGTGTTTTAATGGTATTTTTTTTTTTTTTTTTTTTTTTTTTTTATTGTGTTTTAATGTTTAATTACCATATGTAAGGTGTTGGCTGTTTGAGGAAGCTCCCATTTATTAACATTTCAACAAAACAACATAACACAACACCACCTGTGTTGTTATTTACAGTGCACACAGTGTCATACAGTGTCATACAGTGTCATACAGTGTCATACAGTGTCATACAGTGTGGTGAAAAGAGGGCAAGAGAGGAAATTAAAACAGAAGTGGATTTATAGTTAGAAAGAGTGCTAAAAAAGAGAGTTTTTTTTTTTTGAAAAAATCCATAGATAAGCCGCACCGTTATATAAGCCGCAGGGGCCAAAAAAGCCCAAAAAACGGGAAAAAAGGTGCGGCTTATAGTCCGGAATTTACGGTAATATACCCCAGCCGTCGCGTTAACCAAATATTTTCCGTATTTTAGAGATTTCTTTTTTTTACAATGACAGAAAAATCTGAAGGCTGTCATTAATAATAGCGGTATAATAATGGAGTAATACATTTTTACAACCCACAACAAGAGAGTCTAACCCTACCTCTGATCTACACATACTATCTCATACCGAGGGCTGATTCTAGCCCTCTGTTGTGTTTTCCTGTGTGATGTGACCTCTGACCTCTCCTGTTTGTCTGACCGCTCCCCTCCTGTGTGTCTGACCCCTCCCCTCCTGTTTGTCTGACTCCGCTCCTCCTGTCCGTCTGACCCCTCCCCTCCTGTCTGGCTGACTCCGCCCCTCTTGTCTGTCTGACTCCGCCCCTCCTGTAGGAGCGAGTGGAGCAGGAGCGTAAGGAGAAGAAGAAGCAGAAGGAGAAGGAGAGGAAGGAGCGCTTGAAGAAGGAGGGCAAGCTGCTGACCAAAACCCAGAGAGAGGCACGAGCCCGGGCCGAGGCCACGCTCAAGATGCTGCAAGCCCAGGGTGAGGAAGAAACAAACACACCCCTTATTTAATTCCTAAACTCACACCTTATGATGCTGCAGGCGCAGGGTGAGGACGAAACAAACGCACCCCTTATTTGAACTCCTAAACTCACACCTTATGATGCTGCAGGCGCAGGGTGAGGACGAAACAAACGCACCCCTTATTTGAACTCCTAAACTCACACCTTATGATGCTGCAGGCGCAGGGTGAGGACGAAACAAACGCACCCCTTATTTTAACTCCTAAACTCACACCTTATGATGCTGCAGGCCCAGGGTGAGGACGAAACAAACGCACCCCTTATTTTATCTCCTAAACTCTCACCGTATGATGCTGCAGGCCCAGGGTGAGTACCAAACAAACACACCCCTTATTTTAACTCTTAAACTCACACCTTAAGCCCCAGACACACCAGGCCAGGAGGTCAGCATCGGACTGTCTGGGTGTCTGTGGTCCTAGTCTTTGCAGTGTGTCCCGCACCGTTGGCTCTAGTCTACCCCAAAGCATGGCACCCATTCTATCCTCTCCCACTATTCTGCCACTATTCTAAAGCATGGCACCCATTCTACCCTAAAGCATGGCACCCATTCTATCCTATATTTCCTTATTTTCTATATTTCTCTATCATATGATTGTTCAATGTGTTATTACTACTGTTATCTGCTGCTGTTGTGTCACCTAGCCCTCCTTTCCCTGTTCTCTCCACATACCCTATCATACTCCCCCTGTTCTCCCTCCCCACCTCCTCCCCTTCCTGAACTCTCCCCCCCCCCACTATTCTAAAGCATGGCACCCATTCTACCCTAAAGCATGGCACCCATTCTATCCTATATTTCCTTATTTTCTATATTTCTCTATCATATGATTGTTCAATGTGTTATTACTACTGTTATCTGCTGCTGTTGTGTCACCTAGCCCTCCTTTCCCTGTTCTCTCCACATACCCTATCATACTCCCCCTGTTCTCCCTCCCCACCTCCTCCCCTTCCTGAACTCTCCCCCCCCCCACTATTCTAAAGCATGGCATCCATTCTATTTTAAAGCATGGCGCCCATTCTCTTTCTTTCCCCCTTCCCCTGCTCCTTCCCCACCTCTCCTTCTCTGTTCTCTCCTCCCCCACATTTCCCATTCCCTCCCCACCTCCTCCCTCTCCCTGCTCTCTCCTCCCCCACATCCCCCGCTCTCCCTCCCCCCTCCCTTCTCCTGCGCTCTCCTCTTTCCCTCTTCCCCTGCTCCTTTCCCACCTCCTCTACTCCCCAACATTTCCCATTCCCTCCCCACCTCATCACTTTCCTGCTCTCTCCTCTCTCACATTCCCCCTGCTCTCCCTCCCCTGCACACTCCCCACCTCCTCCCTTTCCTGATCTCTCCTCCCCACTATTCCCCCACTATTCTAAAGCGTCGCACCCATGCTACCCTAAAGCATGGCACCCATTCTATTCTATATTTTCTATATTTCTCTATCATATGACTGTTCAATGTGTTATTATTACTACTGTAATTTGCTACTGTTGTGTCAGCTAGCCCTCCTCTCCCTGTTCTCTCCACATATTCTCTCTCATACTCCCCCTGCTCTCCCTCCGCACCTCCTCCCCTTCCTGAACTCTCCCCCCACACTATTCTAAAGCATTGCACCCATTCTCTTTCTCTTTCCCCCTTCCCCTGCTCCTTCCCCACCTCTCCTTCCTTGTCCTCTCCTCCCCCACATTTCATATTCCCTCCCCACCTCCTCCCTCTCCCTGCTCTCTCCTCCCCCCGCTCTCCCTCCCCCCTCCCTTCTCCTGCGCTCTCCTCTGCTCTATCCTATATTTCTATATTTCTCTATCAATTGTTCAATGTGTTATCATTACTACTGTAATTTGCTACTGTTGTGTCAGCTAGAATTAGCTAGACATAATTTCTGTGAAGCCCTCTGGGACATGCTTGTGAATTAGGGCTATACAAATAAACTTGACTCGACTAGTCGCCCTTGTCGGCACCTTTCGTCAGGCAGTCGGTGAGAGCAACGACCCGGGAGAGCAGGGGGGATTGGCCAAGTATAATTGGGGAGAAAAATTGGGAGAAAAATCTGGAAAAAACCTGTCGTCCGCCGCGCGGTATCCCAGCATGCTTTGGTAGGCGATGTGTGACGTATCCGATACAAAACGAATGGGGCAGCAGCAGCTACTCCAAGCCAGTACAAGCAGAAAAAATTGCTGCGGAGTGCACAGACCATCAGATGGGAGGGGTTGGAGCTCAGAGCTGAGGCAAGAGAAGCACAGCCTTCCTCTGTGAGGAGACAACCTGACAGACGACACACATCCGAAAAAAACTTATTTTTTTCACATGCTGCTTGGTGCGTGTGTGTCTGCATGCATGTGTGTGTGCGTACATATGTGTGTGCGTGCATGCATGCGTGTGTGCAGGTGTTGAAGTGCCATGCAAAGACGGCATGCCAAAGAAGAAGCCGGTGTATGGAGACAAGAGGAAGAAGAAGCCAGAGAAGCCAACAGCGCCCAGTCCTGAAGGTACTCATGCCACACATGTGAAAACAGGTGAAATATTGTCATGTGTAATAGAAAGGGACATATTTTGGGGGAAAAGGGGAAAAAAACACTTGATCTGTAAATTGAAATGTTCACATTAAGTCATAAGTGATGTAATGATACGACGTGAGAAAAATTTTCACTTGTGAAAACCAACATGTCCAAAAAGACACTGACTTTTCTATCAGTTAACACTATTAACTACGTTAATCAACACTGCTAATTAACTAGCTTAATTAACACTGCAGCCAATCAGCTACCTGATTGACTTTGTACAGAAACATGTGAAGACAACATGCCCCTCCTCTCTCCTCATAGAAACCTCAGAGGTGATGTCACCCACGCCAGCGACTCCAGAGCCGGTTGCCATGAAGACGGAGGTGGACACTCCACCTGCAGTGCCAGGTGTGAGAGAGAGACGTGGGGGCAGCCCCCCATTATTTATCTATCTATCTATCTATCTATCTATCTATCTATCTATCTATCTATCTATCTATCTATCTATCTATCTATCTATTTATTTACACCAGATTCATTCCAGGCCCCTGAAGAGTGTTTGGCAAATGTTATAGGTGATCGGATTCGGCACAATGGCTGTGGAGATAAATGTGCTCAGACGGACATTTTGTATTATAGTATGAAGATACTGTAGCCCATCGAAAGTACAAACAAACATAAATGCATCTTTCACAAAGGAAAGAGAGAGAAAAAAAGACTTGTGCTGGTGAGGTAAGAAACCAGAGGAGGGCTTATAATGGAGCCTCACCATATCATTACATTTGAATCATAACGCAAAATAATATACAGAATAAATAATAATAATAATGATAATAAAAATGATAAACAAATAAACAAAAAGTAACAAAAAGGAAAGATAAAAATGGACACATTAACAGGCATGTTGCTTTGGAAAAAAATATTGCTTTATAATTTACAGTATTCTCTCTCTGTGTGTGTGTGTGTGTCTGTCTCTCTCTCTTCAGAGGTGAAGCCAGAAGTTGCTGTGGATGACTGGGAGGCCATTGCCACTGACGAGGAGAAAGGTGAGGATTGTATATTGCCGACTCAATGGCCGAATTGACGATTGATTTTCCCTAGCCGATGTTGATCGACCCGCATAAAGCAGGCCGCAATGGATTTTGCGAGAGAGATTTTTATTATATCCGAGGAGTCTAACGCACAACAGGCGAGACAGACTGCAGATAGGATTTTGTTATCTTATTTCTGATAGTAGAACTTCAATCTGGAGGTGGTTTTCCCTCAGTCCTGCTGTAATTTTTTATGAATTAGCTGGGATTTGCGTCTTCCCGAGGCGTGCCCTTTCAGACAGACGGTCGATTCGGGGCTATGACTACCTCCACTGGCAGAACGAAAGGCTTAACACAATTATCCACCACCCCACTTTCACCACTTTCACACCGGGGGCGAAGCTTACTAATTACGCAACATTTACCGCTTTCACAGCCTGTGTGAATGAGGCTACTGTTTACTAACTGCTACTGCTACCAGGGTTTTCCACAAGTGCATACAATGTCCAGCTGTTTGAACATAGTACTGTGGATAACAGACCTCTCTGGATGACAAGCAAGTATCAGCTGACAAATGTTTTGGGATGAAACACTTGAAATTGCTCCCCATGGTCAGAAGAAATCAACATCGTGGAGAGGGAGAAACACAGCAGCCTAGCTTTGCTCATAACACAGCTGGAGCCTCCCTATCTTTTTTTTTTATTATTATTTTTTCTGTCATGCTTGTATGGATGCCCGACCAAGCCGGAGGGAACACGGGGGTGCGAACCTGCGACCCTCGTGTTGGTAGGCACATAATCTACTGCAACACTACCCGGATGCTCACTGCTGCTACTTTTCTGACTTTTTCTTGCTTGTGTCTCTCTCTCTCCCTCTCTGTCTGTCTGTCTCTCACTCACTCTGTCTGTCTGTCTCTCTCTCTGTCTGTCTCTCTCTCTGTCTCTGTCTCTCTCACTCTCAATTCAATTCAATTCAATTCAATTCAATTCAATTCAATTCAATTCAATTCAATTCAAAGGGCTTTATTGGCATGATAAGGTGCATCTTACATTGCCAAAGCATACATTAGCAACACTTAGCAGTTACAAAGAATCAAAAACAGAAAACAAGACATTTTGTTACCCAGTAACATAAATCACCAAATCTGAAGATATTCAAAAAGGAAGATAAAAGAAAATTAAATGGAATGTGATAGTATAGAGTACAATAGAAGACCATTGTTGACCGGGATCTATACAGAATAATAACAGAACTGTAATAAATAGGCAGTTAAATGGTGATAGTGCAAAATAGTGAGCAATTACAGTATATTAACAAAAATTCACAGAATCTGTAAATAACCGTTGTTATTTTGAAATCTTCAGAAGAGAGTGAAAAACAAAACAAAGCAAAAAAGAATAAAATATAATAGAATAAGATAGAATAGAATAAAATATTAATATAATATAAGCAATAAGCAAAATAAGACATTTTGTTACTCATTAATTATAGGTCACAAAACTGTGACCTAAGTAAAACACGATAAAATAAAAGATTAAATCAAAGCAATAAAAAGCAGTAAAACCAATAAAATAAAAACAATCACTAAGCTAGCTAATTCAGCCAGATGTGGACGGCTCTCCTGTCCACTGGCTGTCCCTCAGCTGCTGGCAGCTCCACACATAATGGGCTGCTAAGACGGTGCATTCGGGTTTCTCTCCAAGGAGGTATTGGAGTGCAGATGTGTCTGTGACATTTTCGAATTCTTTGTATATCCGGTTAATTTGGGGGGTGAATGATGCTCTAATTTCTTTATATTTGTCACATTTTAACAGGAAGTGTAGTTCTGTCTCCACCTCTCCTTGGGAGCAGAGTGAACACAGCCTCTCCTCTCTGGGTAGCCAGGTCTGTCGGTGTCTGCCTGTTTCTATTGCCAGGCTATGATCACTGAGTCTGTACCTGGTCAATGTCTTCCTCATTTTTGGGTCAGTAATAGTGGTCAGGTAGTCTGCCACCGTGTAGTCTCGATTTAGGGCCAAATAGCAATCTAGTTTACTTTGGGTTTTTGTGGTATTCTTCCAATAGGTAATATAGTTTTCTTTTTGATTTGTGATAATTTGGTTGGGCCGGGTAGACTGAGGGCTGTCCTGATGCTGGGGGGGGTTGGGAGTCAGTCTCAGGACCAGCTGGCTGAGGGGGCTCCTCTCTATGCGCTCTTCTTGGCTTTGTAAGGCTTGGTGATGGTAGGAGGAGGGGTCACTAGTTTTGAGGTGTCTGTAGAATGTAATGGCTCTTTTTTGAATGTCAATTAGAAGAGGGAATTGGCCAAGTTCCGCTCTGCATGCATTATTTGGGGTTTTTCTTTGTACTTTTAGGATGAATCTACAAAATTCGGTGTGAAGGATCTCAATTTGGTGTTTGTCCCAGTTAGAGAATTCCTGGTTTGCTAGTGGGCCCCATACCTCACTACCATATAGGGCGATTGGTTGGATTACTGTTTTGAAAATTTTGAGCCAGATTGGGATTGGGATATTAATTTGGATGGATTTTCGGATGGCGTAAAAAGCCCTTCTTGCCTTTTCCCTCAGGTCATTCACAGCCATGTTGAAGTTCCCGGTTGAGCTGAGTTTTAGTCCTAAATAAGTGTATGTGTTTGTGTGCTCTATGGTGGTGGAGCCCAGGACAAACTGGAGTCTGTTTCCCTGACACCTGGATCTTTTCTGGAACAGCATGATCTTAGTCTTTTTTATGTTGACTGTCAGGGCCCAGGTCTGACAGAACTGCTGCAGATGATCTAGGAGTGCTTCACACTTAACCCTAACCCTCTCTCTGTCTATCTCTCTCACTCTCTGTGTCTCTCACAATGTCGCTCTGTCAGAGTTGAAGAAGGTTCACATAGAGGTGAAGGAGACTGCTGCCTCACAGCCCGACGGCAGCGAGGAAGAGGAGGAGGAGGAGGAAGAGGAGGAGGAGGAAGATGAAGAGGAGGAGAGCGAGGAGGAGGAGGAGGGCGATAGTGGTGGGACCATTTGAAAATGTCATGTCATGATTATCCTGTCAAAAATAATCACCATTAAACATTAAACACACCAATCAAACATTATCCAACAACTGGCAGTTGTTGGAAAATGTTTGATTGGTGTGCCATGGGCTAAACACAGACAAACAAGGTTTGAACATGTGGAATCTGACCAAACATCTCCAAACAAGGAAGACAGCCATGGCACACCAAACAAAACATGTATTTGTTGTAGAATGTTTGATTGGTGTGCCAAGGGCTTTAAACAAACTGGAATCATTTGACCTTGCATTTTGTTAGACGATAGACTGGATAGACGATAATGTGTTATATTGTCTCCCCCAAGAGAGGAAGGAGGTGGTGGTGCAGGGGAAGAGGAAAGGAGCGAAGGAGAGCGAGGAGGAGAGCAGCGAGAGCGACGACGACGGACTAACCAAAGAGGAGAAACTCTACGAGCGCGCCAAGAGACGGATAGAGGTACTGTACCACACTCACACACACAATGGGGCTTTCACAGAATAGCACTGTTGTTGTAGTCAAATCACGATATGTCGAGTCCGAGGTTGAGTCTCGTGTCCCCAGTGTTTGAGTCCCGAGTCACCAGAGAAGAGTCCCAGTCGAGTCCGCATTACATGAGTCTGCATCGGTTCGAACTTCCTCCAGTCGGGAGTGTTTTTTCCCCAACTTCCTTTGACCAGGCTCTGTGGGCGTGAAGTAGACTGTATATGATGCATTCACAAAATGTAGAAGAGACAATCTGACTTGAGAGACTACTCAGGAACGGCCAGGTGGGGTACCTGGCCCCGCCTCCTTCCTCATCCAAGTGCCATTCGGGTGCCTCCCTATGAGAAATGCAGGTTTAGGAGGGATGGAAGGAGTTACCTGCTCTGGCACTCTTTGATTGGTGGGCTGACCACCGGCAGATGATGCTTAGTGTAACGCCTTCAGCCATTTTGAAGCTGACCCTAAGGCCTTGCTGCTTCACCTTCAACGCCCTGGACTCTGTGACCAGTCTTGTGACTGAAGAAGCACAGCTTCTCAATCTAAGTACTCACAGGTGTGCTGGTCTGAGGGACACCTGTGTTGTTGGAGCTCTGTGAGGCATCATTCATGATAGGAGGAAGAATCATTATTGTTAAAGCCACTCTTGTGAATGAGATCAAACTCATTTGCTAGTGTAGCAGTCTGCTGCAGGGAGGCTACTTTATGCTCATTTAAATACATGACGGTTCACTCCGGCACACAGTTCTTGAACTCCGCCACCAACATAAGCTCACGTACTGAGGCGAGGTCATCAGCTTTACAGGCCAAGCACCACCGGTCAAACAAGGTGCTCTTCTCCCTGGGCAAGTCCACATAAGTCTGCCCTGCGTTTCTTTTAAGGCTCCTGAAATGCAGCCTGTAAGCTTCTGGCACTAGCTCGTATGCTTGGAAGATAGGGTGTGTGATTGTGTGTGTCACATTTTATGTTGGTTGTCTGGCTGGATGGATGTGAACGTTTTTGCTGGACTGCAGACTTGTTTCTTTGTTTTAGTTTTTGTAAAAAGAAAGGAAAAAGGGGGACTGGACATACCTTGAATGGACACATATTGTATCATTCATGTAACTGTAACTGTCAATTCAACGTGAATGTCTAACTTCTTCTTGTAGAAGAGCAAACCTTGCCAGTCAACTTGCACTGAAGCAGTATAATTGCCCACACATCACGTGGCCAATGCAGAGCAGTAGCAAGCAGTTATGTTCAAACACCAAAATAAGCCTCAACCTCAGCTTCTCTGAACACAGGGACCAGGGGCCTGTACTACAAAGCAAGATTAGTGGTTTAGCGAGGTAACTTCAGGTTTAAACCTGGTTTGGCCGTACTACAAAGCAAGTTAACTTCTTACCGACATATATTTCCATAGCAACTTATGCTTCACACTTAACCTGGTCCGCAGCAGGTTAAGTTGCAAGGATAAGATTAGACCTTAAATACACTGCCCACGAACCAATCGAATCAGCAGTTTGGAAAAATGGCCAACCCCTTTCTGGACGAGTTTCCCATCTAGGAAGGAGCACGAATTGTAATGTTGAATGAGTAATGTTAATCAATGTTAATGTTAATCAAGGACTAAAGCCTTGCACTTGTTGGCTATTTTAATTAAGCCCTACTTACCACTTTGGAATATGTTTTTATATATTCATTTTTGTGCTCTCAAGTAGCCTAGATACGTTGTTTGATCCCGCTGATCGATTGCAGCTGAATAGTGAGTGGAGAAATATCACTAAACCGGCATAAAAAGGTTACATAAACGTCTCCAAAGCGCACGGTGCCGTGTGCGCAACGGAGCTGAGGCTGACGTTGGGTTGGAATTGAAATGGTCATAGCCTACATGCTGGAATAGCCTACTACATCTAAGCAATTTAATATGGGATCACCTGCACACAGGCGATCCCATATTAAGATGATTCATATCTAGGCGACTCCTGCATTTTGCAGCTGCAACTGTGTTGCTTTTGGCCTGTATGATGTGATTGAACTTCATATTTCCAGCATCATTATATGAAATATGGAGATATGCGACTCTGCTGACATTACAATAGCCATGTGACCACAAAATAGGCTAGTTTTTATCAATGAAAACTATGCCCGCATCGTCTCAATTCAGTTCAGCAGTTTTCTCTTTTATAGGCTATTAGGATATCATTATGTTATTCATTGAGCATGCGTTTCTAAATCTATGGTCTAAATAGGCTTACAGATTGTGGAAATTTATAGACTGAGATTACACATTTACATTTTTACACTCG
Source organism: Poromitra crassiceps (assembly GCF_964638095.1). Taxonomy (NCBI): domain Eukaryota; kingdom Metazoa; phylum Chordata; class Actinopteri; order Beryciformes; family Melamphaidae; genus Poromitra; species Poromitra crassiceps. Next base: position 80,085,687 of record NC_139625.1, on the reverse strand, counting down.
CAAAAAGCTGCTGTAGGAAATAGAAATCGCTGATCAAAGTAAATCAAATGACTGATGTGAATACAAGCGTCAGCTTTAGACAGTCTTTCAGCAGACTATCCAACGCGGATTTTCATTCTGACAGGCTACATTAAATATCCGCTAAAACTCTGATCACTGCGCCTATAGGAATTATTCAATCAGTCATTGAGCCTAAATGGTCTATATGGATTTTGGACTGAGATAGATTACACATTGCTTCCACAAAAGACTGTAGATAGAGAGCTGTAGATAGCCTACGAAACCGCTCTTCAAATAAATTACTTGTGTGGATAAAAGTGGTCACTTTAGACAGTCATTCGGGAACAGTAATAATATCCAACGCAGATTTTTATTTGCAGTTTCATAGAATGAGGAAATAGGCGTGTCTGGCGCTGTCAGAGTTGGAGCAGTCCATATTGCACTGTGATTGGCAGTTGTTAAAAACCACGCCTCTTTTGCGGGCACGAGCTCCAGTGCACGGGCATTTTCATGTGCACGCGCTGTCAGCTTGATTAGAAAAACCTGGTTCGAGTTAACGAGTGCCAATCGACGTTCGTAGTACAAGTTAACTACAATCGAGCTGATCTGGTTTAGACAAACCAGATCAAGGGACAGATCCTGGATCTTCTAATACAACATTCGTAGTACAGGCCTCAGGTTAGTGTTTGCTCACATCAAAAAGCAATATTACTGGCTGCCAATAATCTGCTAGTAATGTGACCAGCGATCAAATGTTTCATGTCCTCTTTAATATAGCTATCAATATTTTATGCCAAATTATTAGGGCCTATTACAAAAAAATAACAGAAAATAACAACTGTGTTATCAATTAACAAGTCCGAGTCCTTGTCTCCAACTTACTTCTAAGTCCGAATGCGTCATCAGTGCTCAAGTCGAGTCACAAGTCTTGAAAATGAGTCCAGGACTCAACTACAACACTGCAGTAATCCCACTAGTCGCCACTGTGCATGGTTTAGTCATCATTCTTTTGTGGTTTTAGCAAGGTGCAGTAGGGGTGTCCCAAAAAATCTATTAATCTAAGAATCATAATTTTTATCTGCCACGATTCTGAATCAATTCACATCTCCCAAAAATCGCTTTTTAAAATGTATTTTTTTTTCTTAGATATGCGTTTGTGTGTACTCTGTTTATATTATTGCAATCAGTTGATAAAACTTAATCGACTAGTCAACTACTTTTTGCAGTCGTGAATGCCACACACACACACACACCCACACACACCCCTGATTGTGTCAATGACAGACAGTAGGAACGCCTCTTTTCTGAATAGCTGTCCTGATTGGTTGTGGGATTGGCTGGTGACGGCCTGGGACAAACAGGGAGCGTTTGATTTGTTGATGCTGTCGGGTTGAGCTGGTCTCTGAGCTGCTGTGTGTGTAGGGGTGGGGGCGGGGGGAAACGACACAGCATATTATCGCAATATTTTGTGTGGCAATATATCGTATCGTGTGGATGCCACGTTAGGTATCGCGATATTTTATTATATAAATTGTCAGGTGCTGACAATTTATGACAGTGTTGGTCAGTCTGTCTGCTTGACAATTTTGCTGCAAAAATGATTGACGTGAGATAGACTGGAAACTTTATCTTAGATAAAACAGATGTTGACAAAGTTTTCCTTTGTCAACATCATTTGTAGTGGAAAAAAGGCAATGAATCACAATATATCGCAATAGTCTATATATCGCCAAACTAGCATATCGTCACTTAAATATCGTGATCATATCGTATCGTGGGGCATCTGGTGACCCCCCCATGTGTATGTTTCCATAGAAACGGCGAGCGGAGAACCTGAAGAACACGGACCCGGACAGACTGAGAGCCCCGGTGATCTGTGTGCTCGGACACGTCGACACTGGCAAGACCAAGATCCTCGACAAGGTACTACTGGATCCTACAGGAAACTGCAGCTAGCATCAGCTACCTAGCAGCTAGCGAGTGTAGTTTGGTCAAAAGCAAATAGTTCCTACAGGGACTGCAGCTAGCTAGCAGCTAGTGGGTATAGTTCAGTCGAAAGAAAATAGTTCCTACAGGAAGCTGCAGCAGCTAGCTAGCAAATAGCAGCAGCTAGCTAGCAGCTAGCGGGTGTAGTTCGGTCAAAAGAAAATAGTTCCTACAGGGACTGCAGCTAGCTAGCAGCTAGTGGGTATAGTTCAGTCGAAAGAAAATAGTTCCTACAGGAAGCTGCAGCTAGCAGCAGCAGCTAACTAGCTGCAGTTTCATGTAGGAAATAACTAGCAGCTAGCGAGTGTATTTCAAAAGAAAATAGTTCCTACATAAAACTGCTCACAGGTCTATGGATTATCTTGAGTAACCGGGTTTCTGGAAAGAGACATTGCAGTTGAGTTTTTCAAATGTATTTTTTGGTGCTTTGAGCACCACAAGCCGAGTGCCATCCAGTTCCATTGTATTGGACAGAAGACAGACATCGCTAGCGCCAATAATCAAATTGCTCTTGTTTTTTTGTTCGACTTGCGAGGTTTATGGGACGGGGCGCCTACTGTATGTTCAGTGTTTCCCCTATATATATTCTAGATCTGCGCCACCCCAGAAAAACAGCAGCCGCTGCTAGCCACAGGTATTTTTGTTTTTGTTTTTGTTTTGGTTGTGGTGAGGAGAGAGGAGAGGAGAAGAATTCTTATGGGCGTGCTCTTGCTCGCTCCCTCCTCCGCAGTCGTTCACTATGAATTCCCACACCAATATGTGTGTCTGTCTCTCTGTGTGCCAGAGATATTTCGACGATAGAGACAGCTCAACTTGCATGCCCCCCTTGGGAGACTTGTCTAGCCAATCACAAGCTGTCATTTAGGAGACCGGAAGAGTACTATAATTGAAAATGTCATTACATTTAAATAAAGTAAATACGTTTGATAATACAAGTGTGGTGATGCAAGTTAATTCGGGAAAAACGGCAATTAAGAATGAATAATTGGAAGAATGAATGCTAGCTAGCAGCTAGATAATGCCCTCTAAACGGTCACCCAGTATGGGTCACATATAAAGTTAAACTGTTTGTCAAATCACAATTTTCAGGTGGACAGTCTTACCTGGGTTGTAGCTAAGTGGGGTACAGCCATGGATGGAGTGACGCAAAAAAAGAAGTATAATACTGTGTGTGTGTGTGTGTGTGTATCATTTTTCGGATCAGCAAAAAAAAGAAGTGTAATGCAAAATCATATTTTTCCAAACTTGTGCTGTAGTATAACCAGCAGGAGGCCATTGATGTGTGACGTGATTTTGGTGACACTACATTGTATGAGAGTGAAGTTATGGAATGATTTTCCCAATAAAAATTCACAGAAATTATGCAAAATCATATTTTTCCAAACTTAGTGCTGTAGTATCAGTGTTTCCCCATTGCTCCAGGATAATCGTTATTATATCCTGTAGTAGGGATGTTCATTTTGAAAAATGTCCAAAATCGAAAATCGGGGAAAATTAACGATGAATTATCGATTATCGATCATATTAATAATTTTTTTTTTTTTTTTTTACAAAATGAATGCCTATGGCAGAAAATACGAAATACAATGTGTTCTCCTCAATTAACTCTTTATTTCAATGTGTCTCCTCTCCAACACTCTGCTGTCCCCGGCGCATGCCGGTGTGAATTCCCCATGTTTAAAACAGTTTTGTTGGCACAAAGGCCCGTGCCCAGCCAGAAAACTAGAGACTATATGAAGCTCCACCTCACGTTAGTCGGCTGTGCAATTGAGTGGGGCGAGGAGGAACGAATTCCACCCAAACCTAGTCCGCAATTATTGTTTTTTAATAATAACAATAATCGATAAGAATTCCACATGATCGATTCCATTCCTTAACGATCAATTATCGATTTTCGATAACTGATGAACATCCCTATCCTGTAGTGTGTGGTGTGCCAGTATTTTCAAATCTTGTAGTGTGTGCATGTTTGAGATTATAGAGAATAAAATCTGTGAAGATTCTCCTTATGTGCGTGACGCAGCCAGATTTCTAAATCGGCTAGGATTTTCAAACTCCTGTAGTCTGAGCCCAGCTTAAGGGATGTCACTTAATTGAGGGGAAAGGACGGCTTTAATCACTCGCTCGCTCTTTCTCCTCTTGTCTGTAGGCTTTTCACTGCGACTCTGCATCGATGTAGGTAACGTTAAAGGATGGGTTTTCCGTGGGGAATATGAATATATATTAAATCTCACGCCCCTAAGGTTTTCGAATCCGTTGAAATTTTTGAAATTGGATATTCACTGCCAGAGATATCAAGCATCTCTCACATATTTTTTGGGCCAGCCGACGCGTTTCGCGTCATCTGGCCCAAGTCCGCCTTGCGGAAGTCGTGCACCTATGAACTACAACTGTTGTTGGCCATGGTCCCGCCTCTAGAGGTCCTCCACGCCCCTTCAGAGGCCTTGACCAAAACAAAAACGCAGCCATCTTTTCAACCGCCTAGCCTGCTGTAGCTAATATTAGCTTCCCATAGTTCCTTGCAAAGAGACCATTATCTCGGGAACGGAAGCACTAATCGACACGGGACTGGCGGCATTGGAAAGCTCGTCAAATTTTACATCTAGTAGTAGGTGGGTTGAAGTAACGAAATCAACGCTGAGCAATGTACCCGTTTTTACACATTTTTACAGAAAATAGTTACAACATCAGATGCGCGTAACTCCTACGAAAATGCCTTAAAATGCATGAATTTTTTTTTATGAAGACATCTCCCGACATATATACTACCGTTTACATTTGGTGCAATTTGGAGGCAATTTTATTTTCGATTTATTTCTTGTTCTTTGTATATTTTATTGTCGAAGCCTTCTTCTTCTTCTTCTTTGAGTTTTATGGCGGTTGGCAAACATATATGTGCATTACCGCCACCTACTGGAGTTTGATATCAGCCAAATGCCTGAGGGGTGGGCATAAAAACGAAGGCCACGCGAGCCCAGTGCATTGTGGGAAATGTAGTATTTCGAGTCCCCGCACCCGCACCCCCCCCCCACACACAGAGTGGATTTCGGTTGATATCTCTGTGAGTAAACCTCCAATTTCAAAAATTTCAACGGATTCGAAAACCTTAGGGGCGTGAGATTTAATATATATTCATATTCCCCACGGAAAACCCATCCTTTAATTGTTGCTTCAAAAAGGAACAGTGGCAGTTAAACCGTATCACTGATGGTTAAACTTACAATTAATTGGCGGTTCACATACATGCCGGACCGTGGAGCCTGGTAAGGATCAACTGCGATCCGTTGCAGCATGTGTGTGTGTCTAGGTGCGCTCGGGGAGCAAATGGATACCTTTCTTTCTTTTTTGAGATAGCAACTTTTAAACTGGTTTTACATGTTGCAAAATACAATTTAATTGACTGTATCTCCTAATAGACAGGACAGGTAGTGAGGCAGGGAGATGTGAGTGAAGGAGCAGCAGGACAGAGGCAGAGCGGAGAGGAGCAAAGACTGAATAATGACATCACAACAGAACAGTCTAATCCCACTGTTACTATTCCTTTAAATCTGGCTTCAAACAGCCAAAATGTTTCACCGGTGGTGACACAACTCCATCCTAGGGGAAACACTGGTGTTGTAATGACCTTGGTACTTGGTTGTGTGTTTGTGTATGTATGTAGCTGCGGCACACCAACGTGCAGGACGGGGAGGCAGGAGGCATCACTCAGCAGATCGGCGCAACAAATGTTCCACTGGAGACCCTCGTCGAGCAGACCAAGATGGTCAAGAATGTACGTACCACACACACTACACAGTCGCACGCTCCTCCAGTGTGTAGTGATGTTTGTTTATTTATTTATTTATTTGACAGGAACAGTGCATATTGATTAACATTACTGTAAATATGCCAGAATTAGCTAAAAGGCTAGTCTACATCTGTAGTCCCTGGGATGTCCGTAGATCTCAGTGCTACTCCCTGTGTTATATTTGTTGCTGCTGTTGTTGATCAAATATAAATATAAAAGTATCAGCCATTAAATCAGTATTAATTAATCATTACATTTGAATTAATTGGTACTCAAATTAATATTGGCTTATAATTAAATCAGTATGAACTGTTTTTATTAATGTTAGTGTTAGTATTTAAATTAGTGTTAATGTCAGTATTTTGTCTGTAGTTTGACAACACAGCCATCAAGATTCCTGGGATGCTCATCATCGACACACCAGGACACGAGTCCTTCAGGTAACACACTCTGTGTGCGTGCGTGCGTGCGTGAGTGAAACTGTAAAGTGATTTTACCAGAATCTCCAGTCTGCACTGTGGACTACAGCAGAGAGCAGTTTCACTCCTGAATCCTGCAGGGCCTGGGTCATTGTTTTCCGTGTGTGTGCGCGCGCAGGGCCTGGGTCATTGTGGTCTTTCTGTGTGTGCAGTTACCCGAGGAACAGAGGCAGCTCTCTCTGTGACAGAGCCCAGTGGTTCTCAATAGGCTTGCCGCGGTACTGTTACTGGTGTTACCCAGTGGTAAATGGTAAATGGCCTGCATTTATATAACAAAGCATTTATATAGTAAAGCGCTTTTATCCAAAGCGCTTTACAGTCGGTAGGTACATTCACCCATTCACACACCGATGGCGGCAGGTTACCACGCTGGCATGCTGGCACACCAAGGGGAGCAGTTTGGGGTTCAGTGTCTTGCCCAAGGACACTTCGACATGCAGACTGGAGGAGCCGGGAATCGAACCACCAACCTCTTTTATCCAAAGCGATTAGTGGACGACCGACCCGCTCTACCTCCTGAGCTACAGCTGCCCACTGGGGAGACATACACCGATTACATAACGTGCTCACCGGTAACACCTTTTGTTTTTATGGAGGAAGAATTGAAAGGAAAACTCCGCAGTTTCAGCGTGCGCCGGTGTAAATTACAAGCACTCCCTCTGGGCTGCAGTGTGGCTTCGCTGTTCTGGTTAGACCACCAACTATTTTCTTCACACTATTCTAATTTCTTGAAATACTGTTTTGGGGGTTTTCTGGAGCTTTAGGCCAAAATTATGAGAAATGAAACTAATAAAGGCTAGAAATATTTCACTTTGTGTTTAATGAATCTACAATCTATGAAAGTTTCACTTTTTGAAAGGAATTATGGAAAAAAACTAACTTTTCCGTGATATTCATTTTTTTGGAAAGGATCTGTATATGTATATATATATATATATATATATAATCATTAGCAGAGCATGTGAACTTCGGCATAAGGGATCTTAAAGGATGGCTTTACCGGTAATCAACACACTAATATAAGCACATGTGCAGTGTTTACCTCTCTGTGTTTTCCTCCCATTTCCTCCTCTGCCAAAGCGCTCCGTTGTGACGCATTACGCGTCACAACGGAGCTGCGGAAGTTGTGCTGGAGAGGCAGAATCTGCTCCGAGGCTGGCTGTTATTGTTTATTAAAAAATTTTAAATATGCGGACATCCACGGAGAATTGCACGGAGAATTGCACTTCACAAGCCCTAATGACTTGCAGCTGGTGGGGGCGGAGTTTCTGCAAACAGGAGCATGGAGCAAATTCACCGTGAGGTAAACAGAGAGAGAAGGCAAAACACTGGCCATGTGCTTATTTTACCTAGATTATATATGATACAAAGTGGGTTGATTACCGGTAAAGCAATCCTTTAATAATCCATCCACATACAAAAGGATTTCAGCAAAATACCCAAAAGCTGATTGCCAGTGTTTTCTAACCCCTTACTCATTAGAAGTAGGCCCATTTGCATGAATAACACATTTGTTGAGAGAAAATGTGATGAATAACAGAAGAAATTATTCCACAAGCTATTAGGGGTACGGTGGCGCAGTCGGTAGCGCTGTCGCCTCACAGTTAGAAGGTCCTGGGTTGGATTCTCACCTGGGACACTGTGAGCGCTGTGGTTGTGTTCCCCCCCATATCTTCAGTGCCTACCGCCCAGGTGGGGTATTTCGTCGTAAGGGCCTTTCTCTCTGTGTGGAGTTTGCATGTTCTCCCCGTGCTCCCCCCAGGGGGTTCCTCCGTATATAACCCCCCCCCCCCCCCCCCCATTAAAAACATGCAGAAGATCAGATCGTCATCGTCATCCGACCAGTGACGACAACATCCGAAGTTGGTCCCCGGGCGCTAGGGGTGTCACGGTACATGTATTCGTCCCGTGAATTTACGGTATGACCCTCACGGTACCTCGTTTCACGGTACATGAAACGACACGACGAATACGTCAAATCCAGAAGCACCTAAACGCTGTTTGAACGGCATTGAATTGAATTGAATTAAACGCCACAGAAGACACACCAAAACAACACAAGGGCCATAGAAATCCGCGTTCACAGAATGGGACGTTTTGTGGCGATAAGCTGTTTTGCAAATTCTGTCAACATCAAGCCAACGAGGTAAGCTTGCCAATGTAACGTTACGTAGCCGCGACAAAGTCCTTTATAGTTGCGCGTTGCGGCTAAACGTTACATAACACTGACAAGGCTGTTAACTTGTAAACAAGCAACATACATCGCGTGGGATGAGTGATGCGGTCAAGCAGACATCTGCGGATGCAGACAGGCAAGCTGCGGTGAGGAAGAGGCGATGACTCCTTGTCATGTTCCAATAATCCATTAGATGACCGAACGTAATCATATTATGCTAAACAAAACTCACATCCAATAACGTTAAGGCGCTGACAGGGTTCTTTCCCGTACTTACTGGGAAAGTGAAACCCACCCCGTTGTCTGTCAGACAGTGGGGGTATCTTTCAACAGGGGTAAAGAAGTTTTTCTTCTTCTGCCGTTTTATTCTTCTTCTGAACATGTAGGTATTTTGACGTTGACTAAAGAAACACTGCCGCCTAGTGGCCGCTTTTAGATAGGATTCCAAATTAGTGCTTACATCAAACGAAAATGCTACATAAATACAACAGGGGGAGGGGTTGGTGGGAGTATTAGGCTACTCCACACATGCGCTCTGTTTACAAACTTGTGTACAATAAAGATTTAAAGTGGGGGGAAATGCCTTTGCCCTGTCAAACAGCTGGAATACAGACATCTGAGAGGGAGGCGCACCCCACACTTTGAAAATCACTGCTCTAGAGTAAAACCTTTTTGTGTGGATTGCCTAGATCCCACATATTAGACACTATTTCTGATGGTAAAAATAGCGTAAAAAGCAGAATTCAGACATATTCAAAGGGAAAAAAACAGAATTTGGGATTTGTTGCTTTTTTTCCCCATTTTCGTACCGTGCCCCCAAAACCGAGGTACGTACCGAACCGTGACTTTTGTGTACCGTGACACCCCTACCGGGCGCTGTACGAGAAAGCGACCACTGCTCCTGGCCTGCCCCTCGGAGGAAAGGACATGCCTGGATGGGTTAAATGCAGAGGACACTTTTCACCGGCCACCGTCAGCATGAGTGTGTTGTGGCCGCATGCATGTATTGTGGTGTTCGTGTGACAATAAAAGACGGGCTTGTCCGTTACGAGAGTTTTTTTTTTTTTATGTTCGGCTGTGAAAAATGCTACCTTATCTGTAAAAGGGAGACTCATGGGTACCTATTGAACCAGTTTTCATTCAGATAAATTGAGCTGAGAGGTCAAGGGACCCCTTTGAAATAGTTTCCCCTCGCCAAAATGTAACTTATGTTTGGAGCGTTATTTAGCCCCCTTCCCAACAAGCTTTTATATATCTTGGTACCAATGCATGCCTTAGGTCTTCTAGTGTCTTCTGATAACAGGATCTCCACTGTAGCTTTAAAAATGACCCTGCTACAGCCATTTGATTGCCCGCGAAAATCTGGAGTATTGGCAGACCACTCGCGGCCCACCTGCAGTACCTCCATGGCCCACAGTTTGGGAATCACTGGCCTATAACAACCATCACTCCTCCGTTACTCCACTGCTGCTGCCCCTCACCCCGCCCAAACAACGATGCCATCGTACTGGACATCATGATGATTCAACTTGGTAGACATCGTCCGACCCTGTTTTAGATGTTTTATCACAGAAAGTATCTGAAACCCATGACCAATACAGTCATACATTTCACTTGTGGATGGAATTATCATGAAAATAAATGATTCCCCTTTTTGCTGGGGAACCCCCTCAAGGACCCCTGGGGGTCCCCGGACCCCAGTTCGAGAACCACTGCCATAGTGGTAACATCATGCTCTCTCCTCTCTTCTCTCTCTCTCTGTGTCTCTGTAGTAACCTGAGGAATCGGGGGAGCTCTCTCTGTGACATAGCCATCCTGGTGGTGGATATCATGCACGGCCTGGAGCCACAGACGCTGGAGTCCATCAACCTGCTGAAGGAGAAGAAGTGCCCCTTCATCGTCGCTCTTAACAAGGTCTGTCGCTTTCATAGAGACAAAACTGTTTCAGATTTATGGCTGTTTTTTTTTGTTTTTTTTTTGCTGTTCTGGTGTCGTTCTGTCTGTTGTAATGTTTTGTGATGATGTTGTTCTGACTTTGTTTTATGTTCTGTAGTTATTTATTGGTTCTTCCATTGGCTTGTGCCTGTTTTTTTGTTTTGTCTCTGTTCTAATGTGTTGTCGGTTGTTGATATTGTGTTTGTATTACTTTGTTATTCTCATGTTGTCTTGTTTTATTTTTTGTTTTGACCTTGTGTCTGTTGTTTTGTTGTCTGTAGAGATGAAATTATACATTAACATTAACATTTCATATCACGTTTATAGTGACCAAAGTTATCACGATTATCAGTATTATCATGGAATTGTTGAAATGTGCTGAAAAAGTTCAAAAAGTACTAATATACTCACAGAAATAATTTCACCAAGTTTTATATTGAAAACTCAGACCCAAAAAGGACTGATACACTCACTGAAATCATTTCTCTGAGGCTGCTCATCTGCATCTGGGAGACAGTTGCCAACTTTGGTTGATGATGGACAGTGAACACCATGTTTTTCAAAGCGCTGTAATCATGGTAACACGATAATCACGGTACCACGGTTTTAATGATAATGAAAATTTGAAACGGTATGGTTATCGTAAGGAATTTTGTCACGGTTATCATTAAAACCAGTTATTGTTTCATCCCTAGTTGTCCTTTGCTATTTTATTGTCGTCCTGAAGTTGTGGTTTTCCTGCTTTGTTGTTGTGTCTGTTGTTTAAATGTTGTGTCTATCCTCCTGACATTGTTGTGTGTCTTGCTTTATTTTATTGTCGTGCTCACATTGTTTTTGTCGGTCATCCTGACATCTGTTGTTTTGTTGTCTGTCATCTTGACAACGTCTCTTTTGTTTTTGTGTCTGTTGTCGTGACCGTTGTTTTGTTGTGTCTGTCATCCTGACGTCTGTTGTTTTGCTGTTGTGTGTGTTGTCTTGACATCATTGTGTGTGTTGTTTTGTTGTTGTGTGTTGTCCTGAGGGACATCGTTGTGTGTGTTGCTTTGTTTTTGTGTGTGTTGTCTTGACGTCATTGTGTGTGTTGTCTTGACGGTGTGTGTGTTGTTTTGTTGTTGTGTGTGTTGTTTTGTTGTTGTGTGTGTGTTGTTCTGACATGGCTGTATGTTGGTCTGATGTTTGCTGTGTGTTGCGTCAGATCGACCGTCTGTACGACTGGAAGAGAAGTCCTGAGACGGACGTGGTCGTCACGCTGAAGAAGCAGAAGAAGAACACCAAGGATGAGTTTGACGAGCGTGCCAAGTCCATCATCGTGGAGTTCGCCCAGCAGGTGCCAAGCATGACCTATTCATCTCAATTGAATCAAAATCGCAATATGGCGGCCGACTGCAATTTTTTAAATCGCAAGGAGGCACAATATTTGTTAAAGGAGAAATTTGTGTCAAATTACATATTGTTGTGCTGCAGAGATGGCCTTGCCTACACATCATATTCTGACTTAAGAATAGTTTGGTACAGATCCCTGCAAAAATCACACTATAGTCATTTTAATTTCTTTCAATTAAAATGAGAATAATTATTAAAACAATTACCATTCCCTCTAATATTGCAATATCAGTCAAAATAATCGCAATTAGATTTTCTTTTTTCCAAAAGTTTGCAACACTGCTACAACAGACGGCAGCTGTTGCAAACAAAAATAACGGTAACAATTCAGGATAAGAGATTTTGCTCCTTTCGTCTGAAAAGTTTGGTGGCACCATTTGCTAAATCTATTACTAATCCCTGATCCTCCAACACAAATGCAATATTTCCATACGTGACTTCCCCCCCCTTCCCCGACAAGTCATGGCAGACCTGCTGTTGCGCAACCGCACTTGTTGCAATTTGCACGTTATTATTCTCCCATGTCGGCACCAGGCGTTCCTTCTCTCCAGTGCCTACGACAGTGGCGAAGCGTGCCTATCAGACCCGGGCCTTCTATACCGTAACCAGTGACAGTGACATACTGACAGATTGTCAGTAACACAGTAACAGTAATACTGTTCGGTTTAACTTACCAATGACGTTCACTTGATGACAAAACCCATCCTCCCGAAAAGCAACAAGCAAGCCCTCCGAGCACACAGCAGTAATATAGAGCATCTCGTGCCGAACTGCATGTAAACGAAGCGTAAAGTTCCCAGTTGCTAGCGTGGAAATGACGAAAATATTATATTTTTGCAGCTTGACAGCTCCAGAAATCCTTTGAAAACTACCACTGCGCGCATCCATTTGCTACTTCATCACAACCACAACATCATAAACTCCTCCCTCCTTGTGCTTCATCTCGTCTCCTGGTTGGTTTGTATTTGCGAATGCCTGGAAATATCCCCTCCACAACTCAACTAATTGTGATTGGCTAACCCCACAACTCAATGGAATTCTGATTGGTTAAAACACCCGTCATCAAAATTGTTGTCCCCATGTCATGACCAGAGTCGGGTCTTCGCGAAAGGGTTGCTGGCTTGCTGTCAATCAACTACCATTTGCCGGTGGAGGCTGGTCCTATTTTAACCCCATATTTGCTGAAACAAAGTGAGTCCAAGATCATAACAATTTAGGGACATTATTACTGTTATTTCAGTGAATAAAAACTAATAAATAACAAATACAAATAATTTATTAGGGGGAAAATTCTTTTCTTTTCCATTTCTTCTTGGGCCTTCACTGAATACCTAGAAGGCCCTGACGGTTCGTTAGAATGGAGTACATGTATTTAAAATACAAAATATGAGTAACTGTATTCCATCCCAGATACAATTTAAATTGGTGGTTTAAAACAAAACATGCTGAAGAAGGTCTCAACATTACATCCTCAGTCCGCGTCGCGACCGCATTGCCCTCGTGTTTGCGTACATTCAGAGTGACTCAGACAAATGGGTTCAGCAAGACGAGTTTGTATTCCAAAAGTAACCCAAAGTATTTAGAATCCGTAATCTAATGGAATATGTTATAAGTATCTGTTCTCGTGACTCTGTGTGTTTGTGTGTGTGTGTGTGTGTGTGTGTGTGTGTGTGTGTGTGTGTGTGTGTGTGTGTGTGTGTGTGTGTGTGTGTGTGTGTGTGTTGGTCAGGGACTGAACGCGGCATTGTTCCATGAGAATAAAGACCCCAGGACTTTCGTGTCTCTGATCCCCACCTCGGCCCACAGCGGAGACGGGATGGGGAACCTCATCGCCTTGCTGGTGGAGCTCACCCAGACCATGTTAGCACGCCGGCTAGCACACTGTGACGAGCTCCGCGCTCAGGTCATGGAGGTAAGACACGCGTGCGTGTTTGTGCTTGTTTGATCAAGATTACTATGGGAACATCAGTTGGCATCACATCCAGTAGACGTCCATTCTAAGTTGGCAGCTAAGATACAATTCCCATTAACTCCAATTATAATTAACATTAACTCCAATTGTGATTCGTGTTTTAACATAGAATTGCATGAAAAAAGATAAAAACACGCACATCCATGCCGGTGCAGAGCTGGAAGTAGACAAAACTGGAAAAAGGAAGAAAATGGCTCCCACACTGCAGGGCACTGCAAATTACTTCATTTTATTGCACCGAGGTGGTAACGTTTTGAACAAAGTGACAAAAGCACAATGCCATCTTAAATACCCACATGATACAGTCACATGGGTTGACTAACTCATGTGACAGGCAAAGTGTGGAGTGTGAAAAAGCCAGATAAATAGATACAAAAAGTTACCACCTCGGTGCAATGAAAGTAACTTGGAGCCCTGCTGTGTGCGAGCTATTTTATTCCTTTTAACACATTGACTGCCAGCCCTTTTTTCAATGCTGTAGGTAGGTTCTGCCAGGTTTTTTTTTGAGGATTCTGGCTCATTTTACAAGAGCCGAGGATTCTTTTCTGCTAAGATTTTGTGAACACACAATATCTCAAAACAACTAATAGAATGTGTGCTTTCTCTGTCTAAAAGAGTTAGTTTGTAGAGTTAGTAGTTATGTAAGCATTAGCAGTTGAATACAGCATGGTTTCAGCGTCAGAAAAATAATTCAGAGATAAACGGCTTTTTGTGAAATTCGATAGAACAGTCACTTTAACCATTCATTTTTGGCATCAGTAAGACCTAAACAATAGTTTTGAACAGTAATTTCCTCCATAACAGCAGGAAACTCCCCTCTGCTTCCAACTCCTCCCTCCGTGGGCGTTCCTCTTGGCTGCAGCCAGCGGCCGTGTCACAAGCTTGTCACCAGTCTCACTGCTTTGCAGCTGCTGTGCGGCTGTGCCTGTCTGAGCGGCCGCTCTTTGAGGAAGTCTGGTTGGACTCGCTCGCTTCTTGGAGTTTTGGTTGAGAGCTTTGATCAAGCTTTTGCGATTCTGGTCATATTTATGCTGCGTGTTTCAAAGTGTGTTCCATCCGTGATCTATTATGCAAATTTGCAATCCCGCACTGCCAGCAATCAGCGCGAAAACGAAAGCGTTTTCGCCAATCCATTTTCATGAGAATGGCTTCGTCACACTGCTTTTTGCTTGCCTTCCTCCTTCCTTGTCGCCACTTAGTGGGTCGGTGGAATGGGTTGTACACGTTGTACACGTCCAATACTTATATAAGAGATGTAAAAGGGTTAGATGCACATCCCACCGTCAAAAAAAAAAAATCGATTTTTTTTACGTATTAATACGTCAATGGCAGTGAACCGCTGGATTTTTTTTGACGTATTAATACGTCAGTGGCAGTGAACGTGTTAACATACTGTAGAATTCCCATAGAATCCCTTTGTAATTTAGCGTTGTAACATAGACTTCCCAGACTTCCATTGTAATTTCACATTCTAACATACAATTCCCATAGACTTCCATTGTAATTTGGAGTTGTAGCATAGAATTCCCATAGACTTCCATTGTAATTTAGCCTTGTAGCATAGAATTCCCATAGACTTCATTGTAATTTAGCATTCTAACATAGAATCCCCATAGACTTCATTGTAATTTAGCATTCTAACATAGAATCCCCATAGACTTCCATTCTAACATACAATTACCATGGACTTCCATTCTAATGGCCTGCTAATGTAGAATTCCTACAGACTAGGGTTTCCTCAGCTTGGAGATATATCCCTCTTTTTATTGATTTTTTACATATTTTTTATTGTGTGTGTGTGTGTGTATGTGTGCAGGTCAAGGCTCTCCCTGGTATGGGGACAACAATCGACGTGATCCTGATTAACGGAACTCTGCGGGAGGGAGAGACCATCATCGTGCCGGGGGTGGAAGGACCAATCATCACACAGATCAGAGGCCTGCTGCTGCCCCCCCCTCTGAAGGAGCTACGGGTCAAGGTGCTCACTAAGGGAATTTATTCTGCTCTATGCAGAGTTTCCCAAACTGTTTTCTGATCTATATAGAACAGAGAAAGGTTTGGGAATAGAGAGCTGCGTAGGCCTGAGATTCCGGTCTCAGCCCGCCCCGGCCCATGACATTCAGGCCCGAGCCCGGCCCAGCCCCCAGGAGTTATGAAATTAATCAGCCCCAGCCCGCCGCAAGGCCCGACGTCAATATCACGATATGACGACACATCTCTCTCTCCCTCTCTCTCTGTGCTGTGCTCTAAACTGGACAGCCAGCGCAGCTCTCTCTGTCTGTCCCTCTCCCCCTCTCTTTACACACACACACTACGACACATCTCTCTCTCACCGCAGCTCTCTCTCTCTGTCCCTCTCCCCTCTCAGTACACACACACACTAGGGATCGACCGATATCAGTTTTTCAGGGCCGATACCGATACCGATTATTGGTAATCAAAATGACCGATAGCCGATATTTGGAACCGATATACATTTGCAGTAAAAATAAAAATCTTGGTGTCAAAATTTTAAATAACACAACTCGTTGTGGAAATGCATTTTCCTCAGTTTATCTAACTGCAATATTAATTGAAAATATTCACATTAAAGTGTTGATCTGTGTGTGTGTGTGTGTGTGTGTGTGTGTGTGTGTGTGTCACAACCTATAACCTGTTCCCATTTCCATGTGTATGCTCACTCTAGTGGAGACTTGGGAACATCAACTGTGGAGACAAGGGTGTATTCACACCTCTAGGTCGTTTGGCTTTGGTTGGATTCAGGGGCTTAATTTATACAATTGTTGCATTTGTGCCTTGGTTCATTTGTGTTCACACAGCCACAAATCAAACCGGTAAATACAGTAAGAAAGCAACACATCTGACTACAGTGTGTAGGCTCCAATAAAACAGGACAGGTTGCTGATATGGGATGGGATTCATGGCTTCTGTTCAGATATGAAAGACGACATGTTTCCAACCATATAAAGTTAGTCAGACTTTTCTAGTAGAACAATGTAGCCTACTATATCTTATACTGAAGTAGAACCATACTGTAACTGTAGTAGCCTAGGCTACATTACAGGTTCATTTGAACAAAACATTAATTAGAGCAGCTTATGGAATTTATAAATGTCCTTTGTAGCAGTGTAGAGACTAAATATCTGCAAATGACATCTCAAAGACAGGATGCTGTTGAGAAATATTTGAGGCTGTCTTCAATTCTGCTAAAACAGCATTGGAGAGTTTTATGCTGTTGGTATCCTATTTTATGGTTAAGTAGCCTATATTTGCATGCCTACTCATGGCTGCAGACAGTAGTGTCACGAGCAGAGCCGTGATCCCAGTCTCATCTCTCTCTCACACAGCTGCAGATGGTTAAGTGACGTTAACGAGCAGGCCACTTTGTGCAAGCCGTGTGCCGTGTGCTCTCTCGTCTCTCTCTCTCTCCCTCTCTTTATCTATCTCTCCCTCTCTCTCTGCCTCGCGCAAATGCGGGACATCGTCTCAATTTGCGGGACGCGTGAAAAGTGTTGAAAATGCGGCGCAGTCCTGCACAAAGCGGGACAGATGGTCACTTATCACTGCAAGAAAGTGCATTTGGCGGATTTCAACTCACGCTTCTATCAAACCTACCATATCTCCACGCTTAATTTGCACTGCATGCCATGCAGCCAGGGAGCGCTTCATACGAATCATCTACTAATAAGAATGATAGATCAGACGATTGTGGTGTTTATGCAATGTCAGCCTAGATAACTATGATGTTTATTCACTTTATTGCAAGCTTGGTAGCCTGCTGCGGACTGCGGACTGTCAGTCAGTCCGCTGCGCTGCACAGACCCACACGGCACGCTGTTGAATGAAGGCACAAGGCAGCTCGGATTTCATCTGAGAAGCCCTCTGATAGGCTAATACTCACCAATCAGATAGCGCTGTGGGCAGGACATTTGCACAGCAGCAACACAGAGCAGCAACACAGAGAAACACACAGGCTGTTAGAGCTGCATTCTGAGCCAATAGCGCATTTTTTAATTAATTTATTATATCGGCAAACAGCCAATGAAAATGCCGATACAGATAATCGGCAAAATGCTGAATATCGGCCATAATAATCGGCCAAACCGATAATCGGTCGACCCCTAACACACACGCTATGACTATGATGCGCTGCAATCACTTGACTACAGCCTAGCAAATCCAACTTGCCACAATAATAAGACATGTTGTTTCTCTCTCTCGAGAACCATCTGTAAACAATCGTTTACGCCCACAAACTGAAACATTATGTCACTCAAGCATATCAAATTAAAACAGCAGACTCACTGTTTAGATTGAATGTGTCCATTTGCAGCCACCTTTGCAGCTTTCCCTGCTGCATTAGGAACTTTCAAAAACTCCCTCTGCTAGCTTTTAGCTTGTCTGCTAGTTAGCGTGTCCATCTCAACTTTTGACGTAGTGCTTAGCTTGTTTAATTTTCACTGGCAGCTGGAGGACTTCCTGAAATAATTTTTCAAAATAAAAGCATATGCTGTTGTGATGTGCTGTCTGCTGTGTAAAATTAAGCGAGAAATACAACTTTTTTTCTTTTATTTTTGAAACAAGCCCCAGCCCGAACCTCATTGAAAAAAGAAAATAGACGAAACCGGCCCGAATTGGCGAGGCCCGAGGGGCCCGTTCGGGTACCCTCGGGCTTGCAGCTCTCTATTTGGGAAACACTGCAGTACTGCAGGAATGAGTCCTGGTCTGGTGGGTGCGTCGTTGGCCTGGCGGGCCCGCCGGTCCTGTAGAAGGGGAAACACTGCGTTAAGCAGTGTCATATTTGAATGTCGATAATATATGTATGTATTTTCTTTATTTTATTTTCCTGTGTCTGAGCTTGTTAATTTTAGTTTTTTGTGTTCTAAGAGAAAAAATAAAATATTGAAAAAAAAAGAGAGAAAATAAATGTGGATGAAATCCCTTGGTTCATACACTTAACCCGGAAGAGGGTGTCACTTTAGCTCTCTATTGAGTACAGTATTTATGAGCTGACTGCTGTATTGTTCATTTGTGTGTGTCTGTGTGTAGAACCAGTATGAGAAGCACAAGGAGGTGTGTACGGCTCAGGGGGTGAAGATCCTGGGGAAAGACCTGGAGAAGACGCTGGCAGGGCTCCCCCTGCTGGTGGCTCACCATGACGACGAGATCCCCGTGCTCAGGGTAACACACACAGAAACGCACCCTGTTGTTCGCTCACCATGACGACGAGATCCCCGTGCTCAGGGTAACACACAGAAAGACACAAACTAGTTTTTATACTTTTTTCACCAAGGCCACAGAAAAACCATTGCAAGTCAATGTCAGCTGGAGTAGGGATCTTAACATTTAATCTAATATAATCATTTGGGATATGGTGTGGATGAATATCATTTTATCTTCCAGGAACCCCAATCACCAATTGATTCATTATAACAACGCCCATAGACTATATTGTACCCCTCGTAAATTATCTCTTTGATGGTGCCCTGAGACAGACGCTTTTGTCCAAAGCGACTTACAATATCTAATTTTGTCAACGGTACAGAAAACACCTATGCAACACAATCAATGGTCACTAATATTTTGATAGACTAGAGTAGTAGGACGTAGTTTGAGAAGGAATAAGTAACATGTAGCATTAGTAGGTTTGAGAGGGATTTTTTCCTCTTAATTAAAAGATGTTAGTTCAAGAAGGGCCCAGGTGTAGCCTGAAAAGATGAGTTTCCGCCGAAAGATTGGCAGCGATTCTGCCGTTCTGACGGAAGGGGGGAGCTCATTCCACCATTGTGGCGCCAGGAACGAGAAGAGTCGCGATCGGGACGAGCGACTTTTGAGCCCACGTAGCGGTGGAGGAGCGAGGCGATCTGGATGGGTGGAGGAGTGGAGGGAGCGATGAGAAGTTTAGAACTTGACCATAGATTACAGATACCGAGGGGCTGTCATGTGGACTGCCCTGTAGGCCAGTACCAGTGTCTTGAATTTGATGCCAAGCCAAGATGGGAAGCCAGTGAAGGTCAAGGAGAGGGGAGTGACATGAGAGAATTTAGTTAGTTAGTTGAACACCAAACGGGCTACAGCGTTCTGAATGAGCTGAAGCGGTCGGATGGCTGAGGCAGGTAGCCCAGCCAGAAGAACATTGCAGTAGTCCAGGCGGGAGATGACAAGTGCCTGGAACAGGAGTTGTGTCGCTTCCCTTGTGACAAACGGACGGGTTTTGCAGATGTTGTACAGGGAGAACCTACAGGAGCGAGCAGTTGCTGCAATGCAGGCCGAGTTGGACAGCTGGTTGTCGAGGATCACTCAGAGGTTCTTAGCTGTTTGAGAAGGGAACACCGTAGTCTTGTCAATGGAGATGGAAAGGTCAGGAATGGACCGGATTTCAGAAATGAAGAAGGTGGTCTTTGCTGTTGAGACAGCACATGTAAAGTTAGAGAGGATAAGGTGGTAAGCAGAGAGATCTTTGGGGTTCTGTGTTTTTCTCCATTTCCTCTCAGCTGCCCGAAGCTCTGTTCGCAGAGATTCAGACGACCAAGGAGCAGGGGGAGAGGATCGAGGAGGTTTCGAGGTGAGAGGGCAGAGAGAGTCAAGAGCAGAGGAGAGAGAGGATAAGAGAGTAGTGGAAGCCTCCTGAGTGGATAGGAGAGAGAACTGCTCAGCTGAGGGAAGCAGGGAGAGGACAGCCAAAGAGAGGGATGTGGGTGAGAGGGGTTTTTAGCTTGCGTCGGGTGGTGATAGTATGAGTGGGTGATGGGAGGTGGTTGGGGAGGGAGATGGGAAGGGAGATCGGATAAAGTGATGATCAGATACAGGGAGAGGAGTGACAGTGAGGTTGGACGTGCAGCAGGATCGGGTGAAGACCAGGTCAAGCAGGTTCCCTGCCTTATGAGTGGGTGGAGATAGAGAGAGGGAGAGGTCGAAGGATGAGAAGAAGTTAAGGAAGAGGGGAGATTGCAGGGTTACCGCCTGGATGTTGAAGTCACCCAGAAGAACGAGTGGAGTGTCATCCTCAGGAAAGACTGAGAGGAGGGTATCCTATCCATCTCATCAAGGAAGTTACCAAGCTGACCAGGTGGGCGGTAGATCACCACAATGTTGAGCATGACAGGTAAGGATACAGCAACTGCATGGGACTCAAAAGAGGATATAGAGAGATGAGAGAGTGGAGTGACCGTGTACCGGTAGGTCCATTTCGGTGAAATGAGGAGTCCGGTGCCTCCCCCACGCCCAGAGGCTCTGGGGGTTTGGGAGAAAGAGTAAGCGGCAGAGAGAGCTGCAGGAGTAGCAGTGTTTTCAGGTATCATCCAGGTCTCTGTGAGGGCTAGAAAGTGGAGGGATTGAGATAGAGCCTAGATCCTCTTTGCGCGAGCCGAGACGATGGCGGCTCTAGACTCTTTCATTGGCGCAGCCGATAGAAATAATACAATCATGTCAAAACCATTCCCTCACTGCGGTGTCAAACAAACTGCGTGGTTGCCAGGTTTGTGGCCCTTTGGAGCACCAAATGGGGGTTGAAACTCACCATATACCGGTATCTGGCAACACTGCAAACAAGCCAATGCCTCGTGGAGGGATTGGGTCAGTGGCAGGGACCCAGAAACAGAGCGCTTCAGGGCGTATTGTTGCAGCTGGCATTTCCTCGTCGTTAACGAGAAATGAGCAAGCTGCAACAATCAAGTCACCAGCATCGGAGTTTTAACGATAACCAAAGCAGCTGTCTGGAGGTTTGGAGCTGCATCCCAGAGAGAGACAGACTGAACATCAGAATGTTTTCATATATATATATATATATATATATATATATATATATAATATATATATATTAATCAAGTCGGTGTGAATGTTTTCATCACTTTTATCATTCTTTATATCATATATATATATATATATGCACACTTAAATTTGCACTAAAATTCACATTTATTGTCAGCTTTCGGTTAGCAAGACCTTCATCAGAGCATACAGCTAAAAAATAAATGAACTAAAAACTAAATCAAACACTTACTGTGTGGTTTTGCGGTAAAAGTGGCTCTCCTCTTGACTTTGACCGGCTAGTGTGGCTCTCATTGAGAAGGTAGTGAGGATCACTGAGATAGAGCATGAGCTGAGATGGTCTCAGTTTTCTTAACAGCTGACTGGCAGTTCCAGAGTCCTGCAGCAATAGTAAAAGGAAATGGGAAAATACACATAGTTAGGTAGATGAGCAGCTAGATAGTCAAAGAGAAGTAACAAAAACCCTATTCTCTGGCCTACCCTTGATGGACTCCCTAGTCTTCGTGCCCAGAGGCTGCTGCTAGGGCTGCCGCTCTAGACTGACTATGCCAAGAAGTACTGGCCTGGGAGGGGGCTAGGCCACACCCTTGCAAATTAGCGTACAACTTCACAGCTGGACAATAAGCCCAGTCCTTTCACAAAAATGAAACTGCATTAACCACACAATCAGTCACTGACTAATTACCCAGTATAGCAGAGAATGGCAACAATACTAGTCTACTGAGCAACACGCAGCAACTAGAATCCACCAGAAACCATGTTAATAAATCTCATCTGCTACAGCCATTGGATTTGTATCACTATATATTATATCGGGGGATTAAGAGGAGAAATGACCAGGGTTAAAATCAAGGAGACTCCCGCGAAAATCAGTGTATGTTAGCGAAGGACAAGTGTTGACAGGCAGGTATGATGTCCAATGTGTGGCCCTTCGCTTACTTTATGGAAGTCAGTATGGCCCTCTGGAAAGAAATGTTGCCCACCTGACTGGTCTGTTGTGGTCCCAGTATAATGACCAGTCTGGTCTGTTGTGGTCTGGTTTGCAGGATGAACTGGTGCGGGAGCTGAAACAGACGCTGAACTCCATCAAACTGGAGGAGAAAGGAGTTTATGTCCAGGCTTCCACACTGGGATCACTGGAGGCTTTACTGGAGTACCTACGCACATCAAAAGTCCCTGTGAGTACCTGTCTGTCTGACTACCTGTCTGTCTGTCTGACTGACTGCCTGTCTATCTGCCTGCCTGTCTGACTGCCTGTTTGTCTGTCTATCTGCCTCCCTGTCTGCAGTATGCTGGTATTAACATCGGTCCAGTTCATAAGAAGGATGTGATGAAGGCCTCCACCATGCTGGAGCACGACGTACAGTATGTCACCTCATACTCTACTCTCTTTCTACTTTTTACTGTGTTTTAGTCTACTAGGAAGGGGGGGCTCCCCATCCACCCATGCACCCGAAGGATATATAAAAATAAATAAATAATAAAATCACTTAAATCTTTGACGACAACAAATAAAATGATACGTACAGAAAGGGAAAAAAAGAAGTGCTTGGGATGTGTCTTTCATATAGCCTTATAGGTTGATTGGTTTACAACTGTCCAGTGTTGTCTTTTTGAGTCTTCCATTTTCCCCATTTACTCTCCAGTTGTTCTTCCTGTAGTCTCAGGATGTCGGTTTTTCCATTAAAAAAAAAGATCTTCCATAGTTGTTAGTCGTTGGTCTTTTGTTGGTGGCGTTTCCCTTCCCCAGTTCCTAGTGATGGATTTTTTGGTTGTTACTAGCAGTATTTTAGTCAGATTATCACTTCCCGAGATAAAGTGCCAAACAACTCTTTTCAAGCATTTTGTGAAAATCACATTTAGGCTTCAAAAGTCAACAAAGTAGTAGTCCGGGTAGTGTAGCGGTAGATTCCCTGCCTGCCAACACGAGGGTCGCAGGTTTGTATCCACGTGTTACCTCCGGCTTGGTCGGGCATCCATACAGGCACGATTGGCTTTGCCTGAGGGTGGGAAGCCGGATTCGGGGTATGTGTCCTGGTCGCCGACTCGCTGCACTAGCGCCTCCTCTGGTCAGTTTGGGCGCCTGGTCGGGGTGGAAGGGAACTGGTGGGAATAGCGTGATCCTCCCACGTGCTACGTCCTGCTGGTGAAGCTCCCCCTGCTCATACAACAATCCCATTGACTTTGAGAAGAGGGAACCAGGAAGTGCTAACATCCGGGTCTTTAGGACTCATTCATGCAGCAGTTTATAGATGATGTTCATACATGGATTGAAACCAACCCTGCCAAACACAACGTGCCTAATTGCGACAAAATCAATGGTCTGTGCTGAGGTTGATGTAGAGTTTGCCGCGGTTTGCAGGTACGCTACGATCCTGGCCTTCGACGTGAAGGTGGAGAGAGAGAGTCAGGAGATGGCCGACAGCCTGGGCGTGCGAATCTTCTCTGCTGAGATCATCTATCATCTGTTTGACGCCTTCACCAAATACAGGGAGGACTACAAGAAGGCCAAGCAGGAGGAGTTCAAGTAAGTACAGAGAAGATTACAAGAAGGCCAAGCAAGATGAGTTCAAGTACAGAGAGGACTACAAGAAGTCCTTGTCAATGGAGATGGAGAGGTAAGTGAGAGGGCAATCTTAACCTGGGAGAAAGAGTACCTCTGTCTTACCAAGATTGAGCTTGAGGCGGTGGGCAGACATCCAGTCACCAATGTTTTTGAGGCATACAGAGATGCGTGCCTCAATTTGGGTGTCAGTGGAAGGAGAGGTAGAGCTGTGTGTCGTCAGCATAGCAGTAATAAGAAAAGCCATGAGATGAGATCACATGAGATCTGATATAGAGAAGGAATAGCATAGCAGGGAATAGCAATAGCATTCACTTAATCCCTTATTTGTGTGTGTGTGTGGTGTGTGTGTGTGTGTGTGTGTGTAGACACATAGCAGTGTTCCCAGTCAAGCTGAGGATCCTCCCTCAGTTCATCTTTAACTCCAGAGACCCCATCGTGATGGGCGTGAACGTGGATGCCGGCGTGCTGCGGCAGGGGACGCCGCTCTGCGTGCCCAGCAAGGGGGTAAGCCTGTGTGTGTGTGGTTGTGTACAGTGTTGTGTAAGCCTGTGTGTGTGGTTGTGTACAGTGTTGTGTAAGCCTGTGTGTGTGGTTGTGTACAGTGTTGTGTAAGCCTGTGTGTGTGGTTGTGTACAGTGTTGTGTAAGCCTGTGTGTGTGGTTGTGTACAGTGTTGTGTAAGCCTGTGTGTGTGGTTGTGTACAGTGTTGTGTAAGCCTGTGTGTGTGGTTGTGTACAGTGTTGTGTAAGCCTGTGTGTGTGGTTGTGTACAGTGTTGTGTAAGCCTGTGTGTGTTGTTGTGTACAGTGTTGTGTAAGCCTGTGTGTGTGGTTGTGTACAGTGTTGTGTAAGCCTGTGTGTGTGGTTGTGTACAGTGGTAAAGCGCTCATACTCGAACAAGGCTCCGCGAGGTACGTGCGGACCTCACGCTGGGGCAGATGCTTTTATACTCGGAAGTGATCAGCATGTATTGTACAATGGTAATAGTGAGAACAGCCCATGAAAAGTCGCAATGAAACGCTATTCACTCTCAAATGACCGTACATCAGCACATGAATGAATCGCCAAACTCCCTCCGCGGGGGAGCCAATGCGAGCGTCAGCTTGTGTATATGTGTCAGGTTTTGTTTTTTTGCCCCGATTTTTTTTTATTCCATTTTTATCCCCCATTAGTGCTAATTTTAATTTATTTATCCTGGTTGCTGCTCCACCCTCTGCCGATCTGGGGAGAGCCGAAACTGGCTCCATGCTTCCTCCGAGACATGGGCAGTTAGCCAGCCGCTTCTTTTCACCTGACAGGAGAAGCTTCACCGGTAGGACATAGCACGTGGGAGGATCACGCTATTCCAACGAGTTCCCCTCCCTCCGAACAGGCGCCCCTAACAAACAGAGGAGGCACCACATCAGCAACCAGGATATTGCATGTTTTTGGTGTGGGGTTCCTATATGAAGGAAACCCCCAGGGGGCACGGGGAGAACATGCAAACTCCACACAGAAAGGCCCTTTTGACGACCCCACCCGGGCGGTGGGCACTCGAGGACATGCGGACGAGCACGCATTCCTTCAGCGCTCACAGCGTCCCAGGTGGGAATCGAACCCAGGACCTTCTAGCTGTGAGGCGACAGCGCTTACCACTGCACCACCATGCCCCCCTTGTATATGTCCGTTTATAATCAAAGTAACTATAACTAATAAATATTAGATGAATCACGTTGTCATGTTGCTCATTACTAATGCAATACAAGTTGGATTTAACCCTGTATCATAGGCTGCTGAGGCTGCTTTTCATTTGCGTTTTAATTTACCAGTTCCTGGCATAATGAAACATCTCGGTTTAGATCATGGCCAGGAAATCACACCGGTTTAAGCTCGTACACCGGACCGGAGAAATCGACCCATGCCTAGTTAGTTATTATGGCATGCCTAATGTTAGCCATATTTTCCTGTTAAATAACGTTTAACAGGAAGATCTTTAGCCACCCTCTCTATATTAGTATCAGTTATTAACTTTAAAGGAAAATTGTTTTTTTTCATATTGCATTGCAATATGAAACAAATTTAATCTTTTGCTCTGGTCTCACCCCTTCAAACTGCACATCTGATGAACTCCACATAACTGATAATTTCCGCCTCTCATTCAATGTCACACTCTGCCTCTCCACAACCAAGCCACCATGTTCCATCTCATATCGGAATATTAAGGACATTCATCTGGATACCCTCTCCTCCAATGACACTATTCACTCACTGATGAACTGGTCACTCAATATAACAACGGATTAAACAACATTCTCAACTCCCTTGCTTCAGTGAAAACTGAAACTGCACCCTGGTTTAACCGCGAACTCCGGTCCATGAAAGCCAAAGGCCGTCAACTTGAGCGTCTCCATGCAGAAACTGGTCTCACTATTCACAAAGAAATGCACAAAACTCACATATTACTTTACAAGGACTCAAACCAAATCTGACTACTACTCCCGGTTAATCTGTTTCAATGAAGGTAACACCAAGACTCTGTTCTCACTACTGAACAAAATTCTCCATCCCCCAGATTCCCTACCCCCCCACACCTGTACTCTACTGACACCTGTAACTCCCTAATGCTGTTTTTCAATGAAAGAATTCACAACATCCACCAGCACTTAAGTCCTAACCTTCCTCCTCCACCTCTGCACCCCTCCCGCACTGTCAGCCTTTCTCCTGTTTCCAACTCCCAGGTGCCTTCATTATCTCTGACCTCATCCATAAATCCAAGCCCTCCACATGCCAGCTCGATCTCCTCCCCACAGCTCTGGTCAAATCCTGCCTCTCCTCTTTGCTCCCCTTCATAACTGCCATCATTCACTCTTCACTCACTACTGGAAGTGTTCCCTCACTCTTCAAAACTGCAGCTGTCACCCTGATCCTGAAAAAACCTGGTTCAGATCCCAACAACTTCAATAACCTCCGCCCCATTTCTAACCTACCTTTCATTTCCAAAATACTTGAAAAAAGTGTTGCCACCCAACTCCACTCCCATCTAACTCTCAATAGCCTATATGAACAATTCCAGTCTGGTTTCCGCCCCCGCCATAGTACAGAAACTGCTCTCATTAAAATCACCAACGACCTCCTCATGGCAGCTGATTCCGGTTTATTCACCATTCTCATCCTCCTTGATCTGAGTGCAGTCTTTGATACCATTTGTCACTCCATCCTCAGTAGATTATCTTCCATTGGCATCACTCACACCCCACTAGATTGGTTTCACTCATATCTCTCAGGTCACACCCAGTTCATCCAACTCAACTCCTTCACATGCCAGCCCTCCCCTGTCACTTCTGGTGTGCCCCAGGGTTCTGTCCTGGGCCCCTTTCTCTTCATCACCTACCTCCTTCCCCTCTCCAATATTTTCCGCAAATTCAATATCCACTTCCACTGCTTTGCGGATGACACCCAGCTCTACCTATCCACCAAACCAAACTCCTCACTCCCACCCTCTTCCCTCACCAACTGCTTATCTGAAATAAAATCCTGGTTCACCTCAAACTTCCTCAAATTAAACGGCGATAAAATGGAAATCCTCCTCATTGGCACTAAATCTACATTATCCAAAGTAAACAGTTTTTCCCTCACCATCGACAGCTCCTCAGTCCCCCCCTCCCCTCAGGTTAAGAGTCTGGGTGTCAATCCTCGACAGCTCACTATCATTTCTATCTCACATCATTAATGTCACCCGGTCTGCATATTTCCACCTACCCATCATCAATCATCTCCGTCTGATACTGTATGCTAATAGATAATACAGTACATGCTTTGAATTCCTGCAGTGTTCAACACAGACCAGATTGCAGCAGATGATAGAATGCCCATTACAGCCATAAGAGACTTGAGACTTGACTTGGACTTGCAAAAAATGACTTGTGAACATCTCTGCTGTGTATATGTTTACACACTATGTATATTTGCGTGTGTGTCTGTGTGTAATGTGTGTGTATCTTCCAGTTTGTGGACATCGGTGTGGTCACCAGCATCGAGATAAACCATAAGACGGTGGACACCGCTAAGAAAGGCCAGGAGATCTGCATCAAGATCGAGGCCATTCCCGGGGAGGCGCCCAAGATGTTCGGCCGCCATTTTGAGGCCACTGACATCATGGTCAGCAAGGTGAGACCTTCTATTGGCTGGGGTTTTTTGTCCCGCCTCCTGGTAGGGATTGGCCTGCTCCCCTATGCATCTCAGTCTTTAGCATTCAGTTTCCATTTTCTAGTATTTCTCTAGCAGCAAGGAAACTGGCTTAGTTTAGTCAGCAAGCAACAACATATCCACAACATACAGTCATAGTAAAGTTTAAACTCCTGCTTTGTCTATCCCCCGTCCGCAACAGCCCGTCATACAGGCGGTAATGTACTGTATGGAGATGGACGAGTCTTTTTTAAACACAAGTAACTGCTACTTAAGTAAAGAATGTGTGTACTTTTTCCATGTGTGTGTGTTGCAGATCACACGGGCGTCCATCGACGCCTTGAAGAGCTGGTTCAGAGACGACATGACGAAGTCTGACTGGCAGCTCATCATGGAGCTAAAGAAGACCTTTGAGATCATCTGAGGGCCGCACACACAAACGGACACATAGGGACACGGACACACACACAGGGACACGTGCACACACACACACACACACACACACACAGGGACACGCACACACACCAATCCAGTCGCCAGAGTAAAATGTCAGCTTTCTGCAGTTCACGGCTATGCAGAATATCAACAGGAATTTAATAACTGGATTGCAGAAACGTTCAATGCAGAGTTTTTATTTTGGCGACCAGGCTGCACACACACTGACACACATGCACTGACACACATGCACACACTCGGGGACAGCCCTTCCCCCTCAGATGACAGAATGGGCTAACGTGTTTTTCTGTGAGAAACGGAACTCTGTTTAACACTGTTGTAAACAGTGATAGTTTAGACCGCAGCACCCACCCACCCACACACACACACACAGTATTCCAACGTGCCTGTTATTCAACAAACAAACAAACAAAATGTTGTCGTATTTTTCTCTTCCTCTCTGCTCTTATTTGTGGCTGCTGCTTCGAGTCCCAGGTCCCCCCCCTCGATGACTATTAGGGCTGCGGAATTTCCGGGAATATTCAAAGTTGGAAACTTCCCATGGGAATTAACGGGAATATATGGGAATTTTAGAGAAATTTGGGGGTAATTTATACTATTTACCATGTCATATACAGACATAAATATACACATTTTGTTTTGTCATAAGCAGACTAGTCTGACTGGGTTGAAGCAGCATGGTGGACTTAGCTCTCTCATTGGTGCCGACCATTTCAGTCGGTGCCGGATGGAAATCCCATTCCGCTCCCTGCAAGCTCTGCATTGGCTCCAACCCGCTCTGACTGCGGCTGCAACCATATTTGGATTTCCTTTCCACGCCCCCCGTGTCGAATCGGTATGCCTCTGCTGCTGTACGTGTTGAATCTGCAGAGCTCAAATGCCTGCGCCGCTGCCTTTGAAACAATAACAACAGCAGCGCTAGTCGCTAGCTCATTGCTACACGCTGAAAACGATTGATGTGGATTATGCAATGAAGCAGCCTGCATGGTACTGTACATCGGGGGATGGCTGTAAACAGCCTTTTTCCCCGCTAGTCCACAATATAAGTTATAGTAGATAGTTAGGCCTAAGCACCAGGGGAGTTTGTGCCATTTATTTTCCCATAGACATTTAATCAAATGCTTATAAAAATAGTTTTACTTGGTCAAACCAAGTGATTCAGCTATATTTAGAATCAAGAGACCATAGAACGTTTCACACCGGCCAAAAAACAACAAAACAATAAAAAAAAAATCACGTTTCAGGCAGCAGAAATGTCACAAAACACAAAATATCTTCATATCACTATGTGATTCCACTGAAAGACGATAAATGATCCTATTGAATTATCGACCTGCAGTGCAGTTAGTATAAATTACCCCAAAATTTCCAGTTTAGTCCCGTTAATTCCGATGGAAAGTTTCCAACTTTGAATATTGGGGAACATGCAAAAAAAGAAAGAAAAGAAAAGTAAAAATTTCCAAAATTCCCAAGCTTAACATCACATGGACATTTTCTGGAAATTACCTGAAATATTCTGCCCCTTTGCAACCCTAGTCAGGATGGGGCCTGGGACACACAGGC
Organism: Poromitra crassiceps; assembly: GCF_964638095.1. Classification (NCBI taxonomy): domain Eukaryota; kingdom Metazoa; phylum Chordata; class Actinopteri; order Beryciformes; family Melamphaidae; genus Poromitra; species Poromitra crassiceps. The sequence goes on along the minus strand of NC_139625.1, from coordinate 80,055,451 downwards.
AGCCAGGAGACCAGACCGCCTCCATCCGGCTTCTGACTCCTCCTCGATCATGTTGAATATTTGCAATGCAAATTGAAAATAATTAAAAAGATTAAAATGTATTCTATAAAAAACTAAGAGGATCAGTTGGATGTGTCTTTATTGAGCAGACTCACTTTCAGACCAACAAATGATTTTTTTTTTGTGATGCGATCAAAAATGTTTGATTTTGCAGTGGCTTTTCTAAAAAATTCCAATGCAATTAGTGAAGTGTTGTGTCATTCTTTAGCAGTAAAATTGCAGCAACTGACAAAAATGGCAAATTGAGGAACCATTTTTGCAGATAAATAGCGGGAATTTTGAAAAATTGCAAACCCCCACAAATATTGAAGATTGGTTGAATTTGCATTAATTATTGTGAGTGCTATTTTTGTCTATGCACACCAAGTCAATCCTGGTCATGATTGTTCAGATAGGACACAGGAGAGATGCATAATTTAGCCTAGCCTATTAGCATAACAAATATCAACCGGGTGGTGCCAAAATGAACCGTTGTCCAACGCTGGTCCAACCCACCTCTCAAGGTGGGTCACCAACCCAGGTCGGGCAAACTGGCTTAACCATTCTATACCTTAATCAACCTGGAAATAACCCTTTTGGACCCTTGGTGTGACAGGGTTATGAGTGGGTCATTCTACGAGATGAGTGCCATTTGGGTCCGCAACGTTTGATGAGGTGCATAAAGCACAAACAAGACTAGGCTATAATAGGGTGGATTCTGACCCACACAAACACAATCAACATTCACCATCCTATTGGCATTGTGACATCACAATGGGGACTCTTTGTTCTTATACGCTAATTGTAAATGGTGATGTTTTCAAATTTGGCACACAGATAGCCCACCCCGGTCAGCTGGTCTCTGCAAAAATAAATACAGAAATCCTCCCACGGGGGGCACTACAGTGATATGTTACGTTTTTAGGCCTTCACAGGCCATTTTAGGCAATTGTGACGACATCACCATCCCTTCTAATGGCTTTCCTGCAGAGTGGATGCCTTGCAACACCTATCGAGGCTGCTTGCAGTTGCAACTTTTTTTCTTTTTTCTTTCTTTCTTATTCATTGGTAATTCTATCCCTCATTATTGGTACGGTACCAACATTTAATTCGTAGTCAGAATTTTAACCCCAGTTTGGTCAATCCTAGCACTGTTTTTTATAGTGTAAAAACACAAACAGTGAAACAATACCGTTTTTGAGTTTAAGTAAATAATTTACAGTACTAATGTATTGAATGCAAGGTTATTTAAGTTTTGTGAGGATAACTATTTTGAGAGAAACTCAGGCAGGGTTTTAGAAAGAGCTACTCTACCATAGACCACATCTTTCTACTGAAACACATAGTTGATTTGTTTTGTTTTCCATACAGTTTGGAGGGATGTGCTCTGGTATAAATAGTTAAAAATGGGCATCAATGCTAAATTCTTGCACGTGTTAATGAATATGTACAAAAATATCAAATCATGTGTCTATTTGTAAATGTGTTAAATCTGAATTTGTTTTAAGCCTAGTAGGAGTTAGGTGAAAACCTTTCACCATTGTTTGCATTATTTAATAATGATTTAGAGGATTATCTACTAGGAGAGGCTGTCAGCTTATTAACCTTGATGATACAGTAAGCTATACAGCTTATGGTATTGATGTACCCGGATGATACAATTGATCACAACAAAAGGATTACAGAAAGCAATTATTAAGGACGCTAACGTTAACACATTGACTGCCAGCCCTTTTTTCAATGCTGTAGGTAGGTTCTGCCAGGTTTTTTTTTGAGGATTCTGGCTCATTTTACAAGAGCCGAGGATTCTTTTCTGCTAAGATTTTGTGAACACACAATATCTCAAAACAACTAATAGAATGTGTGCTTTCTCTGTCTAAAAGAGTTAGTTTGTAGAGTTAGTAGTTATGTAAGCATTAGCAGTTGAATACAGCATGGTTTCAGCGTCAGAAAAATTATTCAGAGATAAACGGCTTTTTGTGAAATTCGATAGAACAGTCACTTTAACCATTCATTTTTGGCATCAGTAAGACCTAAACAATAGTTTTGAACAGTAATTTCCTCCATAACAGCAGGAAACTCCCCTCTGCTTCCAACTCCTCCCTCCGTGGGCGTTCATCTTGGCTGCAGCCAGCGGCCGTGTCACAAGCTTGTCACCAGTCTCACTGCTTTGCAGCTGCTGTGCGGCTGTGCCTGTCTGAGCGGCCGCTCTTTGAGGAAGTCTGGTTGGACTCGCTCGCTTCTTGGAGTTTTGGTTGAGAGCTTTGATCAAGCTTTTGCGATTCTGGTCATATTTATGCTGCGTGTTTCAAAGTGTGTTCCATCCGTGATCTATTATGCAAATTTGCAATCCCGCACTGCCAGCAATCAGCGCGAAAACGAAAGCGTTTTCGCCAATCCATTTTCATGAGAATGGCTTCGTCACACTGCTTTTTGCTTGCCTTCCTCCTTCCTTGTCGCCACTTAGTGGGTCGGTGGAATGGGTTGTACACGTTGTACACGTCCAATACTTATATAAGAGATGTAAAAGGGTTAGATGCACATCCCACCGTCAAAAAAAAAAAATCGAGTCAACAGCTGGATTCTGAAAACGTGTTAACACGTCGTTGGCAGTGAACGTGTTAATTTAGGCTATTTCACGATTTTATGGCATAAATATGTATTCATTGCTTTAACGTTACTAGCCACTCGGCTGACCAGTAGCTACAACAGCAGCCCTGCAGTAATGCCATATTAATATAAATTTGATTGATTGATTGTTTGGTTGGAGTAACGTTAATATCTATCAGATATTTAAGGTTACTCCAAGTTAGGAACAGTGGCAGGGCCTTACAATATAACGTCACCTAGGCCATCATGTCACGTTCGACTGTTATTCTATTATTATTATTATACAAACATTCCCTTTGTACTTGCAGATTTAACGTTTGTTCACGAGGCTGTTTGAAGCCCTTGGTTTCTGGTATCTGGCTGGCCGGCCCACAGACAGACAGACAGACTGGTTAGCTGAGGGGCGATTGTTATAGTCTTTTCGTGCATTCTTTTATCGCAAAATAACTGGGATGTGGAGGCTAAATGACATCACATCCGTTTTGTTAGCGTTCCATTTGCAGAAAACTTGAGCTGGGAAGTTCACTGTTCATTGGTCAGATCCAGTTGCTAGCCAGGCTAGCCATTGTTAGCAATAACAATTGACAACATGGCATTTTGCGCATACAAACACTGCAGCCTCATGTCCACACAGATAGAAGTTAGGCAGTGCTGTGTGTACAGCTGATTTAATTAGACAAACAAAACAGAAGTGCTAAACAACATTACTACGACTACTACTGTTGTTGCTTGGATATTTGAGGTTGGGGCTGCTGAGGCTCCTACGAGTTTGGAATGGGAAATAACAGCTCTGATGATGTCACTGTCCCAGCTCATGACCTTTGAAGTCGTAAGATTACCAGTCCCCAGTTATAAAGGAATGCACAGTTTAAATGTTAGTTTTAACGCTAGAGCCAAATCACCCCTTGCGTTAGGTGGTTATAATCGCGATTTGGTTTATTTTGGGACATTTGAATGAAGCAGCTAGCTAACGTTAGCTAACCTAGCTAGCGTCAGTTAGCTCACCATCTGGGCACCCTGTGTAACGTAACATGATATGAAATGGCTCCCTGGTGCTTCAAGTGACCACTTACCTGAAACTTATGAACTGTTTGATCCAAGCAGAACAACAGACTTGGTAGTGTGTTAGCTCCCCAAAAGAGACCGTATATATTATATTAAACTTCTCTGCTTTATGATCGCTGTTACAGTTACAGTGACATAAATCCACTCCGACTCCTAACCGGGTCGGTTGCTAATAGTTAAACGCTAATAATAAAATGATTTGATATATCAAACTTATTCCTTCCAAACGCTGTTTGTCTGTTTAACCCGGAAGTAGTTTCTGGTTGGGATTCTATTTTTATTCGATCCGATTCTATAATATTCAGTGGGACTGGGAGGGGACTGGGTCTAACCTGATTGACCAGTCCGCTCAGATTTATGGCACTGAGTTGACACCTCCAATGGGCCAGAATTCGTACTCGTAATTTCAGTTTGCACACGAATATAGGAAATTTGCACTCGCACGCATACATCCATGCTCGCAAGATGGAGCTCGGCCATGGTGCTTTCAAACGTAGGAAATTTGCACACACAAAAAAAAGTTTGCAAATGCTGCATTCAAGGTCGCACACGAACGTAGACATTTTTTTACATGTAAAAGAAATATGGTTACAGATGCACAAATTCTATCAGTGTTCACAAAACTTTAGATGCACGAGATATGTCTACAGATATAAAAAGAATTGCAGGATGAGGTTAGGCGCACTTCAACCCAAACAGCCCAGCAGGCTGGTCCGGTGCTCTGAGGGCAATCTTACTGAGGCTTCAGATGGATATCCAAAAGGAGACTGGAGCACACGGATCAAGTGTATGAAGGTTTCTTTATTGACTAACGTTTCGACAAGTGTGTCTTCATCAGAGTCATATACAGCAATGACATTTTGTCTTTTGAATAATCTCCCCACAATTAAAGCTGATCCAGCCCAGGCTGGAAGAAGAGGGAGGAGGTGACAATTAGGCATAATTGGCATGATTACATCATTGCAAAGAAGAGTACATGTTTAAAATTACAACAAAGTTATACAAAAGATCATAGATGCAACATCGAGCTTGTAAAATGCATGATTTATAATTTATGATTTATAAAGTCAATAAAGAAACCTTTATACACTTGATCCATGTGCTCCAGTCTCCTTTTGGATATCTATCTGAAGAAGATACAAAAATGTGTTGCAGATGCACAAAACTGTTTCTCAAATGGACAAGATATTTCTACAGGTACAAGTTTTATTTACAGATGTGCACGTTCAAAGTTCAAGTTCAAAGTTTACAAGCACACAAACACAATGTCTCACAAGCACAGAATGTTAATGGCACTTCTTTGATCCCATATACCTGCTTGATCTGTAAAACTCTAACGTCTGCATCGCCGTGGGTTGTGCAGGTTAAACAGATACTGGATGATTGTGGCTTGTCCTACCTCTGGCTTGCACAGGAGTGCAACGGCACTGACTGCCTTGCGTCAGCAAGCTTCCAGCAACTGCGAGACTACAGATCCTCATAGCTTCTGCAGTCCTTTATATCTACCAACGACCTTGGCGATTCTGGTGTTATCAACCCTGAAGTTACAGATTACCTGTCTAAACTTTTGATTTAGCCTACATACAACAGATACGTTTCCAGTTTGAGCTCTTGTTTGAATTCTACATAAACATCCGATGATGACATAGGCTTGATAACGTATCGTGTTACAATTACAACCGGCCCTTTGAGGGCAACCATAATGCTGCCCGGGATGAAATTGAGTTTGACACCCCTGGATTAAATGATCTCTCCATCAGCTGGTTTTCTAACTGTCTGGGAGAAAGCAGGTCGTTGTGGCTGATGGTGTTAGATCCAGCTCTCTTGTGATTCGTAAAGGTGTTCCGCAGGGGTCCATCTCAGCTCCAGTTCTATTTACTCTCTATATAAATAATATTTTACGTCAATTCTTATGCGGATTATATAATTTTGTAGTTTTGGCCCCACTCATTGCATTGGCCACTGCAAGTCTGCAGAATGCCTTTCAGCGGTCGCTTTTTAAACACAAACTTGCCTTAATTTCCGACAAGTCTAAATGGATGCTGTTTTCACGGTCCCATAGTCTCGACAATAGCCTTGGTATTCATACACTCCAAGAGCAAATTGGAATTGTTAACTTATAAATATCTTTGCATTTGCCTGGACACTAAGCTCTCTTTTCAGAGAACACCTTACCAAGAAGCTGAGGAGAAAAAATTGCTTCCTGTACAGGAATAAGTCTTGCTTTTCATTCTGCACTAGAAAGTCCATTGTGCAGTCACTAATATCTGTTTTTTATTATGGCAATGTCGTGTATATGCATGCCTCACCCACCATGTTGAGGCTGGTTGATGCGGTATATCATAGTGCTTTGTAACTAGTGATGGGTTTCTTACACACCGCTGTACTCTATATGAAAAGGTGGGCTTGTCCTCTCTGGTGGTTCTTATTTAGTTATAAAGCCCTAACTGGCAAGGTTCCAATGTAGGCGATCTGTCCTCACTTCTAAGTAGTAATGGTACGAGGTATCCGAGACGCTCTTAGTCACACATCAGACATTTAGTCCGCATTCAGCTTTGCGAATCAGCTTTTTCCTTTTACACTCCTGATAAATGGAACAGGCTCCAAGACTCTAAAACTAGAGTGATTGGTCTCTATGGAGTTGTTCAGAGTACTTCTTGAAGATACATTACATCGAATGCTCCTGTTTTTCTTAATGTTTTTATCATCTTATCTTATCCATTTGTACTGTAATTTAGTAATTTTTTGTAAATGTCTACTGTAACAGGGCATCCTTGCAAATGTATAAATAAAGGTTATATAAAAAATGAAATAACATTTTTCAGCTTGTGAGTTTGGTTGTAGAAAGCTGCTCTCTCCTTAATAACTGAACTGTGTGTGAACTGAACATTATGAAGCTCCAATGAGGAGCGACCGCTGTATTTAGCCGCAGGGCCGAGCAGAGACCCTTACAGGGGCAGGGGCTCAAAAGTTAAAAAAGGGCACAACACCGCGGCGCTGGGCGGTCTCACTGTTGCTGACCCACCAGTCAGTCGGAGCTCGGCAGCTGCAGTGGACAGGATGGCGAAGGCAGGACCTGCCCATCTCTGCCCCTGATTGGCGCAGGAGACAAGGAGAAACAGGATAGGATAGCCAAGCGAATGTGATTGGATCAACAATGTTTGACGCTAGGCCAATCAGAGGCAGAGCCTTCTCCGGCGGGTCATGCCTTCGCCATCCTGGAAAAAAAACATTGCGCACGTCACAGAGATGCAGACAATTACTTAACTTCCGGTTTTAAGGTCAACATGTGTAAACTGTCTGGACATTTTATGTATTGCTAAATTGTTATTTATTGTTATAAGTTCTTCTTGAAGGGCGTTGGGCATGCCTTCTCTGTAAAAAAAAATAAAAACATAAAAAGGCACTTTGGGCATCAGGGGAAAACGGGCAGGTGCTCTGGCACCCCTAGCACCCCCCTCTGCACGTGCCTGACAGCCGGTCTGACAGAGAATATGTTTGTGACTCTCAGCCTTCTAGCAGATGTTGCCTCTCTATTAAGAGAGTCCAGTCTCTCTCTCTTCTGGCAATGTATCCACATATGCTCTCTCTTCTGAAAATGTATCCACATGCTATCTCTCTCCTGGCAATGTATCCACATTATGCTCTCTCTCTTCTGGCAATGTATCCACATTATGCTCTCTCTCTTCTGGCAATGTATCCACATTATGCTCTCTCTCTTCTGGCAATGTAGCCACATAATATGTGGATACATTTTCAGAAGAGAGAGATAGCATATTATGCTCTCTCTCTCTTCTGAAAATGTATCCACATATGCTCTCTCTCTCTTCTGGCAATGTATCCATGCTCTCTCTTCTGGCAATGTATCCACATATGCTATCTCTCTCTCTTCGCAATGTATCGTATCCACATATGCTCTCATATGCTCTCTCTTCTGGCAATGTATCCACATATGCTCTCTCTCTCTTCTGAAAATGTATCCACATATGCTCTCTCTCTCTTCTGGCAATGTATCCATGCTCTCTCTTCTGGCAATGTATCCACATATTGTGGTAACTCTGATGCAAGCCAAGACACTTAAAGCAGGTTTAAACGCTCTTGCGTTGTTTTATTCACCAAAATTAACTCAATTCAAAGTCCAACTTAAATTCCTCCCTTCTCGGGGCTGTTCATTCATGTCCAACAAAGCAGGTGGGGGTTCACATGCGCGTCCTCGCATGTGAGGTTTCCCCATAACGTTGCACTAAGCGCTCCAGTCCTCTGCTACATTCTCCAGTAGATTGCCACCAGTACCTTGCCTGAGTTACCTGCTCCAGCATCTTGCCTGCGTGAGATAAGAGACAGGATTGGTCAGAAATCATAGTCATTTTCATAAGCTTAAGGAGAGGAGTGTAAATGTCACCTACCGCCCGACAGCAAGGAGAGGACCCCCTCTCTCGAGGAGAGCCAGCCACACAGTGAACCTTCAGAGCTCCGTCTGCTATCTAGCTGAGCTGATTGTCGAATCAGTCTCAGCCGTGTGAGCCGCTCCTAACAGCGCGCAGCTGCGAGCGATCGGCCGCTCCTAACAGCGCGCAGCTGCGAGCGGTCCCACTGAATCAGCAGCTAATTGGGGAACTACCTCTTACTGCTGACGCGGAACCCCGGCTCTGATGTCACATGTCGTGGCTGGCCGTCCTCCCACTCTCACCTGCCGGGGGCTAGGCTGCCGAGACACCACATATCCTCCCCCTAAGCTCGCTGCCCGTGCGGCGAGCTTCCATCTCTCTTTTCCATGTCTCCTCGTCTTCATCCTTCTGACTTTTCTTTAGCCTGCTGGGCCTTCACTGCAGGCTTGGTCGCATCCTTGGCAGCTGGAGTAGCTTCAGCTGGAGTGGCCTTCTTCGCCACTTTCACTGGGGGAGTCTCTTCTTCAGAGTCGTCCTCATTTTCTGCTTTCTTTTCTGGCGTCGGGCGGACCTTCGTCTCCGGCCGAGCTTTCGGACCCCGGTCCTTCAGAACCCGTCCAGAAGGCTGGGCAGGTGAGGCGCTGATGGGGAATCCGTTTCCCCTCGTCAGGGGGATCAGGGCGCGGCTCGCTCTGCGTGGGGCCCGGTGGCGGCGGCTGACGGCGGCGGCTGTCCCGGCCGGGTCGGTCCTGAGTGGCTGGCGTTTTCTGGCGTCGGGCGGCAAGGAGCGTAGGCATCGGTCTATGACGAGTTTTTCTCTACTTTTTTTTTTCCCCAATTCTTTTACGACCTGCTGTAATTCACTTTGGCTTTTTTTTTTTCAGCGCCACTAGAGCCAGCTTTTGCTCCCTAGTGCGTGAGGTTGGCGTTGAATCAGAGTTGCCCGCATTCTCCACCATTTGTGGTAACTCTGATGCAAGCCAAGACACTTAAAGCAGGTTTAAACGCTCTTGCGTTGTTTTATTCACCAAAATTAACTCAATTCAAAGTCCAACTTAAATTCCTCCCTTCTCGGGGCTGTTCATTCATGTCCAACAAAGCAGGTGGGGGTTCACATGCGCGTCCTCGCATGTGAGGTTTCCCCATAACGTTGCACTAAGCGCTCCAGTCCTCTGCTACATTCTCCAGTAGATTGCCACCAGTACCTTGCCTGAGTTACCTGCTCCAGCATCTTGCCTGCGTGAGATAAGAGACAGGATTGGTCAGAAATCATAGTCATTTTCATAAGCTTAAGGAGAGGAGTGTAAATGTCACCTACCGCCCGACAGCAAGGAGAGGACCCCCTCTCTCGAGGAGAGCCAGCCACACAGTGAACCTTCAGAGCTCCGTCTGCTATCTAGCTGAGCTGATTGTCGAATCAGTCTCAGCCGTGTGAGCCGCTCCTAACAGCGCGCAGCTGCGAGCGATCGGCCGCTCCTAACAGCGCGCAGCTGCGAGCGGTCCCACTGAATCAGCAGCTAATTGGGGAACTACCTCTTACTGCTGACGCGGAACCCCGGCTCTGATGTCACATGTCGTGGCTGGCCGTCCTCCCACTCTCACCTGCCGGGGGCTAGGCTGCCGAGACACCACAATATGCTATCGCTCTCTTCTGAAAATGTATCCACATATGCTCTCTCTCTCTCTTCGCAATGTATCGTATCCACATATGCTCTCATATGCTCTCTCTTCTGGCAATGTATCCACATATTATGCTCTCTCTCTTCTGGCAATGTATCCACATGCTCTCTCTCTCTTCTGGCAATGTATCCACATGCTCTCTCTCTTCTGGCAATGTATCCACATGCTCTCTCTCTTCTGGCAATGTATCCACATGCTCTCTCTCTTCTGGCAATGTATCCACATTATGTTCTCTCTCTCTTCTGGCAACCACCAATCTGACTGACACTTACTTTACTTTACTTTATTGTCATTTAGCAGACGCTTTTATCCAAAGCGACGTACAACAGATTAAAATACATCACACAATAAAACATAGCAGAATAATGGAAATAGATTAAAACAGACAATATGTGATCATGATAAAAATATGCATAGATAAAAAATGATCAAGAGTGCAGATTATTACAGTGTATGAACAGTAGAGGGAGAGATAGGAAAGTGGATGGTAAATACACTTCATTCATAATGGTTCGCTGTCAGTTGATTGAACACTGTTGAATAAGGACTCCCTGAAAACTGAAACTCAGGCCGAGCAGCGTTCAGCTGGAGTTTTCTGTGCTCAGGTATTTGAGATATTACTCTTTGTTCCTCCTTAATCCTGCCTCCCTGTGCTCCCACAGCGCCCTTATTACTTTCTGCTAAGGCCTTCAGCCTCGGGCCGTCTGCTTCAGAGCTGCAGCATCTCTCATAAACATCTCTCATACAAAATAACCCATGCCAACCGACAGAATCTCAGTCACTTAAAGGAACAGCTCACCCTAAAATCCCAAATAAATATTCTTCCTCTCAACTGTAGTGCTATTTATCCATAGATCATTTTGTGTTGCAGACTAGTTTTGGAGATATCAGCCGTAGAGATTTCTGCCTTCTCTCCAATACAAAATGGAACTGGATGACACTTGGCTTGTGATGCTCAAAGCACACACAAAAAATACATTTGAAAAAGTCAACAGCAATGTCTCTTTTCAGAAATCATGACCCAGTTACTCAAAATAATCCACAGACCTTGTTGTGAGCAGTTTCATGTAGGAACTATTTTCTTTTGACTGAACTACACCCGCGAGCTAGTTCCTACATGAGACTGCAGCTAGCAGGAGCTAGTTCTTTTGGTTAATCCTTAGGGATCCTACGCACAGTTTGATAAATGAGACCCCTGGATCGGAAGGGCATCTCCTCTTTTACAAACCTTTTATACCTTTATTTATACAGGGTGAGTCTCACTGAGAGCAATGCTCTCACTCTTTTGAGGAGTGCCCTGCTCACATTCACACCTGGAAGCTGACCAGTACAACCACAGTCTGATCTGCTGGCCACTGACCAGCTCCACTGGAGCAGTTGGGGTTAAGGGCCTTGCTCAAGGGCATCTCAGTGTGGTGGTAATGAGGGAGGGGCAAGTGCTGCCTTTTCTTGTAATAAACATTTTTATTAATGATTTCAAGCAAAGACATGACATCTACAACGTAGCAGAGTAAGCAGACAGTGACGACTAAAACACTGAAACCCAGAAGAAAAACAAAATAATAATAAAATAAAAATACAGTACATACAGCAACACCACATCAAACATTTATGAAACAATTCGCCAGTATGTTGATCGTTAAGTTCTATTCGACCAGGCAATAAGGGCCCAAAGTAAACACAAAATGGTCGAGCCTATCCAAAAGTGTGTATGATACCTTCTCATAACTAGCCAGCTGAGCCATAGTCGTAGCCCACTCTTTTCCAGTGTCTCAATAGAATACACTTAGCTGTTGTGATGGCCAGGGCAATCCATATCATTTGAAAGGAGGAGAGACCTAGAGTCCATGAGTTCAGTTGTTGACGCCAGCATAAACACCTTCACAGTGATCGGGAATTGTCTCTCAACAACCTCAAATATGACTTGTTTGATACTATTCCACAGTTGCTTATTACAGGACATGACCAGAGTATACAGTATGTACAATGGAAGCACCATTACTCTTACAACTCCAGTCATCCGGTATTAAATTCCTCTTGTGTAGCTTTTCTGGCATCCAGTGCCACCTATGCAATATTTTCAGTTGAATAAATATGTTTCCTATTTCTTTATATGTAGTTTTCAGGTTTTTCAAACATGATTTCCATTCTGAAGGGGATATATCCAGAGCTATGTCCCTTGTCCATTGAACCTTTGTCTTATTTAGAGGGTCAGGCAATTGTTCTTGGAACAGGTGATAGATTATCAGGCCCACTCCTTTACGGGATAGTGATTTAGTAAGTACGGTAGCTCTTCAATGGGGCTGCCCATGGGAAAGGTAAGTGGACTACCAAGCCATTTAGACAAGGCACTTTGCATCTGGATATGTCACAAGTATTGATTCTGTGGCAGATTGTATTTTTCAGATATTTGGACAAAGCTTAAGTACGGTCAAGTGCTGCCTTTTCACTTTCCCCACCCAGATTTATCCTGCCAGTCCCAGTCGTGGGGATTGAACCCACGACCTTCCGGTCAAATGCTCACTTCTCTAACCTTTAGGCCACCACTGCAACACATGTATTTGTGTTGACTTTATTAATTATTTGTTTGTTTATTTAGTTTTCCATGTGTTATCTACATGACTATTAGTTTTTGTATATTCTAAAGAATGTTAAGGATAATGCAAATAAACAAAACCAGCTGTTAAAATCAATGAGGCAGTCTGAATTCCCTCAAATCCTTGTTGTAATCCTGTAATGTCCCTGCTCAGTGTGTTTCTGACTGCGTTTCCTGTTGTATGAGAGGAGCTTCAGGCTATAAAGTCTGAGCTGGTGACTCCTCCTTGCTCCAAAGGTCCTCCTGCCTGCCGACCAGGAGGTCAGACAGGACAGGAGACACGACCTGGAAAAGGCTACTATTTAACCACATTACAAGTAAGACCAGTTTTAAACAGAAATGACGGGTTTGAGGGGTTTGTAAGGGGATGTGGGTGGGTCAAGGGTTTGAGGGGGTTGTAGGGAGATGTGGGTGGGTCAGGGTTCTGATCTGACTCACAGAACTTCCATATCATAGCAGACTGGAGTATTGGACTTGGCGGAGGTCTGCTCTCTTTGAGTGCACTTCTAGTTATTTCTTAGTTTTGTTTATATTGTGGACTATCCTTTATGTGATGTTTGAATGTCTTGTCTTGTTTTGTTTTTTTGGACCCCAGGAAGAGTTGTAACGGCAGTAATGACTAATGGCAATCCTAAATAAACAATAAACAATAAAGAGAGGAACCAGGAGCAGCAAGCATGATGGGAGAGGACAACTCCCTCGGAAGCAGAGCCTCCTCGGGGGGTAAACCAAAGACGTCTAAAGACAAGAGTTCCAAAGAGGTATACTTCTCCTTCCTGCCGGAGAGATACGAGCCGCTGCTGGAGGAGGTGGAGGAGGAGCGCGAGGAGACGCCGGAGGAGAGGAGCAGCAGGAAGGAGCAGAAGGAGAGGAGGAAGAAGGAGAAGTATAAGAAGTACAGGAAGGTAAGGGCACATCTCGTTTTACTACTTCCTTTGAGCCGCGTATGCGCACTATCGCTGCCCATCTATCCGAGTCTCATTTTACGACATGTTAGCTGCTAGCTAGCTAGCTTTGGTGAACATATTGGAAATTAAGTAGTATCCAGTTATGGAATTATATTTACCACCACTAGCTTTGGTGGAAATGTGATTGGAAATGAAGTATCAAATTATATCCATCATCACTTTTTTCATTAATTTATCACTTTGCGTGATTTGCTGCGAAACAATGACATTTGTCTTCTTTCCAATTGAAGATGCACATGAATCTGTGGTAGTGAGCTAAAGCTAAATGGAGGTCTGTGCTCGGGCGGCGACAGTGCGCATGCGCGACTCAGATCAAGTAGTGACAATCACCTAACGAAGGAAAATGCTAAAGGTCATAAAGGTGGTCCTCATTTGTGAAGATTGTCTTGCTGAACACAAGGTCTAAATATCGTAAACCTTTGTAAACCACAGACCTTATTTCAGGCAACTAACCAAAATAATTGAAGACGAGGAACCCATGCTGAGGCATTTCCAGGCTTTAGGACTCCCTCCTGCAGCACTCTGTGCTAATGTTATCATGGTAATGTCATCAGAGTGTCAGAGTGGGAAGTGGCCGGTTTGAAGGCCTGTGTGTTTGTGTCTGATTTTAATAATTGGCTCAGTGGGAGTTTGACGTTTGCCCCGTCACACATGGGTTACGCTAATCTTATCTACACAGCCATGATCCAGCTCTAGATTTTATTCTGGCACTCCACTAACAGTAGCATGATTCACAGTTCAAAAACAACAACTCCTTATTTATACTGTCCCTTTAAGCAGCCCCTCAGTTCAGCCTCTGTCCGCAATGCTCCATTTTAGCTCTTGTCCCTTTAAAGTTCCCCCTTCCTTCCTGGGTCAGAAGGGCTTGTGGTCTTGACTGATCTTGAAAGAAAATGCCGAGTCCGGCTGGTCTGAAACCGAGTCAAGACCGAGACCGAGGGAGGGCGAGTCCGAGACGAGACCGCGAGACCATCAAAATGTGCTCTTGGTCTTGAGACCAAGACCGGTCTCGAGTACTCCAACACTACATCAGAGTTATGTTATGGTCCATGAAAAACCAAAATTTCCTGCTTCATATTAAAAGCTTTTAAATGACTAAATAACAGAAGACTTTTACTGTGAAGAATTTACAGGAAATTAAACGTGTTCCTCGCCAAATTACCTTGACTTAGTGGAGCCTCCATTGTGTTGACTGTTCTCTCTCTGTCTCTCCCTCTCTCTCTCTCTCTCTCTCTGGCAGAACGTAGGGAAGGCTCTTCGTTTTGGATGGCGGTGTTTGGTTGTCGGGTTACAGAGCTTAGCGGCCGGTTATGCCACGCCTCTTTCAGCCACGCTGGTAACGGACGTTTACCGCGCTGCCCGCAGCAAAGCATGATGGGACACACAAATAGTAAAAACTACAATATTAAAGCCAGGGCTTCAGTTTGAAAGCCTTATGAGTTCACATTGGGCCATTTTCTTCCATAAGCACTTGAGTGTCTTTAATATGCCAATGTTTTATAAATGTAAAATGGCAATTTTTTTCTTCAAATTTACATTGTGTGAGAGGAGTGAGAGAGGAGAGGAAGAGAGAGAGCAAGAGAGACAGAGAGGAAGAGAGAGAGAGCGATGAGAGAGAGAGGGAGGAAGAGAGACAGAGAGGGTGCAAAAGGGTACAAGTTGTTTGAAAGCTGTTTGTAAAGATAAGAAAAGGATAGGTTGTACAGTCTGAATATCTAATTATAATAATGACCAATAAAACAAAATTACTCCATGTTGTTTTATCTTCTTGAATAAAAAACATTTGATAAAAAAAACTTTCATCCTTCTTTCAACTTCTTCTTTCAAATAATGGCAGTCCTATCTACCTATATACCGTAGATTTATTTTAAATTCATTTGTCAAATTGTATAGAGATAGTTTTGGTGAAATTATGTCATCAGCTTAAAACTTTGTCTAATTATCGAATGATCTATCTATCTTTGAGATTCATAGGCTATAACAACATTCAATGAATACCATTATTTTTGGCATGTGTGAAAATCCAAATATTTTGTATTTTGTAATAGTTTATATTATATTACACAAATAGATTGTGTGTGCATTGACTGTTTTAAATACTGGTGTTATTGTGATAGTTTTAGGCCACATTTAGACGATGGTCTCTGCATAAAACGGCAAACTGTGGCCTTTGGTTCTGCCTTTATACACAGACAGCGTTTGTGAGAACGATTCACGTGCGTTTTGCCACTTTACACAGCAACGCTAAGGGGCCGCTATCACACAATTCCACTCTGAAACTTGGTTTCTCTTTTTTATATTTTCAGGCCCCAACAACACCGTTGTCATGGAAACAGAAGGCCCAAACGCAACAAAAGTTTGCCTTTTGATGCTGGGAGCATTGTAGTGTAAACCAGGCTTTACTGGGGGTGTCAAAATTAATCATTTTTAAGATGGATCGCGATGCGGACGTGGACTCGAATTGAAGACAGATGAATCCTTGAATCGTTTATGTTTAAAAATGTATGTTAACATTCAGAATCATCTTCATTAACACTGAAAACACAGACCCAGGTTCAGCAGCCGTGCACCAGATTCTTAGCTGCATGTTGCAGTGCCACTGTTTAGAAATGTCCTATGGCCAGCCTAGAATCCCTGAGAATACACATTGCATTCGATTCAAGTATTTGCAATGCATGTCTGGACCCTGTATGATACATCTGATTTTACATGTAGTAATTTGTTGCTTTTTACTTCCTTTTCCATTATCATTATGCTGAACAGGATCCATCTCTGTCCTCCTGGGATGATTTGGTTAGCAGTGTGTCTGTGAGAAATAGAACAAAAGTATTTCTACCTTCTAGCTGCTTATTATAATATTTCCATTTCTTACTATTCTTCTCCATAGGCATTGAGTTTTATTGAATAACATAAAAGGAGAGCATTACTAATTTACTGTCACAGCTTTTTATGTACATGTGTTTGCAATTCTGCTATCATGCAACATTTTACATGTTTGTCTTGTATGACGTATGTATAGTATTTTATCATTCTCATCTGTTGGTCCTATTCTGTTTTAAATGCCGGTGTAAGTTATTGACAGTGTAAAAATGAACAAAATGAATGGTTTCTGGTGATTGGGAAAAGAAAAGAAAAACTAGGCCTTACTCTCCTTCAGAGGAGTATAGCACAGATGTTACCCGCTATTTAAAGTACCCTTTTGCCGAAGCCTGTTGTGGCAGTACCGTAAGTCTCGGTGTTGTTCTTCGGCTGCTACTTCCGTGAGTTTTGGTCGTAGGGTGATCAGACTAATGTCATTGAAATCTGGATTCTCAGCTTTCATTTGACATCTTGTTGGACTTACTGGTGCAAACAAAACGAAAATATCCAACCATTACTGCGACCACCGCTGCAGTACCTTTGCGGCAATAGGCTATTTCAAACCAGGTAACATTTGTAATGTTTTGGCCGTTTTGAACACAATATGACCATTATGTGTTTAATTACACAACGTATTGATTTCTCTCTGTTGTTTTACATTTTGGTTTGGTGTTATTACGATTTCAGCTAAAAACAGGGTGTAAATGACATATTTTCAAGTCAACTTGGCATCACAGGGCTTGTGGAGACTTGCGTTATGCCAGGTGAGCAGTATGGAAGCACTTTATGTATTCTTTCTGTTGTTTTGTATGTTTTTGCTCTTGGCCCCCATCACACTCAGCAGACAGCTCTCTGTGCCTGCCGCAGCTGGAGTGCAGTTCTCCTATCTCGGTGGGCGATGCGTCCAGAGTGCTTTACCCAGTGCACTGACTGTATGAGAGTACCTCATAGGACCCCACTTCAAACAAACTGAACTATCCCTTTAAAGGAAGGCTTTGCCAATTTTCAACCCGCTTTTCATCATTACAATGTGAGTATGCAGATGGACAGCCTTGACCTTTTTCATGTTTTCCTGCGCCGAGAGCTCTGCAGTTTATTCCAGCACTTCCGTGTCAGAATGACGCGTTTTGAGAACAGCTGTTCTGCTCGAGGACAGCTGTTTCAACTACTTATTTTAATTTCTTCTGTATGGCACACACCCAAGCAGAGTCAGAGAGCCTTAACGAGCATTAATGACTCATGCCAGCTGGCGTGGGGGGAGTTTCTGCAGGCTGACGAACAGTGATTTCTTGGCACAGAAAACATAGAGAAGGTAAACACTGTTCATCTGCTTATACTTCCAACATTATAAAATTACAAAGTGGGTTGAAAATCGACAAAGCCTTCCTTTAATTATCTTTTACTCACTACTTACTTATGGCTGATACTATTTTTTTCATGGATTTAAAAACCTAAATATGAACTTTATGATAGTGTATTTTATTACACAAATAAATGACATGTATTGAATGCTTTATCTTGTTTTAAATATCTGTATTACCCATTATTTTATTCTCCTACTTCAGAACACTTTACATATAATCATGTTAGCCTACAATAAAGCTGCATAATTTACAAAATGAAAGGTAGGATTTGTGATGGCCAAACGAGGCTTTCTGAAGCTTTGAGGCAGAGACGATAGATTATAGAGACGGCTCAACTTCAAGTCACTTCCTGTATCTGTGTCACACTGCCACGCCCCCTTAGGAGACGAGCAGCAGGTCCTACTGTAAGTAGAGCCCTGCATGCTGCACCTCGGGCTGAATTTCAAATCACTAGCTAGGGCCGGGTCGGCCTGCCACCACCCTTTTTTTAAAATAGCTTGTGACATAAATAGCCTATCAGAATATCATAGGCAGGCATACCAATCAAATAAACGACTAACTTAAAAAAATAACAATTTCATTATAAAATGAAATAAAAATATAGATTCAGGTTATACACGAACACATCCTCCTCGCTGCCTCCAAACAAGTGGCCTCCTGTCCTTGAGCATAACTTCAGTGTTTCTATCACTGTTCTTGAGGAAATGGATTCTAGTCGTGTTTTTGGCTAAGCTTTTTACTGTCCAACAGACAGCATGTTTTCGCTTTGCGTGTCTGAACTTGTTGCGGGGAGCGAGGCGGCAGATCACTTCAATTTAAAAGCTGTCAGCCCAGCAGCCTCTTTACGCATGTCCACCTGGACGGTCGCTTCACACATATTGGATTTAACCTCTGCCTAGGTATCGAGTTTAGCTGCTTATTGTTCAATTTCTTTTCTTCCCCGTATTCCCCCCATTTTCTCCCCAATTGTACAGTACTTGGCCAATTCCCCCCTGCTGCCCCGGTCACTGTATGCTCTACCCTCTGCTGATCTGGGGAGAGCCGTAGACTAGCACCATGCTTCCTCCGACACATGCACAGTAGCCAGCCGCTTCTTTTCACCCGACAGCGGGAGCTTCACTGGTAGGATGTACTGTAGCACGTGTGAGGATCACGCTATTCGCACCAGTTCCCTTCCCTCTGAACAAGCGCCCTGACCGACCAGAGGCGCTAGTACAGCGACCAGGACAAATACCCTCAAGCCGGCTTCCCCCCCGCAGACACCAGCCAATCGTGCCTGTATGGACGCCCGACCAAGCCGGAGAGCAGGAACGTGCGCCCCTGGCATTGGTAGGCAGGGAATCTACCGCTACACTACCCGGAGGCTCGGCTTATTGATCTCTAAACAACTAGCACTTGTCTGTGAGGAACATGTACCTCAGCGCTTATGTGACAAAGTGGATGAGAACTCAAATTTACTCACCACTTGTCCCTTAAATGTTCACCTTTCAGTACAGCTTATTTCAACATGTTTCAGTTGGCTATAATTTACTTTGCTTTTGTAACAATTGCACCACTTACTATCCCGGGTTGTTGGAATTATGTTACAGTTTACATCAAAGCATATGGATAAGTTAAAGCACACATACAGCCATAAATTAGTTTCAATCACCTTTACTGAGTTGCAGGTAAAAACATTGTTAATTGTTTGTTCTTTGTTCATCCTCACCAGAATCACCATGTGGGACCTTTGTTTGGGGAGGGGCCCGTTCGCAGCACTTCCATTTTATGGTGTAAAACAAGTGGAAAGGTTTTCTTTCCTGTACAAATGTTTCTTTTTGTTCATTGGATGCTGGTTTAGAGTAACTGTAGGATCATTTGCCTTTCTAGAGCCATTTAGCTGTGTGAATGAGCTTGCAAATGACTCCTAGCATGTTATTTGATGTACTTGTATTAAGGTGACTGTTTTAATTGAACCTTCAATGCAATGGTGTAGACTGATGTGAGTCTAGGTGTCAATTGGACACCATATAATCAATCAATTTGCCCTTCTGGGACACTTAACTTGAATCTTGAAAATAAAGCCAGTTGGGTTTTGCTCCTTTGGGGAGACAGGTCAGGCTGTGCTGCCACAACCACGTGCCTTTGTTTTGCTTTTCTATTAGTTAATTTGGTGAGTTGTTCTTTGTTTTGTCTATAAATGTGCAACTGAAAGTCCTGTCAAAATACATCTCCATCTTTGAGAATTGAAGTTGTCTGCTGAGTCTGCCTACCTACCACCTCCCTTGCCACTCGGGCCGGCTTCCCCACAGCTTGTGGGTCCCTTTTTTTGGAGTGAATATGCGACTGTTGAGAAAGTGGCTCTCCACAGATAATCTAATCTCCAACATATATTTTAGCCACATTGATTCATGACGTATCCGTATCCTCTATTTTCTTACCTGACATGGTGGTAAATGCAAACTAAATAAGCAAATAATAAATAAGCAAACTATTATAGCCTCAATTTATATGGCTAAGATAGCCCACAGAACAGACAGATGTGTGACTATCAATTCAATCATACTGCGTAGTCTAAAAAAAAAAAAAAATCTGATAAACTGTTTGAACTGACACATTTAATATAATACTGGTGATGCTTATAAAGAATTGTTTTGTAATAGTGTTGAAATAATAAGCTACCGTAAATTCCGCACTATAAGCCGCACCGGACTATAAGCCGCAGCAGCAAAATTGACTGTTTGTTACATATATAAGCCGCACCGGACTATAAGCCGCGGGTGTTTTAATGTTTTTTTTATTTTTTATTGTGTTTTAATGTTTAATTACCATATGTAAGGGTTCGTGCACAGAGGGGATTGTCGGGAAAGAGATGGCTGTTTGAGGAAGCTCCCATTTATTAACATTTCAACAAAACAACATAACACAACACCACCTGTGTTTTTTTTTACAGTGCACACAGTGTCCGCGGTGTGGTGAAAAGAGGGCAAGAGAGGAAATTAAAACAGAAGTGGATTTATAGTTAGAAAGAGTGCTAAAGAAGAGAGAATTCCGTTTTTTTTTTTTCTGAAAAAATCCATAGATAAGCCGCACCGTTATATAAGCCGCAGGGGCCAAAAAAGGCCAAAAAACGGGGAAAAAGCCGCGGCTTATAGTCCGGAATTTACGGTACTCGAAAATGATCAATCATAGGTTTAGGCTGTAGCTTATTAAAAAAAAAAAGCCGGCCGTCACGTTGGGCTCCGG
The DNA here is from genome assembly GCF_964638095.1 of Poromitra crassiceps. Taxonomy (NCBI): domain Eukaryota; kingdom Metazoa; phylum Chordata; class Actinopteri; order Beryciformes; family Melamphaidae; genus Poromitra; species Poromitra crassiceps. Next base: position 80,034,657 of record NC_139625.1, on the reverse strand, counting down.
CTAAGAATTCTCATAAGGCTCAGGGTCCGGGCCGGGCCAGGCTTGATTGTCTCAGGCACGGGTCGGCTTAAGGCTTAAATTGGTAACACTTTACAATAAGGTACACACATTTTACAGTAGTTACTAGGAAACTGAGAAACTATTAGTTAATGATTAGTTACACACACACACACACACACACACACACACACACACACACACACACACACACACACACACACACACACACACACACACACACACACACACACACACACACACAAATCTACATCTATCTATCTATCTATATATATATGTGCATGATGATAATAATACTATAATGTTAATAATAATAATAAAATGTTTATTATAGTAACAGATCCCAGTGCAGCTCATATTTCATCATGTAAATATATAAATACTGTTGATATAACGAACCAAACCATGGTGAAAAAGGAGAGTGAAGAATTTGTTTCTGAAGTGATTTTTTTTTGTCATAAAAAAAGTCTGAAATTTAGTTTTCACTGTTTGTGAAATCTGCGGATTTCGGTTAGATCTGTCAAAGTGTCTCCCCGTACTGTAATGCTGTATCGGTTATAAATAAAGTTGATTGTCTTGTCACTTTTTTCCCCAGACAGTGAAAACTTCAGTTCAGAGTCCATCTGTTACAATTTTAATTTATGTTACAATATTTTGTTAGAAAAATCAGTTTCTAGTCACTGCTGCGTGTTTACAAAAAAATAATAAAATAAAAATAATGTGAGGAACATGTAACATAGGATCATACATACAATCATATCTCCACCCCAACAAAGTGCTCAACGTTTTCCCAACTCAAAACCAAACAGATTTAATATTTTTTTTTTTTAAATGTTTACGTCAAATGTTGTCTTTTCGTGAAACATCAGATTCTCATTCCCATTGAATATTTGTCAGTTCCCTTGGCGTTATATACCGACGTGAAAGGAACCTTTTTGCTCATGTTTGGATGGATAGAGTCCAACAGAACTCCACAGCATCTGAAATCGATGCCATGGGAATGACATTGCATAAGCCGGTTATAACATTTTTGTTACTTAAGCATAACATAAACCAGAACTATCTAACCATAACCAAGTTGTTTTAATTGCCTAAACTCAACCAAGTTGTTTTAGTTGCCTAAACTCAACCAAGTTGTTTTAGTTGCTTAACCATAACCAACACTGACATTTTCAAATTAACCAACGTGATCATTTCAAATTAACCGACGTGATAATTTCACAGTAACCGATGCGATATTTTCAAATTAAGTGACGTGGCGTTTTTCAAATTAACGGCAGTTAATTAACACAGGGGCCAACTGTTGCCAATAAACTAATCCTGGAGGAATGGAAGTCCCCCTCTTCACCCTCTTTTCAATTGTGGCTGACGGATATGACCTCTCTTATACAGAGACTTAGGTTCCTGAGGACCAACTCACTTGAGAAATTTTCTGCCATTTGGGACACGTTTCTGGCCTACCTCGTAGAGATTGTGTGGGATCCCTCTTACAAGCATACAAGCACCTTACACGACTGGTAGCACGACTTAATATGGAATGTTGATATGGGTTTTGTTTGTTGTTTGCTTGTTTGTTGTTGTTTTTCCTGTGTCTGAGCCCGTTTGTTTGTCTTGTTCGTATGTTGTAAAAAAAAAAATGAAAATAAAATATTGAAAAAAATTAATGAAATAACGGCAGACAATGTAACCGGTGGTGTCAAAAAATGACTTAAAAGATACCCTGTGTGTTAAGAAGTGACACCAGGGGTCCTGACAAATAGTCAACATGGAACACGTTTGGTTTCTCTACCTGACGAGAAGAAAACTGGAGGGAAAACTTGGGGGATTTTTGGGATGAAATTGTTCATTTTTGAATATCACTCAAAACATTTGAGTCAGCATCTTCAGTAGAAAACTATCAGCATGAAATACCATTGTAGAAATACCACCTTAAATCACTGTGTGCGTGAGTGCGTGTGTGCATGTGCTGTGTGTACGTTGTGTGTGTGCATGTGTCTCAGTATGTAACAAAGTTAGCAGGGAAGATTCCAACACGCCCGTCAGCCAGTTGCCCCTCCCACCAGTCGTACTGCGAGTCCGTCTTGGTTACCACGGTGATGCGGTCGCCGGGGGAGAAGCTGAGTGAATGAATGAATGAGTGAGAGAATGAATGGATGAATGAATGAGCTATTACATACAAAGAAATCACAGAGGATCAAAACACAATAAAGTCGGCAGCTTGTGGTCCTCTAGTCCAGTGGTTCTCAACCTTTTTTGGCTTCAGTACCCCCTTTCCCTGATTTCTGAATCCAAGGCCCAATCCAAATTCACCCCTTGGCCCTACGACGTAGCCCTTAACCCTCTCTTTTGTGCGTTTACGTGAAGGGGTAGGGTGACCTAGGAATCGAGTGCGTAGCCACTGATTAAATTTTTCTCTACCTCGTCCTGTTCTGTGCCAGATCTTGCCATCGTCAAGAAATGCGTGCAATGTTTTCTCCGCCCATGAAAGTAGCGTAGTCTGGTGCAGTCGGAGTAATTATGCACCGTTGGAAAGCTTGTGTGGCTCCCTTTCTGATCTCTCCTCCTCGCATGTGCTCATCATGTGTCACTTGGATGAACTGCTCACTGAACCTGCTCACTGAACCTCCCAGCCGCGCTCCGCCTGGAGCCTTGGCTGTGTCTTATCGCCGTTAAGTGGAGCGATATTGAGTAGAGCCCGACCGATATATCGGTCCACCGATATTATCGGTCGATATTGGCCGATAACCAATATATCGGTATCGGCCGATATTGCAGATATTTTTTATTTCATATTTTTTTAAGTTCTAGACAGCATGTTGTGTATATTTGATATTTTTTCTTAACTCAAGTTATACTTTATTTATTCTATTTGTTTTTTTGTATTTCTAGTTACCGGTATTTATAATTAAATTCCCGGTGAAGTTTTTCATTGCATTGATGTCATTTTGGACAATAAAGTTTATTGATAAGCTGTAAAATATCCTGCCTACATTAGATATCTCAAGTCATGTCAAGTCATATTTTTGTCAAGTGTTTGATATTTGAGGGATCATCGCAAAAAAAAAAGTGTAATATAATGTGTATTATATAATACATATATCGGCCGATATATCGATATTGGAAATGTTTTACTCCCTAATATCGGTATCGACATCGGCCTAAGAAATCCAGTATCGGTCGGGCTCTAATATTGAGGCAGGTGTGCTCTGCCTTGGCGACTCTCCGTGCGATGTGTGGATGGTGGAGAGCCCGGTGCGCCTCGGACGCAACAAACAACGGAGACAACACTTTTATCGTAGGTTTGCACAAATGACTGCGCAAATGACAGCATTTTGATTTTAGAGACCACAATGCATTTATTTAATCCAGTCTGACCAGAACCAGGGATAAAACCTATCCCCACCGGAGATAAAAAATGAATGACCAGAGGAGGGGATATCAAAAGCAGGAGGAGGGATTTCCCCACATTCCCCCCAGCAATTCGCACCCTACCCCTACCTCTTACAGTAGTAGTGAGAAATATTTAAGTATTTTAGTAGCATATTTTAACAGTGTTGTAAGTGAGGAGCATTTTAATATAGATGGTTGTTTCCCCCACCTCAGGTCGCCGGGCTGCTGCCCCGAGAACGCGTGCGCCGCCGTGACGACCAGTGACCCGCTGGCCCCGCCCACTGCCGACATGCTGCCGCTGCCGCCTGCTGCCCAAAACACACAAAGAAGAATTTAAGAGTCACGATGACAATTTCTACAATAAATATTGTTCACATCAGGTGGTTTCAAAGTCTGTTTAGTTTCTGTACCGTGAGTCTGGAAGCTTCTGGAGGAGACAGAGGCTGAAACACAAAGGATCATATTCATATTAAATAGTAATATTCAATAATGAATGACTGACCTAAAGAAGAGAGTTCTGTCAAATGATTCAAGTTATTTTTTAATCAGTCTGTGCAGCTGTTCATCTTCCAGTAGAGGGCACCATCTGACCTCATTTCAACTGCTTGAGACTTCATGCAGAGAAGACTTGAGACCCGCATGGCTGTACGCCGTTTGAACAGTTAACTGGACTGATCTGAGCTACAGAGATCTGTAGGTCAAAGGTAAACTCTTCCTGTCAAAAATGATATTTCAGAAATCCATAACTCATTCTACCTAGGACAAATGACCTCACGCATGCCAATCATGTGTATGGTGTTTCTAATTACAGATAACGACAATGCAGTTGCAGCAATGTGAATAGAGTAGCGCTGGAAACAGTATTCCCTCTGTACTAGCTTAGCTGCAAGGATAACTTTAGCCCCATTATTGCTGAGATATCAACAACGTCTTAAAGCTAATTGCTAATCTTTTGGTCACTCAGTGGCATTTTGAGGCTGACGAAACGTTGTTACAGGCAGTGGGCTTAGCTAACGTAGCTAACATTGGCTAACTTAGTGCAGTAATGCGGTCACAGGTGTGTGTTCATAGAGTATTTTACAACGGCTTCGAACGTGGCACAACCAATCATAATCAAGGATTGGAACTATCCATTTTATAATTGCTTACTGTCAGGATCGATGTCAGACATGTGGATCTATTCGCGGGTAGTTGAGGGCCACGAGAAACTTGGCAAGTCTTGAGAAGCTGGGGTGTTGTGGAACTTGATGGCTGGGGCTGCACTGTTCGGGGTATGGGAACGGTTGCAGAGATTGCAGAAGTTGCTGGTTGCAGAAGTTGCAGGTTGCAGAGGTTGCAGAGGTTGGTATGATCCTTGATATGAATCTATGAATCACTCGCGAGAGCCTGCCGGAACGGGCCTTTATAGATCCGAACATGACATCACCTGTGTTATGGCATCACCAGCGAAAGGCATGAAAGACACTTATGAATCATGACATCATCAGTGATCGATGACATCATAGTAGGAATGACGACGTCAAAGTAGGAATGATGACGTCATCCTAACAGTACCCTCCCCTCAACGGACGCCACATGGCGTCCAATGAGGCCATCAGGGATGGCATCTGGGAGACAGAAAATCCGCAGGTTCTGGTGGAGGGGCTCCTCAGCAGGCGGTTAGACCCCAAAGGGGGTGTCAGGCAGTGGAGGTGCTCCTCCCTAATACTGGATATCGAAGCCATAGATAGACCGACAGACTCGGTCTGCCGACTCCGAAGGCAGAGCCACAGGGGGCTCTGACTCAGCGAGGCCTACCTTCCCGACCTGTAGTTTGGGCAGGGCACCCACCGTCTCCTTCTTTAAACGCCCCTTCTTTGCTCCTGACCGAGGGCTGACGATACTACGGGGACCTCCCAGCGTCAAGCTGGGACCTACGTGTGGGTCAAGAACTGGAATCGGCTGCTGCTGAGGTACGGGTTCAGACTCGGCGAGGGGAAGGTCCACAGGTTGTGCCTCAGGACCAGCAGACTCGGAGGCCCCCTGCGGGGGGACGGAGCTGATCTGCAGGCAGTGATTGAACTTCTCAATGAGACGATCGACACTCCTCTCCAACCCCTTAACCCTCTTGGAGACACACTGCCACTCCTGGGTCCTGCAGGGAACGCTGCCCGACCGTACGGGTTTCGGGGCTGGACTCTTAGAGCCTTGACCCGCTGAGAGTCTCACGGGCCGGCGAGTGGTGGACCCACTTACTGGGCGCCGGGAGCAGGAGGAGAGGTAATGCCCGGCTCGACCACAGTACCGGCAGCTCCGGGTGTCCAAACGGCGCTGCCTCTCCTCTGGTGTGATGCGAACCCTGCCGGTCTGATCACGGTACAGATGGCTGCTGGTGTTCAGATGTGGTTGCCTTCGCTTTGGGATGACACTAACTCCCCCCCAGAGTATGTGCTTAGGAGCTGGTGGCGGCCGAGAAGCAGGGCTAGTAGCAACGGCCGCGGTAGGTGGGGGGGCAGCGGGTCTGGAAACCTCCGGGACGAGGGTGCGCTCGGAAGCTGGGGCAGGAGGGGCAGAAGGCTGCGGAATGGCACCCTGGGGGCCTAGCCCGTCGAGACGATCTAGCCGGCCAATCAAGAGGGCGTGCCGATCAGCGGCTTCGGAAGCCAGAGCCTGGATTGCTTTTTCCTGCTGGGCAATCAGCTCAAGTATTGTTGCAAACCCCTGTGCGAGACCTGGAGACAGCTCTCGCACCCACCAAGGGTCTTCCTCCTTGATCGGTGGAAATCTATCCGCTAAATCCATTTCTGAGTGATTCATACTGTCAGGATCGGTGTTAGACATGTGGATCTATTCGCGGGTCGTTGAGGGCCAAGACACTCTCCAAGAGTAGGGGAGTTGTGGAACTTGATAGCTTGATAGCTGGGGCTGCACTGTTCGAGGTTTTGGGAACGGTTGCAGAGATTGCAGAAGTTGCTGGTTGCAGAAGTTGCAGGTTGCAGAGGTTGCAGAGGTTGGTATGATCCTTGATGTGAATCTATGAATCACTCGCGAGAGCCTGCCGGAACGGGCCTTTATAGATCCGAACATGACATCACCTGTGTTATGACATCACCAGCGAAAGGCATGAAAGACACTTATGAATCATGACATCATCAGTGATCGATGACATCATAGTAGGAATGACGACGTCAAAGTAGGAATGATGACGTCATCCTAAGCGAAAGGCATGACCAAACCGCACTTTGGTCAACTGCGGTTGTTTTAAATGTGCTACAGTAAATAATCTCTTGTGATGTGTTGCCTTGCCTAGGAGCATTGTATAAACCAGTGGTTCCCAACTAGGGATGTTACACTTGGGGGGGAAAGTGTTAAACTCATATTAAACGGTTTAGTACTAACAGAACTGATTATTAAATTATTTTTCTCCCCAGTTGTACTTGACCAATTCCCCCTGCTGTGATCTGGGGAGAGTTGTAGACTAGCACATGCTTCTTCTGTGCAATCGCCAGCCGCTTCTTTTCACCTGTGTATTTCACTGTGTGTGTGTGTGTGTGTGTGAGAGAGAGAGAGCACATATTGTTCAAGAGAGACGGGATGAGTTCCATCCTGTTAATGTTAAAACACACACACACACACACACACACACACACACACACACACACACACCATTACCACACCATTACCAGCGGCTCGGTGTGTGTTGACATTGGCAGCTTCATCAAGGCTGCAGATGGAAGTGAAGGTGTGTGTGTGTGTGTACGTGTGTTGTGTGGTCAGCTACCGTAGCAGTACATTCCTGCTGTCTCACACAGCAGACAGACAGACAGACAGACAGACAGACAGACAGACAAACAGACAGGTCTTTCATCTGATTCCTTGGTTGGAGGGGGGTAAAGTAAAACTCACCTGAACTTTCAGCTTTAAAGGTTGAGATGTTTGGATAGAGGGAGGGTTTACCTGCGCGCACGCACGCACGCACACACACACACACACACACACACACACACGCACACACACACGCACACACACACGCACACACACACACAGTGTTTTTGCCATTTCATACTGTACACTTGAGCGCAGTGCACGTTCAAAATGTGCACGTTCAAAATGTGCCCGTCCGGAACGGGCAGTTAGCTTATCTATCTATCTATTCTCTCTTTATCTTTTATACACCATAATGCCAGTACTGTCTGTCTGTCTAGCTGGATGTCTGTCCTTCGCGTATCTCAAGCAATTCTGCATCGCGCCACCTACTGGCAACACAAAAAACGGTTTATTTCGAGAACTGTTCGTCCGATCAACTTCGGAAGAACTACGCGGGTGCGCGTAGGCAGACCTGAGTGCAGTGCTGAATTTCGTGCAATTCGGACACGCGCATACAGTAGTCATAGTGCCGATCTTCCGCATGGGACTTCCACTTCCGCGCAGTGGTGACTTTTAAAAACATACATTGTGTTGCTTTTATTTTGAAGGCTAAACTTCCAAATTCGTATATATTCACTAGCATTCGGGACCGGAACTCTTAAATTCACCAGTAGAACAGCAGAACGGCACTACGTGCAGGCAGAAGTCCCGGGCGGAAGATTGGCGCTGTACAGGAAGCCTTAACAAAAAGGTCTGGCTGTCCCAGTGTCAATTTCCGTGCCGAAATAGACTCTGGCACCATGTATTGGGGAAAAACAGTGATGCATCGATTGAAGATGCATCAAGATGCATCGATAATCGTTTTATCATCGAATCGTAGCCCTCTGAATCGGAATCGAATTGTGAGGTGGCTAGAAATTCCCACCCCTATGTCTTATCCTTCTTTTTTTACGGTCCTTGGGCCCTATGCTGAACCCGGAAGAGTGCGTGACTTAAGGCACTTTTCTGCAGTAACTGCACTTATGGCTGTTTAGTGTTTACTCTGCTAACGTTAATGTTACCGCTCGCTGCTTCCGCCATTACTGTTTTGCTAGCACCGTCCCTGATTGGCCGTGCCAGTATGATGATTGTGCACAACAATCTGTGTGTGTGTGTGTGTGTGTTACCAGTGTCTGCGTTCTGGATGGCGGCCCGTTGAGAAGACGGGGCCTGAGGTCTGGATGCAGCAACAGCTGACTGGAGAGAGGGAGAGGGGGCAGGCAGAGAGAGGGAGAGAGATACAGAGAGAGGGAGAGAGAGATGGGGTAGGTAAGATTTTATTTATATAGGATCTTTTTAAACAAAGTTACAAAGTGCTTCACATGATACAGAAATACAATACAGAAATTATAGGAACCTAAATATATGTACAAAAGGATGGTACTTTTTTAAGTTCTTTTTTAAGCCGTTTACAGATTCAGCAGATCAAATCGGGGGAGGGGGAGGGAGCGGGGTCTAAATCAGAGATCTTGGTCAGATGATCTGAGAGGCCTCCAGGTGGAATATGGCTGTTTGTAAATGTGTTAAGGGGCGAGAACCATGCAGGATCTTTTATGAGATGAGATGAGATGAGATAAGATGATGAGATAAACTTTATTGTTCCCTGGGGGAAATTTGTCTTGGGCAAAAAGTGCATATAGCCACATCCCAGCTTAACAAACAGACCACATACAACAGTCAACAACAAAGAACAGAGACACTCCATAATTGCACTAATTTCAACAGAGGAAGTGTACACCAAGACATACAGTAATGGTTACAAAGCCCCATTGCACTATTTGTTCAACTCAGACTTTTTCAAGATAACAAAAAAGCAAAGTAAAAATACTGAAAATCCCTCAGTCAGCATGTGCCGAGGGTTGTGCAAAAAGTACTGTACATACACTCTGAGGAGATTTCAAACATTGTTACCTCTATGTACCTCTAATAGTAAAAAGAAGAAGAAAGACCACAACCAAAACTTCAGAAGTAAAATTTAAGATAATAAAAGAATAAAAGTCCTAAAATATAAAATCAGTCAAATAAAAGAGCAATAAATAAGCATAGCAAGAGCTTAACCAAGAGCGTAAGCTACAATACCTCCTTTCCTAGAGAACCTCCACCTATCATCCTATGGGATACTACAACTGTAAGGTAGGGCTGGTTGTTTGTTAAGAAGTGCAATTGAAGTTGGGAGGAATCAATTTATGTGATGAGTAGTACTGTATCTTCAAATCTATTCTGTAATTTATGGGGAGCCAGTGAATGGCATTTGTGTATGGATAGGTAGTTCTAGATCTCTGGTTGATAGCACTGATTTGATTTGAGAGATTCTCCGTAGATGGGAAAAGCGGGTTTTTCATATTCTGGTCAAAGATTACACTCAGGTGTCTAGAGTGTTTAACATTGGTGGCCAGAGGGTCGATCCTATTTCACTTCTGAGACTACAGTAACTTATCAGGACCACTAAGAAGTACCTCAGTTTTGCCTGAATTTAGCTCAAGGGAATTAAGTGGCATCCTTAATAGCAGCCAGGCAGTCATGGGTTTAACAGAAAAATACAGCTGCATGTCATCAGCATAGCAGATTCAGATTCACTTTAATAGCCACAGTAAGTAATCAGATTACATATGCGGAATTTGACTTAATGCAAGTATGCACCAGTGCTGAGAGATGTAATTGATATGGCTAAGCAGGTTGTCTAGATGTAGAGGACCCAGGATCGAACTCTGCGGAACTCCACAGGGTATAGCAGTGTTTTCCCTACCATTCTACAAGACTGGCGGGCCCGCGAGGCCAACGACACCCCCGCCAGGCCAGATTTTTCCCCCCCCCTGCTCTCCCCAAAATTTCAATAAACCTCTATTGCATATTATTACAATACAACAATACTAGTGTTGACAGTAATAGAAGATGCCAAATTGTTCAAAACAACAAATATTTTGGTTTTAGGAGCATCGTGCCAGCATGCGGCGCTGTTCCAAAACGTGTCAACGTGTGTCGTTGCCTGGGAAACACACATCCCATAATACAACTATTCGCATCGCATCCCATAATAGTATGATGATACTTGGGATGCCATTGTGAACATAGATGTGAACAGGTTAGCTAAAAATTTAGCGTCGCCAGCGAGGGCCGCCACCGTTGCGGTCGGGGTACGTTTCGAAATCCCTCCAGGCCTGAACATTTTTCTAGGGGAAACACTGTATAGGATGAATCAGTGTGACATCACAACAAAAAGGTACTTCCGGGTGCCACGGCAGCAGAAACTCTCAAAAAAACTCTTATAGTTTGACATTGTGAGTGAGAGTACAAGTAGCTAAGGGTCTGAGGTATAATATATGTGAACGGATGACACGTGGTCGACAACATATATTTTTATCAAATGAAATACTCTGGTTAATTTCAAAACCTTTCTATTTTCCTTCCAAAAACATTTTTAACAGCGGTTCCATTGGCCTCCATTCTATGGCGATAATTACTAACTTCACTATTGTAGCTCACTGTATACTGCTTGGACAATGCCGGTAGCCTAAAGGCAGGGAGTATCTTGGCTATGTGGAGGGGATGTGGCAAATGAGCTAAACTTAAAAAAAAGTGGTGTATCCCTTTAAATAACATACTAAAAATCTATGAAACTCTAACTTCCGGAAAGGGGTCATTCTCAAGATGGTTGAATAGAAATTAAGATAGCTAGCAATTTTAAGCTCCTGGCAGCCACCATCTTGAAAATGACCCCTTTCTGGAAGTTTGACTTTCCCAGACTTTTAGTACTGTATGTTATTTAACATGCCCAATACTATCAGAATCCATTGAATTCGGCTGCTAGTTCAGTGAGTTTTGGTCGTAGAGTGATCAGATTGGAATCTGTGGATTGTCAGCTTTCATTTGACATCTTGTTGGACTCTTACTAGTCTCGCTTGCCAGCCTCCCCTCCCTTCTGTGAGAGGAGTCTGGCTGCATGGAAACAGGCTGCTGGCATAAGCCCTCCCCTGCTCTATAGCTGCTCTCCCATTGGAGGCGACCATTTCAGTCACTGCCGGATTTCCGATCCCCGCTTACAAGCTCTGTCATTGGCTCCGACCATGTCAATCAGAGCGGCTTCCGCTCCCTCCTCCCTGTGTGTCGCTGTAAATGTCCCCGGCGGCCGAAGTGAAAACAACAATGCTAACTAGCTAGCAAGCTAACGACAGAAACCAACACGCTAACTCGTTGCTACATGCTGTAAATGGCAAGTTTTGACAAAGATTTAGATTGTTGGAAACTATTTTCCAAGGGCACTGACGCTAAGCACCGCCAAAGACTAGTGTGATTGGTTAAACCAAACGGATCACTTTTTTCTCGCAATTCCAGAATGTAGACCAGCGCTGCCAGACTCCTCTCACGGAAGAGAGGGGAGGCTGGCAAGCGAGACTAGACTCTTACAACAACAGAAAAAAATCCAACCATTACCATAAAAAAATTGTGGCGTTAAAAGGAATTTGCGTTAACTCATTATTATCGCGTTAACTTTGACAGCCCTAAAAAAACAATTTAAAACATAATTTGATTTTTTTTTTAATATGGCCCTACATCTGTAATGGTTGCAGCTCTACATTATGGACTGAGGACTCAACCTGGATTAGGGGTTTGGCGACTCGACTGGCAGCCCTCAGGTTCTTGCTGGTCCAGTCGGTGGTGTAGGCGTCGGCGTAGGCATCCAGGATGTGGTACAGGTCTGAACACGCCGCCGGAGGCTCCACCCCCCCGTTCAAGATGGCCACCGCCCGCAAGTCCTGCGAGTAGAACCTGCAACCACACACACACACCAGAGATGCTCACAAGTCATTTTCTGAAAGTCCAAGTCAAGTTTAAAGTCTTTGAGCTAGAGTCCAAGTCAAGTCTCAAGTCTTTGAGCTAGAGTCAAGTCAAGTCTCAGGTCTGATGGATGAGCATTCTATCATCTGCTCGATGCCATCCAGTCTGTTTAGAACACTGCATAGTTAAATCTAAGGAATTCAAAGCATGTAGGGTACTGTATTATCCTCACTCCTGTATCTATTAGCATACAGTATCAGCATTGATGAGTTTACATTATTAGTAGTAGACATTTCCTTAATAAAATAAACATTGTTCTTTAGTCAAGTCAAATCTCAAGTCTTTTGAGGATGAATCTCAAGTCCGACTTAAGTGTGACTCGAGTCCAAGTCACAAGTCCAAGACCCCATCTCTGCTGCAACCACACACACACACACACACACACACACACACACACACTTCAAAGTTGACCGTGGTTCTGTATAAACGCCATCTGTACAGTCACATAGCATTTGTATTCTATAAAATAAGTATTTTATTCGTGATATGATTCACATTTCCACCATATTCAAATTAAAGTTGTATCAGGCGGTGTCTCGTCATAGACCTGTGGTCAATGGGTCAGCATGGGGGAAATCCTCCCGTTCTTCCCAGCCAGCATGGTTAGCATTTAGCTGTTAGCCCAGCCCAGGCAGACAGCATCAGGGATTCAACCACCGCAGTAAACACACATGCACTGAACAGATGTCTATGTAGGCCTATCTGCTCTTGAATCCCCACTCCTGTAGTGTAGGTCCTGTAAACGGCGCGTGAACTCAAATTTCCTAGTTGGAAACTCGGGTACGATTTCTCAACGGCCAGTTCCAGTCTCAGTGTCATTTGATGTAATTTCAAAATGGTATACTGTCATTATATCAATCAGCATATCAATACAGTAGTTGGTTAAACCCACACACCTAAACGTTAACTCATTCAGGGCCAGTTTAGGACTGCCAATATTTAGCACAGGCCAAAGATTTTCATAATTGTTGGTCATCTTTCAAGACCCACAGTAAATTATCTATTAGCACCAGAGTGATTTGCAATACCTCAAAATGAAGATGGGTTCACCAGGAAAAAAAAAGTGAGCTTTTAGCATGTTCTGTACTCTACTTATAGCCATTTATATACACCCTGTTTTCACCCAAAAGGTCTTTTTGAGAAAAGAAATTGCAGAAAATGGCATTTATGTACACAGCACACAATATCAGGCAGAACTCGCTCTCAATTCTTTTATTTTGAACTGTATTGACATCAGACATGTAAATATTATTCATTATGACACAAATGACAAAAAAAATAAATATATATATATATATATATATATATGAAGTGCTTTTTTTACATTCAACAATACAGTTTGCTCAGTGTGAGTGAGTGTACAGACAGACAGACAGACAGACAGACAGACAGACAGACAGACAGACACACAGACACAGACACAGACACACACACACACGCACACACACACACACACACACACACACACACACACACACACACAGAGAGAGAGAGTTCTCTCCACAGCTGCTGCTAGATCCCACCTCCTTCCCCCTCCTTCCCTATCAGCGTTTTGCCTCCCTCTGCTGCTCGTTTCCCTCCTCTCGCTGGAACGAATGCTGCGACACGACACAGGCTTTGGGACCAGGCGCTGCTGGAACCGGATCGATCATGTTCGTCACGGGTTTGAGTAGGCAATCCAGGTTCGCCCTGCAGCAAGGCTGGCACATAGGAACGGGGTCCAGGGACCAGGATCGATCATGTTGGTCACGGGTTTGACTACCGCGGTTTCGATGTCCGCTGCTCTGCTATGGCAAGTCGATCAGCTCTGCAGCGCGGCGAGGGGGCATTTCAATGGCGTTTCTCCTCTGCAACAAGGAAGCGCGTTTGTCCTCCTTTCCACCTTCTTCCTAATTTCAAACAACAGCTGCGGTATGTGTTTGATAACGTGCTGTCGGCTTCACTTTGAGGTTAGGGACCCGAAACTATGTCACAGGCTGGGTAAGTGTTTCAACTATGCGCTGCACTCATAAAAACAAAAACACGTCAAACACGTCATTGGCGGGGAGGGCTATTTCTGATAACACGTCAAAGACGTCATTGGCGGTGAATGAGTTAATAGCTGTTGTAAGAGTACATTTGTAAGTATGTTAGCTAGTTAGCTACTGTAGCTATCCATGTTTTCTGACTTTGTAGCTCGAATGCACGTAGGTCAGAGATGAGGTCTTTCCCACTTCTGACCAAAAAACGCAGCATAAGTCAAGTTTTGGAGGGACAGACAGGCAGGCAGGCAGGCAGGCAGACAGACAGACAGACGTCGTACTTGCGGTTGGTGTCTTTGCGCTCTATCAGGTAGGATCCCTCCAGAGAAACTCCAGCAAACAAACCTCTGGATTTACAGTAGGTGAAGACCGCTGCGGTGCTGCGTAGCGCTATGTCAGCCTCCACATTCCTGACAGACAGACAAGTGAGAGAGACACAGACATAGTGAGAGACAGTGAGAGAGAGATAATCTATATGGTGCTCTACAAGGCGCAGTTTTAGGCCCTCTGTTATTTTCTATTTGTGTTTCAACTTGGGTGGCATCGTCTGTAAACTTAATATTAATGTTCACTGTTATGCAGATGACTTTCAGATTTACATACCCATCAACACAGATCGCCTTTAACACTTTGAGTGCCACGGCCCTTGGGCAAAAGGTTGCTTGCTGTGCCACATAGGCCGCAATGCATTTTAAAAGTCATATAATTTTTTTAATAATTACTATGTAAACACTGAACACGCACAAATAACGATGAGACTCTCTTCTATCACCTGCAAAAAAAAGTTTATTGATCCCATTTTCCGTTCTTTAGTTATGAGCCGGAGAAGATAGCTTGATTGAAGCAAAAACATCCCTTTTTTTCTACGAGCTGAGATAATGAGCCTTTTGTGAAATTAAACATTTCAAGCACATCACTGACTCTGAAGCTAATTTTCTGATGTCTGGGTCTGTCTGGGTGAAGTGTATGCTGCTCTGCTGCTCTGCGTGCTCCCCCCCCCCCCCCCCCCCCCCCCCCCCTCCCTCTCAACTGCACACGCCTCCTGGGTGTGTCTTATGTGTCTGGTGGCTCTCAGTCTCTGCTGAGTTTGCTGCGCACACACAGTGAATGGTGCGCGACATTCAGCTTTTTGGTTCCGCGTGTGTTTGTCACGGGCTGGCATGCTTCCAGTTCGGAATAATAAGGCTGATTATGTGAATGTGCTGTTGCAGCGTACATGGAGGTGCTCAGTTGTGACAGCGGATGCTGCTGCTGGGGGCACAGCTGGCGTTGTGCTCGTTTATGGAGGCACGTCGATGCATACGGACGGATGCGATGCGATTTCCTCATTTTCCCCAGTGACTATTTCTGTGTGTTTGGCTCCTTTTTCTCTGATCAGGAGAGTGCTGTCGCCACCTAATGGGTTTGTAAAATAGGTTATCGACCTCCAATAGCTACAATATTGTTAGAGGCGACGTAAGAAGCTTAGATCGACACCCCCCGTCAAAAAAACAATTTGGAGTTATGACGCCATTTGGCGTCGCTGGCACTGTACGGTAAATTTCTAATGACGCCATATGGCGTCGCTGGCACTGAACGTGTTAAGATGCAAAGTGCTGGATATTCCCAAATTTCCTTCAACTTAATGTTAATTAGGAGCTTGTCCTCTTTGACCCTAAAACTTCATCCACCAGATTAAATATTAGAACTATTGTATGTTATATGATTGGCCCAGGCCTTTATTTAATTCAGCTGCAGAGGGTAGCAGACCTTTATTGGAAGCAGGCTATATTAGAGACATACCTTTATTTCTAATTGCCTCTGTTTGACAAGTAGATTTGCTCATATTTTAGTACCAAGCCTCCTTGTTTTCTGATCTGCTTATGTTGTGCTTCACTAGGTTGCCAATTTTGTTTTTATTTTGTTGCAGCCATGTATTATGATAATTACAGTAATTGACAACAGCATGCTCCAGAGAACATGTCACTCTACATGACTACAAACTACAGTTACATCACATAACAGGCAGCAGGAGTTTAGCGGTTGCCCCCATACCACCCCCCCCCCCCCCGGGCCTGTATTTTAGGCCAGCCTTTATTTGTTTGTGTCGACCACGCCACCAGCCATTATCACAGACTCTGCTTTTAATTGACTATGAGGGAGAGGTTCGCCCAGCACTCAGAGACGATACATGCCCTCACACTCTCGTCTTGCCCGGGTAACGGCGGCTTCTGGTGCTCGATAATTTATGTGTCCAGTAAAATACAATTGATCACTCTGAAAAACAAATTAATTGAGTTCATCATTCAGTATCTGTAATACAATAGCAATTCAGTCAGGACCACTTTAGTCAAAAACACAAGACCACTTAGATCAATTTAAAGCTTTTATTAGCATGAGTTATATTTGGCGGTATGGCTCTGTTCTGGAGGCTCCCTGCCCTTCCATGCGCATACATGGAAAGCCTAAGGCAGGGAGAGCGGCAGCAGCAGATTCTGGGAGCTCCTTGCCCCCTCCATGAGCAACATGGAATAGCCTTAAGGCAAGGAGAGCAACAAACGACCCCCAGGTACAGAACAGAGCAAGCAACAATGACAACAGAAATGACATTGTTTAAGTCAGACATAGCATGAAAGGAGGAGCTGGGGAGGAGGTGGGTTGCAAACAGCTTGCAGATGAAGCAGCCATCTTAAGGCTGCTTTATGCTCACCATGCTGTGAAGGGCGTGGGGGTGGAGCGAGGGTCGGGCGCGTCAAATGACGTAAATTTGTTGGGCGTGGTTATTCGCTAGCTCCGTAGGGCGCCCACCGTGTGCCTGATTTTTTTTCTCACAGCGCGACCTCCGCACGGCTTCTCTCCAAACATGGCCGCATTCAAGCCACTGAGCCCTGAACACTGGGCTGTGTTTTCACCACATTTCTTGACCCATGTGGTAGGCTAAACTTTGATTTGCAACTGTTCGATTTTAGTCATTTCACCAAGTAAATGTGTTGTGTTGAGAGCATGATTGAGAGAGATTAAAAGCAGCACACAGTAGGCTATCAGGGCTGAGAACTGAAACGGCTATTCAGTAAAAACAAGTTTGGTGATTCATTCATGTGCTGATGTATGGTCATTTGAGAGTGAAAGCGCACTCAGTACTGCACATAATAGCATTTAATTGCGACTTTTCATGGGCTGTTCTCACTATTACCATTGTACAATAACATGCTGATCACTTGGCTGATCACTTCTGAGTATAATAGCCTCTGCCCCAGCGCGAGGTCCGCACGGTGACTCTCGGAGACTCGCGGAGCTCCACCCCCACGGAGCTTGCTCGAGTATAATGAGCCCTTTAGGCAGCAGACTGGAGCAGAATTAAAGAGGGTGCCCTGTTTGAATTGAGCCAATTGAATGCATCAGCTAAGCCAGTGGTTCCCAACCTTTTTTGTCTTATGTACCCCTTGAGCTGTTTTTCCATGACAATAGTACCCCTCACTCATGCGTGTTGATGATTACATACAAGTAAATCTATACAAAATATGTTTCACTGAACTGCCGGTGTTTGGGCTTTTTAGTTGTTGTTTTTTGGCATTATCAGTAGCAGAACAGTGTAGCAGTTGACACTTGCCAGCAGAACTAGTTGCGGCACACACATCACATTTTAACAATGGGCTTATGAAATGACTTGGAATATATATATATTTATTTATCATTTTGGAGGTAAATTGTATTCCCCAATCATTCCAAGTACCCCCTGCAAGCTGCTCAAGTACCCCTAGGGGTACACGTACCCCTGGTTGGGAATCACTGAGCTAAGCAGTCAGCTGATGTGGGCTGGGTTTGAGATCAGCTCCTAATCAGCTGTGGGCTGGGTTTAAGCTGGGCTTGACATCCGTGGCCTGCCTGAACTACTGCTGTGCTCGATATATCACAACTTTGTAAATGTTCTAAAGCTTTGTCAGTCACAGAGTTTATGTAGCCTAGTAATTTATTTTGTTTCATTTAATTTCAATGTTTATTTGAATAGGGACAAACACATAGAAGATTTAAACAAAAGTAGTCTCTCACACAATAAAATATATATTGTAGCTTAATCTTATTTGCAATTTTTGTTCCTAAATTGTTTTACATTTATGACAGACAGGCTTGACCCACATTCAGTCATTGACATCAACATTCACCTGAGCTGTCAAACATCTGGCCCCTCCCACACACACAAAACCTGTCCAACTGCCGTGTCACGACACTGACCTCATTATTCTGATGTTTCTAAAATTAACATTACGTGCGTGTGCGCGCACACATATACACACACACACACAACTTAAAGATAATTTTGGGCTTTGATGTAAATGATATCTTACGTTTTAATTGCCATCGTGATTTATGACACTTTAAGTGTGTGTGTGTTTCCTCAGGCTGTATTCCACCTCCTACCTATAAATTATGATTAACCATGCAGCAACATGAACAAGCTGTCACACACACACACACACACAGCTATCTAAGTGAGGACATTCAATATACAGTCGGTCACGTTACTTCCGGGAATGTGTGTGTGTGTGTGTGTGTGTGTGTGGCCGGGAAAACGGGAGGATTTCCCCCACGCTGACCCGAGGCATCTATAACGATGCACATTTTCATTCGTTGATGGAAAATTCTAAAAACGTCAAAAACATTTTTTTTACACTGGCTTGAGGTGGTTTTTGCCTTTTTCGAAAAACAGTTGTTGCGCTCAAAGGGTGAGACTTGGCAGCTCTGCTAGGGGTGTAACAATAGGCATATTTGTACCGATTGGTTTAGGTACAAGGTTTTAGGTTCAATACACATTGCAAACCGAATGGACCGAACAGACATAACATGACATAATGCTTTCTTCAACCCCCTAACCCTAACAGCTAAATGCCTAACCCTAACCTAAACCCAATTATAAGCTAACTCTTCAAACAGCCCTTTGAAGGTGTGTGAGGAAGTGAGGACTGGCCAAAATGGCCAGGTATATCACTCACATTGATTCTGACTAAGATAGAAGAACACATCACATGCACGCAGCAGTATCCCGGTTTCTTTCGGAGTACTCCTGCTAGCATAATCGGGTTTCTCTAAAAACCGGGGTAAGGGCTTACGGGTTTCTGAAATCAGGATATGTTTACATGCACAAACACAAATCCACTGTATGTTCATTCCATTACTCCAGCTATACACATTATATGCTATACACTCCTGTTACCATAACCCAGCTAAACATATCATCCAACCCCAACCCGGAAACCTGTGTACTCTTAACTCCCGCGAGACCTGCTGACTCCCGTCTCTTAAAGGGCCCGCGGGCAATAAGTATTAATGTCTTATCATTGTCTCTGGTGTGGCACCGCCACAATACTTCAAAACCCCGATAATAACCGGGATACTCATGTCCATGTAAACACAGTCACTGACAGATACCTGCACATCTAGGATGATATGGATTTAGGTGAACACTAGGTGGAGGCATAGTGCTGTAGGGAAACTGAATAAGGGGTAAAGATGGCATGTCTATTTAGTTAAAAATATAAAATGTAGCGGCAGCACACTGGCAGCCTGGGGAGATGCTGAGATTGATTGATATGCGGACAGATGTGATTGAGCAAAGCAGGCTGCTAGCTGGTGAGACCACGGAGAATGGTGGACTCATGATGGAGGGTAGGAGATTATCGTGGCTTGCTTTGCCTGTAAAAAATTCTAAAATTGCCCTTGGAATTGGGATGACGGGGGCTTTTAAATGCCCCCGTAAAATAAAGAGTGAATTTCTGTATTTTAAGGTTATTTTGTTATTTTGTTCTGCATTTGCAAAGCTTGACTCAAAAGTGGCAATCTAGGCCATTAGTCCACAAATGGTGTGCCGCGGCTCACTTGTATGCCGTGAGGCAAGTCCAGGTGTGCCGTGGGATTTTGTGACAACCAGGGGTTAAATTGAGACAACTATAGATTTATTATGAAACAACATGTACAATTGTGTCACTATTCTAACTGATTAAACCTCGAAATTACCTGCAAAAGGATCTAAAACACTAACAAAAAAATCATGTTCAATCTATGACCCCCCGCGCTGTACAGATGGATGGACTATTCCTTCTTGCGCAGTTGAGCCTGCATGCAGTGCTTCAAACCAGACAGAGTGACTCCCAAGTAAAGAGTGAGAGGACGCGGACAGACACACATGTTCATACTAGGGAAGCATTAACTCCTCCAGGTAGTTTGGTGCAATTTAACACAACATCAAACTTTTAACAGCGTCGCCGTCGTCAGAGGGCATTGCAAATGATTTCAAAGGAAAAAAGAGAAAAGCAAACCACTCATTTTACTTTCGCTTTTGTTACTTTCGTTTTCCCGTGGCATGGACTCTCTTGTTAGCTGATGGGAGCACCGACCCTCTCCCTCCAACCCCTCATGAAAACAGAGAAAGAGAATGAGGATGATATAAGAAAAAACTGCATTAACAGGTGGATGGAAAAGTAGGGAGAAAAATAGGTCAGAAACTGACATGTTTAATAACAGCATCTAAATTGATCTGATGTTCTGCTTAAACAATTCATTGCATTGTGTGTTGGTGCTTTGATGTAGGCTAATTTGACAAAGTGTCAAATTAATTCTTGAATTATTTTGTTAAGTACAGTGAGTTTGTTAAGTAAAAGCATTTACAGACTATTTTGGATATGAATACAGGTGCGCCTTGGGATTTTGGCTTGCCCTTTGGTGTGCCTTAGACACAAAAAGTTTGAAAACCACTGATCTAGGCATTCGTAGCTGCACAACCCCGGCCCCCTCCTCCTAACGTTATTTACATTAACTAGTGCAGTGCCCGTTCCCAGGCCCGCTCCAACCCATTACGCAGAGTACGCAGACTGCGTAGGGCATCACGTGACTGAGGGCACCAAAAAAAAAAAAAAAAAAAAATTTTTTTTTTTTTTTTTTTTTTGGTGCCCTCAGTCAGGCCACTCACTGAACAGCAGGCCAGGCGCCGCCTACTGGTTTACTAGTGGTTTTATTACTTTATTCAGGGTGCATCTCATTGTAAAATTGGACTCGGCCCAAATTGGGCTTCAAACGGCCCAAATTGGGCTTCAAGCGGCCCAAATCTGGCTTCAACCGGCCCAAATCTGGCTTCAACTGGCCCAAATCGGGCTTCAGACGGTCCAAATCTGGCTTCAAACAGCCCAAATCTGGCTTCAAACGGCCCAAATTGGGCTTCAAACAGCCCAAATTTTTCGCCGCCGCCCTTCGGACGCCGGCACGCACGTCGGCCTGTATCGGCCTGGCTTGCTTGGTATCTAATGCCCGGCCTGAATTATGATCCCAGTCCGCCCCTGCTTGCATGTACAGTTTAACAATCACTTGTTTGCTGACATGTACAGTAATTCTAACAATTGTTTGTTTCCCACATGTAATGAAATGTGAGATACACTAGTATCGTTCATAATTAATGATTTTGCAGTCTTTCGTTTGACAGTTATTGAAAGTTTTACGGGGGGGGGGGGGGGGGGGGGGGGGGGGGGGGGGGGGGGGCACCACAGAACAATTACGCTTAGGGCACCCAAATGGCCAGGAACGGCCCTGCCCGTTCCCCCATGCACCACCCCGTGGGCGCTTCCCCCCCGCACACACTGCACTCTGTCAGGTCTCCCTAAGCGCACACCCAAGTTTGAAGTCGGTCCGACAAACGGTTCTCGAGATACGCGAAGGACAGACATACAGTACATACATTTGGAATAAGTCCAAATTGCATGAAATGCGGCACCGCACTCCATCGGAGTCTGAGCAGCGCACTCCCCAAGTTTGAAGTCAATCGGACAAATCTTTCTCGATATAAACTGCTTTTTGTGTTGCCAGTAGGTGGCGCGGGAAATTGCAAGATTTGCAAGAAATTCAGCGCTGCACTACTTCGAGTTCCCATGAGCACACTCCTCAAGTTTGAAGTCAATCGGATGAACGGTTCTCAAGATAAACCACGTTTTGTGTTGCCAGTAGGTGGCGCTATGCCAAATTGCACGGAATTCAGCTCCCTGCACTCCGTTGAGTCTCCCTGAGCGCACTCCCCGAGTTTTAAGTTTTAAGTCGATCAGATGAATGGATGAGATAAAGCGCTTTTTGTGTTGCCAGTAGGTGGCGCTATGCCAAATTGCACGGAATTCAGCTCCCTGCACTCCCTTGAGTCCCCCTAAGTGCACTCCCCAAAGTGGAAGTCGATCGGACAAACGGTTCTTGAGATAAACAGCATTTTTTATGTTGCCAGTAGGTGGCACTTTTCTCACTACTGTCAATGACCCGAATCGCACAAAAACAGGGCAATGCACTCCGTCAGGTCGCCATCAGCGCACCCCCCCCCCCCCCCCCCCCCCCCCCCCGAGTTTCAAGTCGATCCGACCAATGGTTCTCGAGATACGCGAAGGACAGAGAGAGAGCGAGAGAGACAGACAGACAGACGCTATCGTCATTATAGTATAGATAGATAGATAGATGACAGGCAGCACAAGCTAGCTGACCAGCTAGTTCATGAGCTCACTAGTCTTTCAATACATAAACCACCTGCTGAGTCAGGACTGGATACAGATGGAAATAAATTAGAAACAGTCGCTGACCGTCTCCCGGTCTGCCCAGGGCATAAAAAAGCTGTCAAAGAGGTCTAATGTTGTGGGTTGCAGGATGGACTAGATAAATACATGTCCCTATTATACTGTCAGTCTACATGTTATTTGAAAAGGTACATTACATAACATGCCAGTGTTGAGATTATATGAATTATGAAATGAGGATTTTTAACTGTGATAGTTTATGAACTTTTAGAAATGAAATACTGGATAAGAGTGGTTGGATATTGGTCCGTCATGCAAAATAGAAGAACTAACGTATTTCCCACATTTGATAAAATTGCCCTGGAAATGATCTTAACTCATTGAGTGCCATGGACGAGTATGTTCGTCAATTGGTTTAGTAACGTAGAGTGCCAAGGACGAATATGTTCGTCAATTGCGTTTTTTGACGGTGGGACGTCCATCAAAGCCAGATCCATCTCCTGTGAAAGTATGGTGGCTGTTGAATGTGTAAAAGCTATTTTAGGGACCCATTAGGTGGCGACAGTGCTCTCCAGATTACAGAAAGGCGAGGAAAAAACAGAGAAGAAGTCGTTGGGGAAACGGAAATCGCATCGCATCCGTATGCATCGATATGCATGAAGCATAAGGTTAGCTGTGCCTGCAGCAGCCAATCTGCTGCCACAATTGAGCACCTCCGTGTCCGCTGCGATAGCCCATCCGCATGATTTTGTTATTAGTTGTTATTATTCTCAACTGGAAGCATGGGAGCCGGTGACAAATACACGCAGAACGCTGTAAAAAAGCTGGATGTAGCGGACTTTTCAGTGCAGAGCAAACGCAGCAGAAAGCCCCAGAGACACTCCCACACGGAGGAGGAGTGTGCAGTTGAGGGGGGGGGGGGGGGGGGGCACGCAGAGCAGCATACAACACTGACCCAGACAGACCCAGACAGCAGGACAGGATTGGCAAACGCAAGCTAGAATATCTGATGCCCACCAGCAGTAAATCAAGACCAGCAAGAAGCTGCAACCAGCAGCGCACGCAGGGGCCAGCGCTGCTGGTTGCAGCTAAAAAATATTGTTTTGCCAAACAAAATTCCTTGGTTTTCGCTGTTCTATTGAAGGAAATTATTTTTGAGGTGTGACTACATCAGAAAATATTAGCTTCAGTCAGTGATGTGCATGAAATGTTTAATTTCACAAAAGGCTCATTATCTCAGCTTCTAGAAAAAAAACGGCTGTTTTTGGTTAAATCAAGCTATATTCTCCGGCTGATAACTAAAGAACGGAAAATGATATCAATAAACCTGTTTTTGCTGATGATAGAAGAGAGTCTCATCGTTCTTTTTGCGTGTTCGGTGTTTACATAGTAATATCACACAATATTCTGTGGGCCTCGAGAAATCACTGAAAACGCTCTGAAACTCTGGCACTGGGAGCGTCCGTTCTCCAAAAGTGGCTGGCACTCAATGAGTTAAATGCCCCCGAAACATATTTAACAAGGGCAAAAAAGCCCATGTCACGTCAAAGTGGGGTCACGAGCCAGAAAAGGTTGGGAACCCTGCACTAGGAAGATAGCTTACAAACACATCAGTAAGTCTCACAATAAGATCAATACACTAGGGGGCGATGTTAAGCTTACATTGGGGGAAGGCTAGCGGTGAGCGAATTCTGCTGTTAGGCCTAGGCTATATAGCCTGGTAAACCAGCCCGTCACGTGAACTCACATTTCATTTGGTTCTGCGTGACGGTCTGGCTCCAAGGCCTGGGAGGGTGTTTAGCAGAAGCTGCAGAGCGGAAGAGCCAATCAGCGACTGCGCTGTGATTGACAGCACAAGTTGGCCAATCAGGAACGCCACTAGCACTGCACTAACAAAACAATAATGGCCGCCTCCTTGCCTGATCGTCTCGAGGAGTAATGTCAGTGTTTGTCTAGTTTAAACAGCCATAAAGTGCAGTTATTGCAGAAATAGACTCAATACCAACAATTAAACAAGTACAGGAGTATCGCCGCAACCGCAGATTTTCTCGGCGGAAAACATGTTTTTGCCATTCTCATGAGTGGATTTGGGTTTGACTGGATCCGACGCTGATTGGCTGAAGGAGTTGTCTGTCAAGGCAACTACGCCCGCCCATGCTCCCATCCCTGCTAAGGACTGGGTGAAGAGTTGGGGCCAGACCGTCACACAGAACCAAATGAAATGTGAGTTCACGTGACGGGCTGGTTTACCAGGATATAGGCTATAGGTACAACTTAATAGAATAGTTAAAAAGTAACAAACCCAATACCGTCAGCCTTGGACAACTGTCGCCAAAAGACTAATTCTGAAGGAATGGAAGTCTCCCTCTTCACCTTCATTTCAGTTGTGGTTAACGGACATGGTCTCTGTTATACAGATTGAGAGACTCAGGTTCCTGAGGACCAACTCTCTCAAAAAATTCTCAGTCATCTGGGACCCGTTTCTGGCCTATCTTGACGAGGTCAGGGGTGACGGGTGCCTCGCGGACCCTTTGTGTGGGGCCCCACGCACAGCATCTCCTAGAAGCATATAAGCACCGTATGTGGCTGGTAGCACCATGTTGTAACACTGAATGTCCTTATATGTTTTTTCCCTTTTCCTTTTTTCCCCTTGTGTCTGAGCCTGTTTTTGTTTTCTTTCTTTGTGTGTTGTTCTGTAAAATGTTAAAATGTAAAATAAAAAAATAAAAATACCGTCAGCCTTTTGTCCTTTTTGTAAGAGACACATGCACGTGCATGTGCCCGTCATCACAGTATTACTGCACCATGTTAGCTAACGTTAGCTAAGCCCGCTGCCTGTAACAATGTTCGCCAGCCTCAAAATGCCACTGAGTGACCAAAAGATTAGCTTGTTAACCATTCCATGCGGCTAACATTATCCTTGCAGTTAAGCTACTGTAGTAATTTCGATGTATTTGATTGACTAAACCTGGATGAGTGGTTGGAAGAGATGGGCAGGATGGAGGAGGAAGAAAAAAAGAAAGGAGACATGCTGAAATGAATGAAAGGGACATTGAAGACCTGGACAAGTCAAGAAACAAAGCCGAAACAGACGATGTGGGCCGTTTGTTGTTTCCAGACCTGGTGTGTCGAGAAACATCTCGCTATGGATTTTAAATCAATCACCAAAATGGAGCTAAACCAGGCTCTCCATCAGTTTTATGCTACTTTTATCTCCATCCAAAAGCGGACAAACTATACCATCGATCATTGTAAGTTAACAATGCATCTTTTTTTGTTAGGCTACACAAGTGACATCAACTATAGGGGAAAGTGAGCAGAGCACACTAGTTGCCGATGGTGGTGATGTGGTAACTGCTAGCTACATGATACCTTTTTTCCTCATCTCTCTCCTAATGATTCCACTCCGTTTGGTGCTGCATGGGTGACACTGTAGCCTACTGTGAAGAACTATCTTTTTTGGTGGAGGAATGTTTGGCTTTTATCAATAAATCATTGAAATGTTTGTTGCTGTGTTTATTTTATGAAACCTCGTCATCTAATAACCATTGTATAAAAGCAATAAACCCCTTGAGGCCGTGGTTTACACTGATTTTACAACGGTTAATGGCTGTTGTAAAATCAGTAAACCACGGCCACTCAGGATTTATTGCTTAATTGAGTTCTGAGTTTAATTCAGAATTCTGAAAAAGAAAGAAAGTCCGAATTCTGAGAGAAAAAGTCAGAATTCTCAGATTAAAGTCAGAATTTGCAGGAGGCAAATCTTGTTCTTCTTCTGTGGTGTTTTACGGCAGTTGGCATCCTTTATGTTGCATTATTGCCTCCTTCTGGATTTATCCATCCACTGTTTCCCAACATTCTGTAAAACCGGATCCTTCCTTCCCTGCCCGACTTTCTCACAGGAAAAGATGTCAGCATATTGTTACATGTAACATCACTGATGATGTCACTGATGATATTACCGATGTACCGACATTTGAATGTCTGGGGTCCCTAGATTTTTGTGACGTCCAAGTGGGGTCACAAGCCAAAAAAGGTTGGAACCCGTGGACTAGGAAGATAACATTACAAACACATCAGTGAGTAAGTCTCACAATCACATCAATACACTAGTAGGGAGAGATATTAAGCGTACATTGGGGGAAGGTTAGCGGTGGGAGCGAATTCTGCTAGTTAGGCCTAGGCTAAGTACAACTTAATAAATCCCAATACTCATAACGAATGAATACCGTCAGTCCTTTTTGTAAGATACATAAAGAAAGAAAGTCACACGTATATACCCTTCGTCAGGGTATATATATATATATATATATATATATACCCTGACGAAGGCAGTCGCCAAAACATGTTGGTGTAAACTATTAAACACAGCAGAGGATAAATTGGAGTGTGCGACTTTCTTTCTTTATGTTACTTTGAATTTCGTTAGTCTGCACCTCTTCAACATTTTTGGGTGTGCTCCACTTTGTATATTTTGAAACCTTGTTGTAAGATACACACACGCACACACGCACGCCCACACGCACACACGCACGTGCACATGCACACGCACGCCCACACACACACACGCACGCCCACACGCACACGCACGCCCACACGCACGCCCACACACACACACACACACACACACACACGCACACGCACCTTTAGAAAACTCTCGCTTCTGTCAACAATTGACGGCTGACTCACTGCTGTGTGTGTGCGTTGATGCTACACCTTGCCACGCTCACATCACAAATCAATCATGACACTGACACACAAGCACACACATACATCACGTGTGTGTATCGTGTCCTTTGATGTAAATGATATCTTGTGTTTTAATTGGCGTTGAGATTTATGAGGTGTTGAAGGTGTTGAATAACGGTTAGCCCGGCTTCACACGCCCAACACACGCCCCACACACACACACACACACACACACACACACACACACACACACACACACACACACACGTTGGAAATTACTGCAAGTGAAACTAAGTTGTAATTAAGTTGCATGGTGTAAAAACAAAGAACCTATAAGGCAGTGGTGCCTCTAGTATTTCTTTTTAGCAGCGAGGGGTGGTGGTGGTGGGAGGAGCAGTGAGGGGTGGTGGTGGTGGTGGTGGGAGGATCGTACCTGGGTCGTGCGCGTCTAGCACACCTGCAGTCGGAGAATTGCACAGATTTCTTTTTCTATAACTGTATGTTTTGTACCATTTATCTTATATTAGCCTACTATCCTATCCTACTATATCCTACTATAGAATGAAGGAAACAGTCTGTCTGAAGTGGACCACATTTATCTCTGCAGTGAGTTGTCCAATCAATCTGAAACTACACATGGGTATTGAGTATTGGCATAGGCAGTGTTAGAAACTACAAGTTTTTCCCCTGATCTCCACAACGAGACACCAAGTGGTGGTTCAGTGTGCCTGTGCTAGTACCTCCCACTTTGGTAATTACCCAGTAGTATATACCTGGTAATTACCTTGTAAATATCTGAGTTATTGTCACACTAACACGGTCCCATTTAGACAAATTGATGGATGATAGTGGAGGTTTACAATCTGTAATCTATAACTACTGGGTAAATACCAGGTAATTACCAAGTAAATACCTGGTAGTTGTCAGGGAAATATCTAGTAATTACCGGGTAATTACCCGTTAACTACAAGTCAAGTCAAGTTTATTTGTATAGCCCTAATTCACAAGCATGTCCCAGAGGGCTTCACAGAAAATATGTCTAGCTAATTCTAGCTGACACAACAGTAGCAAATTACAGAATAAAGATAACACATTGAACAATTGATAGAGAAATATAGAAAATATAGAAATATAGGATAGAGCAGAGGAGAGAGCAGGAGAAGGGAAGGGAAGAGAAAATTGGAAAATTCATCAAGAAAAGATGAATAGGGCCCAGGTGGGCGGTAGAGCATAACTAGGTAGAAGGCTCTGAGGCCAGCTATATTAGAGTGTCTCATGGTAAGTATCTCACAGGATAAGAGCTTATACTTTTGATCCTGCAAAAGACTTAGATTTGAGTTATAAATTAGGCCGACGCCCCCACCATTTCTACACATTCTGGCAACATGCGAATTGGCAAAGTTAGGGGGGGAGGCTTCAATGAGTGGAAGAACAACGTCCGGTTTTAGCCAGGTTTCGCATAATCCCATAACGTCAATATTATGTTCATTGATTAAGTCATTGACAAGGAGGGCTTTATTGGTGATTGATCTGATATTAATGAATCCAAATCGAATAGGTTTATCATCAGTGTTAGTTAATTTAGAGGATTCAACACCAAGAGTAGATTTAATCTGAATTAGGTTGGTGTTTAATGGTTTTGAGGGGTGGACGAGAGCGGCGTGAGGTGACGGAGTGACGAAGAGAAACTGTGTTAATTTGAGAGATCGTGGTATAATACGGAGACGGAGCGGCGGTAGTAACAGTCGGGTTAATAACAATACGGTTTGGGTTAGGATTTTGCAGAGCGTTTATGGGTCGGTTACTAGTAATAGTGCGGCGCGGACGGAGCACAGTCTGTATTGGATAAACTACGTTAATTGAACTAGCAGACTCCATAACCGCACAAGGAGAACTAACAGGCTGTCTAGCAGCCTGTGGCCCTGCATGTTGTGGGTGAAACTGTCAGTCCTGGATAGTAGTCTGGGTTTGCCGTAGGCAACTATCCAGGTTTTTTGATAGAGTGCTGGCGCCCAATGGGGTAGGGTGGATGCCATCTACCTTAAGCATGCCAGTCATGCCTCTAAAGGAAGGCCAGTTATCTAAGAATATGTAGCCCTTATCAGCACAGTGTTTGGCCAGCCAGTTATTGAGCCAATACAGCCTGCTAAAAATGTCAGAGTTAAGTGTGACAGGGAGGGGACCAGAGACAATTAATGGATGCCGACTCATCTTGCTTGCAAAAGCACAGGTCCTAGTTATGCTGTGCTTTGTGATCTCCGATTGTTTAAACCTAGCATTGTTGGTGCCAACATGTAGTATGATGTTATCATGGGTAGCCTGGGTAATTGTCTGTCTATGGCTGTTTGTTAGCACCCTAAGAGTAGCTTCAATGTCGGGTACTCTGGCCCCGGGTAGACAAACTATTTCGGCTGGTGTGTTAAGCTTGTTATTGCGGGTTATAGAGTCTCCAATTAATATAATAGAGGGTTTAATATTGTCGGGCGGAGCGGACGACGCAGCATGCTGAACAGGAGAGTTAGCAAGCGGCGCAAATCTATTCCGAGTCTCAACCGGAGTGGTTTGTTGAGAAACGGGCTGCACAGCGGCGGGCTGTGAACGGTTGACGCCACGGCAGCGTGAGACAACTGTAAACCCATCATCCACAGACTGTGGGGCCAACGAGACATTGGCCGGGTTGTTCTGCTCGTGCTGCGGGGTAGCATTAACGAGGGCACCAGCTGGACCGCAGCTAGCATCCTCGCTTAATTCACAATGCACATCAGCTGCTGGGGTACATTGTAAATGATCAGGAAAGCCAGTCTGGTTAAGTGTAACAAGACTATCATTAAGTGACTGGCGTTTATCGTTCTCTAGTTGGGAAACACGGTTATCTAATAGTTTAATCATATCTAAGAGAGAGTGGATAGTAAGAGTTGGATCGATCTTACCCGATTCGGCAGGGGGATGGCTGGCGTTAGCCATGTCCGGAGCGTGTCGTAGTGCTGCGGCCAGAAGCAGCTCACGCCGTTGTGATGCCCGGGGACCCGAGGCCTTGGGAGCAGAGGCTGGTAGCCTAGGTTGACGGACCAGTCGCTCAGATGTTGTAGTTAGTTGTTGGGCGATGGACAGGACCCGAGATACTGAGGGAGCTGGTGTTGAAGTAATGTCAGGCAGCTTGAAGAAAACTTCATCATCTGAAGGAAATTAGCGTGATTCCATGGATCCACTAAGCGTCGTCGTATTGGATAGTCCCGCAGCATGGTGATTATCCAGGGGGGAGAGCGAGGGCATTGTAAGAACTTTAAAAAAAACTTTAGCGTTAGCTGCTAGCTAGCAGGCGGCTAGCAGCTCTTGTTTACGTTAGCCTAGCAGGCGGCTAGGCTAACGTTTAGCGATAGAACGGTTGTTTCAGGTTTAAGTAGAAAGTCGATGGTAAGATGTCCGCGGATTGAGAGAGAAGAGTTATTTAGTAGCGATGTGAATATCGCAGGCAGAAAAAAGATGAAGATAGCAAAAGGTAGGCGAGGGATTGGCAAAGTAAGTCGTAGTAAACAGAGCTGAAAAACACTGGTATCACACAGCGTCGTTGTGGTAATTACCAGGTATTACCTGGTAGTTTCCGGGTAAATACCTGGTAATTACCGGACTGTAAAAGGAAGGGTTACCAAATTAATAAATATAAAAACATATTCCAAAGTGGTAAGTAGGCTTAATTGAATTATGTACAAGTGCAACACTTCAGTTGTCAATTAATTCAACAGGAGCCCTTAACTCATTCTCTGCCAAAGACGTACCCGGACGTACTTTTAACAATGGCGTTCTGTGCCAAAGACGTACTCGGACGTACTTTCATGTTTTGGCTGTTTACATTACATCAGACACTTTCCCAGCCTGTGACATTGTTTCAGGTCAAACTGATAAAAGGAACCCGCTAGTTTAGTATTTATGGGTGGAGCCTGTGGTCGAAACAGAGTCCGACCCAGTCGTTCTCGGATGGCGAGTATCGCGTTTGAGATGAAATGATCACACACACAACATTCGAGTATAATTGTCACGCATTGTTTATAACTTATGCCGCCGGCATGACTCGCTTCACGTTTCCTCTTGCCAGCTCTCCCTCTCAAGGGAGAGCTCTGTCGCACTCAAGGGAGGGGGAATCACATGGATACGTCAAACGCGTCAAACCGCGTCACACACCCGTCCCCAGCAACCAAGGCGAAACATGTGTCACATAAACATTTCAAAGTTTACAGCACTAACGTAGCTATTGTGTGATCTTCTGTGCTAACGTTAGTTATGAGAGGTAACGTGACAGCAGGTAACGTTACAGCACTCGTTATTCCTGTGTGTGTGTGTGTGTGTGTGTGTGTGTGTGTGTGTGTGAGAGAGAGAGAGAGTGTGTGAGTGTGACCACATAAGGGTTCGTTCCATTTGTTTATGCTTTTATCAAGCTAAGCTAAAAATCCACATGGCAACTGTAAAAGTAAATTATTTATTTGATTTTGTGCACATATTTATCATACTTTGATAAATACTGCGGCCAAGCCTCATCTGTCAAGAAACCCCAGGGGCCAGACTCTCTCTCTCTCTCTCTCTCTGTAGCCGCTCACTGGGCGGGATGGACCGACACAGCTCCCTCAAATACATTCTCTTATTTTTTATTTTTTATTTATTTATTTGGGAAAACAAATACTGTATAATGTGTCTGATGTGTCACTGAGGCAAAAAATAAAAGGCTCAAAAGAGAGTTCTGCTTGAAACGGTGTCCTTCACTAAAAACCTCTTTTTCTCGTATTTCTGTTCCAAAGAGGGCATTTTTAGTGAAAACAAGCTAACTTCCACTGCTTGTAAATAAACAAGGAAACATGGGAGAGTTTCAGTTTTTTACAAGGGGTAAGAAGAGAGTCTCTGCTTTATTGTGAGATATGTTGTGTAATTTTATTCCTAGCACAGAATATTCTGTGGGTCCTGGAAGATCAGGAAATATGCTCAAAATCCTGGCACTGGGAGCACACAGACCGAAATGACCCTGGCAGAGAATGAGTTAATGTTTTTTCTTTTGTGATTTTCATCTGAATGCAATCTATTTTTCATAGGGATCCTATATGAATGGCGACCCGCTGTTCCCAGAGAGCTGATTTGTCAGAAGGTGGATCTTCATGGGTTTTGATCTTATTCTCTAAACTTAACCTGCTCCAGACCAGGTTAGCCGTGCAGCATAAGTTGCCATGGAAATCTATCTCGGTAAGAAGTGAACTAGCGTCGTAGCACGGCAAACCCAGAGATAAACCTGAAGTTACCTAGCTAATCTTGCTTTGTTATTTAATGTGATTTATTATTTTGGCCGGTAAAAATATGCTTGGCTGGTGGATTTTTCCATCTACCCGCCACTTGGCCGATGAGTCAAAAAGTTAATTTCGGGCCCTGTTTGTGTGTGTGTGTGCGCGTGTGCGCGCGTGCTCACCGTCCCATTGGTCCCACAGCAACAGTGCAGTTCCCACCCAGCGTCAGGTTCCCTCCCTTAGTGAACGCCTCGACCGCCCGTCGCTGGTTCAGGATGATCACCAGGTCTGATACCTGGAGAGAGAAGGGGCGCCAAGAGATAGAGATAGGGAGAGCAAGAGAGGGGCGAGAGAGAGGGAGAGCGAAGGAGAGAGAGGGAGAGAGAGAGGGAGAGACTGATATGAACTGCGTCTTATTTGGAGAAACTTTCGGGATGACAAGTTCCATTTTTATTTAAACAGGTAAGTTGGATCTTTAACTCTTTTCCTGCCATTCACGTGATCTAATGCTGTTTGACCCAGCCGACGCGCTGATAACACGGACTCATGACAGCAGAGCAGTCTGTCAATCAAACCTGAAGGATTTTTACCACGTGCGCAGCAGCGCATGGTCAAGAAAGAGAAAGCTTTTTGGGGTGAGTCATGCATTCATTTATTCAGTCTTCTTCTTCTTCTAATGGCTTTCCAGCAGACTGGATGACTTGCGGCACATTGCTGCCTCTCACAGAATATTACAAAAATTCGAGACTCGGGGGTCCGCCCCCTCCTCAATGTTCCTCCCTCCGGCCGGCTCGCTCTCCTATTGGACCTCCGTGTTCCCGGACCTTTCGGCCCTCGTGCACATTGACGGGAACGGATATGTCATCATCAGTGGTGATGTGTCAGTGATGTCGTCATCAGTTTTCTTCTTCTGTGGTGTTTTATGACAGTTGGCATCCTTTAGGTTGCATTACCGCCTCCTTCTGGAACAATCCATCCACTGTTTCCCTACATTCCCTGTAATAAATCCTTCCTGCCTCGGCTATATAAGTGGTGGGAGTACAAGTAGGGAGAAGAGGACAAGTGGCGTATCATCTCCAGAGTAAGTGGATGACATCCCCTAACATTTTCACACATCTGGACTCCAGCAGGTGGCAGGTTGTGATTTCAAACTAGAGGAAAGGAAGGAGAGAAAGCTGGGATGAAGAGGCGCCAGCGGGCAGTGTAACACTGGCGGGTACAAACACGACAAATGGACACCTCATCACAGTCAGTCCCAACATCACCAGAGAGGTGTCCTGTTCAGCGACTGACAAACCTGGCAAAGACTGCAGCTAGGATGAGAACAATTGTGCAAGAGAATGGAAAAGTCCATGCTATCAGGCTGAAGGATGGAGGTGCCAACAACGGTGCAGGAGACTGCAGCCTAGAGTCTGTACTTGCCCAAATTAACTTCTGTCCAGAGTTGTCTTCAGTCCCTACACAAGATCCTGACAGAGGCAGCAACTACTGGCGGGATCATCTTGTCTCTGTTTGCAGCAGACTATTGGCTCATTTCCACCACATATAACAGCACAGTACAGCTCTACTCGACCTGGTCTTACTCGTCTCTACTTGATATATAGACTCTGTTTCCATAGAAAGTTTACTCGCCTCCACCCACACCTGGTCGTCATAGCGACCGCATATCTGTCCTCCTCCCATAGTCCCTATAACGTATAACGTTAAAATTGAATCCATAAACGGAACTTTTAAACTGGTTATGAAATACTGGTGCCTGTAAATGACCTACAGTGTACAAGGGCAAATGTGACAATCGGCCAGGAGAATGGATATCACTTTGTTGCTACTCAAACTCACATGCATGCACTGCGCGGGGGACGGGAGTTGCGCTACGGGCAGAAGGGAAGCCTCTACCCCGGCGGCCTCTCACCAGGCAAGACCGCGGCTTCGCTAAACCCCCGCCTCCGGCCTAGCGGAGCCGACGTAGCACACAACTACAAAGGGATTCCCGAGGAGCTGACTTTTTCTCTCTCAAAACAATTGAAAACCACCGTCATGTTAAAGCTGAGCAAGGAGATCGATTTTATTTCACCAGAGCCCGAAGGCAGCAACACAAAAGACTGATGGAAATAACAGAAGAGAAGGTAAGCCCCACTAAACTGGTATCCAGCATTGACAGTAGATACAGTAAACACGATTCTGATACCAGCGGTGGAAATGGGCCATAAGGTGGATCAGGAGATGCTTTGCTACACTGATCAGGAGTGGAGGAAAGTGCTTGAACCTCTGCAGAAGTCTGGAGCCATAGAGGAAGGAGACCTACCGTAAAGCCTCAAATAAACGCCTGGGTGTTTATTTACCAAAAAGTATTTCCAGACCCCTCTATATGGAACCGGCGTCTATTTGGTTTTCTTTAATTCTTTTTGCACAGAATTCTTGCTCAGCAAAGATTGGAAAGTATCAAATTGCTTATTTAAACCAGTGATTAATACCCATGATTAATAGCTCATCACACAAACCAAACTGCCACCGTTTCACACAGGAATAGAAGAATAGCAGAGAATAGCACAGAAAGCAGTCTTTCTGGCTGAGAGCTAATGTTAGCATTTAGCAGCAGCTAACGTTAGCTCAGTAATCAGCTGGCACACTTCTATCAGACAATACAGTGTTGTGCAACAAGCAGACTTACCAAATGTTTCCAATACATGTCCAGTATAATACATACTGCATTTATGATCGCTATTCCGCTGACAGAAATGCACTTTTAGAACGCCCAACTAATGTTAACTTATCCACTGCTCCCCATCTTGTCCTTATGGAAACCAGACAGCATCTCCAGTCTAACACGTTCACTTCATCCGTACAGTCCGTAGCATCAAACAATGCAGTATGCATACTTGAAACATGTCGGTTATGTAGAAACAAAGCGTACAACTGTCTGACAGGGAGGAGAAAGTGGCCTACTCGAATCTCTCCTCAAACCAGACTGACTTCCGCCAACAACACGTACTGCCCATGTCATTCCTGTAAGTGACTGTGAATTCAGTCTGAGTGCAACACAAAAACACACCGTAATAAAAGAAATACCTGGCATTGGGACCGGTGTTTATTTACCAGAACATGTAGCCAGACCAGTGGACAAGCTCTGAGGCTTTCCCACAGGTACGCGGAAGTAACCCTGAAAGCTGTAATTCCTCGAAGGGCTACTTGAGGCAGGGATCAGAAGTCCCATCGTCCCCGTTCACTCCCATGTTAAATGCCCCACTTTGTATGTTATAAAGGTTTCGCATCAACACCAATTGGCTGGCCGGCCCCCGGACCAGATTCTGGGCTTCTGAGTCCAGCTAGGTCCCTGGAAACTATACCTGGATGCCTTTTTGGTGATGATATCATCATCGCGTCGATGACATATATACTGCCTGTGACATCATGTGAGATGTGATGTTTTGTCCGATGATGTCATAGACAATCATGACATCACAATGTTGCCTGTGACCTCAGACAGCATTGGCGTTCCCGAACAAGGATGTCATAATCAGCTAGACAATGCTAGATGTCGATGACAT
This sequence comes from Poromitra crassiceps, assembly GCF_964638095.1. NCBI lineage: Eukaryota > Metazoa > Chordata > Actinopteri > Beryciformes > Melamphaidae > Poromitra > Poromitra crassiceps. Next base: position 79,998,493 of record NC_139625.1, on the reverse strand, counting down.
CACAATGCAATCTGTGACATCATCGAAGCTGTGATGTGAGTTATGACATCACCAGTGATGTCATACTTCCAAAGTCCTGAGTCCTGAGTCCAATGGCCCAAGAGATCAAGGAGCGTATGTAGGATAAACAACTTCGTAATCTTGCCCAAGAGATCAAGGAGCGAACGTAAGCCCCAGGGCCAGATACGATGAGAATGATCCTGATATCTACGGGCGTCTGATACGGAAAAGGCTTCAGGAGAAACAGGAAAGACAGAACCTACATGACCGGCAAGGTGCGAGGTGGCATTCGCTCTATCCTAGCTGCGCTCTTCATAGTATTACCCCAAGCCGATGTATAGGCCCAGACAAAACACTTGGAAGTGCTCTAGGACCGGACCATTTGGTCCAAGAGCAGGTTAGAAGGTGGGACCTTGACTATGTCTTGACGGACGTACCTGAGACAACGCAAGCTTCAAGAACCGAGCTAGGCTCAAACTTAAGGATAGAACAGATGGGTTCGCTGAACTCGCAAACCCCTGAGAGGGAAAGCCTGATCGCCACAGGTGGAGAAAGACTCTACGCTGTTTGGATCCGCTGATGGTGGGATCCAAGAAAGCTTGATCGCCACAGGTGGAGAAAGACTACGCTGTGGGATCCGCTGATGGTGGTGGGATCCAAGAAAGACTACGCTGTGGGATACGCTGATGGCTCCCTGGCTGCCTTTCAACCAACCAGGTCCTGCCGAGCCTCTCACCTTGAATGTGAACAAGAGTCTTGGTCTTTCAAACCCGTAATGAACTCTAAAACATTGTAACAGTGATTAAGCATCTTTCCAGCCTGGTCAAAAACATGATTTTGGTCTATATAGCTAATTTCACCTTTTCATAACAACTGTATGTTTATTTTATTTTATATAACTGGCCCGTTTGGAGTAAAATAGATGATAGTAAAGGGGGTGATTGACAGGTCTCCTGTCCAGTGATCGCACAGCTTGCCGATCACGGACCAATAGCAGGCGGAGCTGCGGCTCTCGGAAACCCCCATCATGTGAGCTGCGCAAAGACCCCAAGATGGTGAGAGACAACACTTTGTGGCAAAACGCGAGTCCAAACAATAGTGGTTCATTTTGTCCATATTATTTAAGTCAGTGAGCCACACCCGGCGTCTATTTGGGACTTGTGTTTATTTGATGTTTTACGTACCTGGCCTGGCACATCTCCATAGGGTCAACATCCTCATCTTCAACACAAGGCCCCGCCTTGACCATGGGTTGCCCATCACAGTTCAACGTGCAGCTATTTTGGGGCTCAGCCCTCCACTCATAGTCCCTGTGGAGCTTATGCTGGAAATCACTATGAAGGCATCATCCCTGTGAGGCCCAGGACCTGCACGTGGTCCTGGGCCGAATTTGCCCTTGGTTTCACCAGGCGCTGGCAAACGTACACAAGTCACTTCTCCTCCCTGGTACAGTTTAGTAATCTGGTTTGTGAGCTCTCACACCGGTAGATGAGCTCCAGACCTCCAGACATGGAGAACCAGTCGCCCCCCGGGAACACGAGAGCACGATCCCGCCTCCTTTCTCCCTCACGCACCAGTGTTATGGTGAAAGCGGTGACCATGGACATGTTTGCCCCAAAAAGGGGTGCATCACTACTTTCTACTGCATGCACAGAGAAGAGAAAGGCAAATCTGTACAACTGCTATGCCCCTTGCAGAGACCCCGCCCCCTGCACTACTTGTGGAGGAGGAAATATTAACAAATTAAATGACATCAAACACATTCAGTTCCTGTCATATGACATGTTAAAGTGTGTGTGTGTGTGTGTGTGTCTGTGTGTGCGTCCTAACCCACCTCCACGCCGATCTCAAACCCTCCTCCCAGACCGGCGATGCCGATGGCAGATGGTGCTGACCAGCCTGAAACAAATAAACGGCAACTTTAACATGTCAGAGAGACGTCCTGTAACCTGAGGTCACAGGCTCAATCCCTGATGAGTGCTATCTGACACCCCATTTACACCTGGGTTTTAAATGTGAGCTGTATCCAGATACGTTTTCTGGATGTTATCTGCATAAGGAAAAACACATGTTAACATGAAGTGCTTACCATACTCTGCAAGTCAGAGTTCCCCCCCCACAAAACCAGTCAGCGTTCTCAGCATCGATCTCCCTTCATGGAGGAAGCTCAAAACACATCCAGCCAGGTGCCTCAAAGCGGTGCAAGTTGTTTTTTCCTGGGCTGGACGCGTTGTCACACGGGCTCGGGCTCTTTTTTGCAACATCATCCAATCAGGGTCTGTCTGTCTTGCTCTCGTTCTGTCTCTCGTACCAAAATCCATAGATTTAGGAGGTCCCCTAGTGGCCGTTAGCTGTAAAAATCCATAGATAAGCCGCACCGTTATATAAGCCGCAGGGCCGAAAAATGGGGGGAAAACCGCGGCTTATAGTCCGAAATTTACGGTAGTTGTTTATAACGTGACTCTATTTAAAACGTTATAACGTACTCCGGTTTCTGTGCTGAATCCAATGGTCTGAATGGTCTGAATACAGAGAAGGCTTAAGGCTTCATCTAACGGTATAAATAACGTTAAATGGTCCGCCATGTTATGGACGTTAGATGTATGGTATCTATATAGTTACGTGTGTCTACTAACATTATTAAAATATCATAAAGTAACGCTATTTTCTGATAATTTGCTCAACTATTAGTTGCTACCTGATGCCTTGGGGCACATTGAGGCTTCTACCGGTCGGAAGTATTACTGTTCTTATTATCCGATGTTTGTCATCAATTTTCCTCGAAATGGGGGTATAATTTGGAAAACGGAGCGCGTTAGAGCATGAAAAAGACTTGAAATTGTTTTTTCAGACCATAAACTAATTTGGAAAGTGTTTATTTAAGACATAGACCGAGAGAGAAGTTGGCTCGTTTCCCATATAGTTGAATGGATGTTCCCGGGAGTGCTACACAAGCTGCGACCCCCACTGGCCATTTGAAAGAATGCAATTTCCGCATAGGCGTCAAAAATAGGCAGGCTGAATTGGGCACTGGGTGCAGCGGACATGTGATGTCATGTATGGCTGTTTGATGCCCAGTGTGGTGCAGCGGACATGTGATGTCATGCATGGCTGTTTGATGCCCAGTGTGGTGCAGCGGACATGTGACGTCATGCATGGCTGTTTGATGCCCAGTGTGGTGCAGCGGACATGTGATGTCATGCATGACTGTTTGATGCCCAGTGTGGTGCACCGGACATGTGACGTCATGCATGGCTGTTTGATGCCCAGTGTGGTGCAGCGGACATGTGATGTCATGCATGACTGTTTGATGCCCAGTGTGGTGCACCGGACATGTGACGTCATGCATGACTGTTTGATGCCCAGTGTGGTGCAGCGGACATGTGATGTCATGCATGACTGTTTGATGCCCAGTGTGGTGCACCGGACATGTGACGTCATGCATGGCTGTTTGATGCCCAGTGTGGTGCAGCGGACATGTGATGTCATGCATGACTGTTTGATGCCCAGTGTGGTGCAGCGGACATGTGATGTCATGCATGACTGTTTGATGCCCAGTGTGGTGCAGCGGACATGTGATGTCATGCATGACTGTTTGATGCCCAGTGTGGTGCACCGGACATGTGACGTCATGCATGACTGTTTGATGCCCAGTGTGGTGCAGCGGACATGTGATGTCATGCATGACTGTTTGATGCCCAGTGTGGTGCAGCGGACATGTGATGTCATGCATGACTGTTTGATGCCCAGTGTGGTGCAGCGGACATGTGATGTCATGCATAGCTGTTTGATGCCCAGTGTGGTGCACCGGACATGTGACGTCATGCATGACTGTTTGATGCCCAGTGTGGTGCAGCGGACATGTGACGTACTGTGTCAAAATATTGTTTAAATCAGTGGTTCAGTATCAACACAACAAACTCAGACTGGTTCTGGGAAAGTGAAAGTGTGTGTGTGTCTGTCGTCAATCAGTCAGGCTTCACCGCCTCTCAACAGCTCAGACTGTAGCTACAGACGGCCGACGACAGACGGTAAGCCTGTGATGACAGACAGACAGACAGATCTTACGTCTGTCAGCTAGACGGGCGATGACGATGCCGCTGCCTCCGCGCGCCGTGATCATGAAGCCCGCCTTGATGACTGAGATGATGGCCAAGCCGTGAGCCTTTGCTATCACATGAGCTGGAACACACACACACGCGCGCGCGCGCACACACACACACACACACACACACACACACACACACACACACACACACACGCACACACACAAATTAACAACAGTAAACAATTAACAACTATTAAAGGGGCCATATTATACATTTCTTAATTTTGTGTCATATATAATGCTGTTACAATCTTGGATGGTCATATTAAACGTGGGCTAAGCTTCAAATAAATAGGTGAAAGTGTTTAAATGTTACCCCCATGAACCCCCCCCCCCCCCCATGAAATCTCGTGTACGAGATGGTACAGGATTTGTGCGAGAGCCACTGGTCTAGGTGACGTCAGGTAGGACTTGTTGCCTTGCCAACCTGGCTGTCAGAGTGGCTCGCGCACACACCAGGGCTGCGTTCCAATACCCATACTTGTACTTCTTTCTTGTAGTATGTACTGCCGCTGCCCTCACAAAGTATGGATTGTAGTGTGCAGCATGCATGTAAAATGCATACTATTGGGACACACTACATCTGTCGTCACGTGAGCTTCCTGAACTCCGACCTCTTGCTCACTTCCGCCGACGTCCGCAGCGCCACATTTGATTTTTTTTTTCAATAAACAAAGTCTGGCAATAACAAACAGTACATTATACAAAAAATTCAGACTAAGCATTTACAAAATTGGAACAGACAATCAAATAAACAAATTGGTGTTATATTGTAATGTATGTTGTTGTTTCTAATAAACTGATGTGATGATACTTACATGCAGTCTCATTCTTAACAGTATAATAACGTGCATATTTCTGTCAGTGTTTTTATCATAGTTATTGACGTGTTCACGGCGTCATGGAGGTGGGCATGGATTATACACGCAGCTCAGTCAGTGCGACGTAACTCCAGTAGGTGGCGGCAATGCACAAAAAGTTGTTTGCCAACCGCCATAAAACATTAGAAGAAGAAGAACTTCCGCTGCGCAAAGGATTGTGGGGAAGTTTGGCTGGAGCAGCATGCATCGATGCATACTCCGAAATAGGAGCTGATGTAGTACAACATCCTGGTACTCTTGGCATACTGCATCTGACATACTATGTATTGGGACATACTAATTCTTTTTTTGCCTACTAAATAGTATGGAAGTATGGGTATTGGAACGGGGCCCAGTAGTCTCATGGAATACAGAGGCAACGTGACCGCCTACTTCCTGCTTCAGCACTGTACCAGAGATTTTCATCCGCCATTTATTTTCCCAGACATTTCGTAAAATGCTTATAAAAATAGTTTTACTGGTTCAAAACAAACGGTACAGATATATTTAGAAACAGGAGAGATCGCATACCACTTCACTGGGACCAAAACGTCAAGAAATGCGGGTTTAAAGAAAATATTTTTTCGATGTTCTTGTTTTTTATTTTGGTCTGAGTGAAATGTTCTATGGTCTCTCCCGATTATAGCGTTAGCTGAACCGTTTGGTTCGACGAAGTAAAACTATTTTATAAGCATTTTACGAAATGTCTATGGGGAAATAAATGGCGGATGAAAATCTCTGGTACAGTGCTGAAGCAGGAAGTGACGTTCCACTTTGCCTCTCTATTCTCAACGGATTCAGGACCGCAAAAGCAAGGAGACGACTTGGAAGTGAGCAAGGATGTAGGACTGAAGTGGTAAGTTCTGAAAATATGTGTCTCATTCCAGCATCGGTTGTACTGCGAACCAACCTGCTGTGCTAGGAAGCGCTAAGTAACGTTAGCGCTTGCTATATATAGCCTAGCACAGCTGCCTTTCATCTAACATAATGAACATAATAGCTGGAATGACGAAGGCACACATGTTCAGAACTTGTAACGTTAGTCCAACTTGCTGACTTCTCCAAGTCCTCATTTTTGTTTGGTCCGTGTAGCCTTTGCTAGGAGAGGCCCAGCTATTAGTCCCAAGCATTTGGGAAGTTAGCTAACTAGCACCTCTCCCACCCCCATGCCTAAACATAACGTCGGCATAGCGGGTGGACCCCGGGGCGTAAGGGCCGCGGTAAGGGATGCCCTGCTCGGCCAGCCACCGAAGGGAATGTCATAGATAGATAGATAGATAGATAGACAGACTAATTTTAATACAAAAATTTCAAATCTAAATATGAATATTTTCTGGTGTCTTTAGTCTTCTAAGACAGTAAACTGATTCTCTTTGGGTTGGGGACTGTAGTTCAGGACAAAAGAAGACATTTGATGATGTAATCTTGGGCTTTGGGGGAGCTACCAGATCCCACTACAGAGTCTGGCTGCTACAGTATGTCATCTGTTGTTTCGTTTTATTCCATTTTTACTCTGTCGTGTTTCCACCCCCGGAATCTACCGCTTCTGTTCACGTTACGTTGTGTTTTCAGCCTGAACAGCATCTTATCTGAATACTCCAATCATTGGAATAATCGGTAGAATACTTGATTACTAAAATAATCAATAGCTGCAGCCCTACTATAGTCAAAGTCAAACGTAATGACAATTGGATTCTTACCGAGGACGAGCTAGCATGTTAACTGGCTTGCTAGCTGTTAGCTACATTAGCAAAGCTACTCCCTGTTGCTGTAACCACTAGGGTTTAAATACAATAACGGGAACGGGAAACGGGGAAAAACTAACGTAAAAAAATAAATAACTGCACACTGAAAGCCTATTGAGGCTAAATAAAGTTGTGCCATGACCTGAACCTTACACTGGTTGCCAGTGTGTCATAGAATAGATTTTAAAATACTGTTATTAGTCTATAAATCACTTAATGGCCTAGGCCCTAAATACATAGCTGAATTGCTCCCACGCTACGAACCGTCTAGAACTCTTAGGTCAACAGGGTCCAGCTTATTAACTGTCCCTAGGATCAAATCAAATCATGGGAAGGCCGCATTTACCCACTATGCTTCTGCTAGCTGGAACAAATTGCCTGAAAACCTCAGATCTGCCCCAACCTTACTTATTTTTAAAAATAGACTAAAGACTTTTATGTTTACCATCGCTTTTAACTGCTGACAGCTATTTCTCAATCACTATCATACGTGTGTCTAGTCATGTTTCTTATATAGTCTATTCCTCTATAAGTTTTTAGCTCTTTTTGCAACTGCTGCGCCTGTTGCTTAATGCACTTTTTATACCCTTTAAAAAAAAAATGTTTAAGTTTTGTTGTGGTGATGCTTTTAAATGTCCATGTTATTCTCTTCTTCTATTCTTTTATTTTCCTGTCAACCATTTTATGTGAAGCACTTTGAATTGCCTCTGTGTATAAAATGTGCTATACAAATATACTTGACTTGACTCTGTTTTGCCGTTTTTGTGGGAAAATCGCGGCAGTTTTGATAAATTGCAAGACCCCACCGCGATTGGTTAAATTTTAATTAATTATCACAAAATCGCAATTTCCTAGAGGGATTGGCTTGGGATGCAGTGTGTTGTATACCGGGGATCAGCTTGTCTGGCCCGGTGCGGTTGGAGATCTCGGTGAACTCTCTCAGGATCTTGGCGGCTTTCTTCGCCTCCGACCTCAGATTGGATGGGATGGGATTATTCACTAGACACACACACACACACACACACACACACACACACACACACACACACACACACACACACACACACACACACACACACACACACACACACACACAAACATTAAAGCTCCATTCTGTAGTTTTTCTATTTGTGGGATACAGCAACCCCAACTAAATGCTACACGTTTGTACGTTCAGATATCAGCCTTATTTTACTGTTTCTGCTGTACTCTCTACTTTGCTTAGCTTTCTGCAGTGTTTAGAACTGATTCTCTGATTCTCGACTTGTTTCAGTGAGAGAAGTAGCTAATCGTGCCGCTAATCAAGCTAGCAAGGAAACATGTTTCACTTCGTATACAAACCTCACAATAAAAGCATCCCGTTAGCTTGTCGGCTGAAAACTTTTAATTTGAAGGAGCTGTGCAGGAAATGGAGTTAAAAGTTTGGTTAGATTGGTTAGCGTTAGGCATCAGTCAGGCTGCCTGCACACTACAAGGCTGGGTTCACACCGGCGACCTAAGCCTTGCCTACGCCTTGCCTTTACCCACGCTTTTAAATAGGTGTCCGTTTTAGTCAACGAGGCTGTGTACACCGGCCGCCTGAGCGTGAACCCTGCGTGTACCCACGCCTTGCCTGTGTCTTGCCGATTTTATCGTTTAGGCGTGAGTTCTATTTTCATGCCGACAAGGCGCGTGCAGGCAGGCTTCTTCTGTCAAGCCATGAAAGAAAAACGCGACAATATCCGTGAGAAATGGCAGTCAACTGAATTTCAAAATAAAATGGAGTTACTACAACAGTGTTGAGCAGAGAGAGAGAGAGAGAGATTGACAGGTGGCTATCACGTGGGGCATTCTCCCTGTCTGCAAACAAATCTTCATGAGACAGAATAGCGACCGAAGAAGCAAGATGGACAATGTTGTTGTGCCAGCACATATTCTTGCAAGATCACCTCTCTAAAATGTCCGACTATAGTCAGACCTGGTTATACATATCCAGCATCAATAGAACATTAAATATATCCGATTTATTTTACCTATGATAATTCGGGACCACACATGAAAAAATACAGTCGGGAGAGAGGAGAGGCGCTTGTGACTCGGCTCCAGGTTCAGCGTGGAATAGGCGTGCGGTGTGATCGCAAAAGTGTGTAATAGGTTCACGCCCAGCTCAAGGTCTGCAGGCGTAGGTGTGGGTTGAGGCAAGGCAAGGCGTAGGTTCTCTGTGTGAACTAAGCGCAAGCAAACAAGACCACCATCACTTTGTATTGGATGCGACCAAATCGCTGAAAAAGCACGCAAGGAGGGGCCAAATTCAAAATAGACCAATGCGAAACGGAAAGACAGCCAATCAAGCTGCAGCACCAAGACAGTAGAGACCAGCGGGGGCAGGGCTAAACAGGGCGAAGGCGACTCCACGAGGATTGTTCACTTATAATGTGCAGAAACGTCAGGGTCAAGCTAGTCTCGCTGGCCAGCCTCCTCTCCCATCCGTCCGAGGAGTCTGGCGCCACGGAAACAGGCAACAGGGATAAACCCTCCCCTGCTCTACAGCTGCTCTCCCATTGGAGCGACTGTTTCGGTGGCAGCCGGATGTCCGCTCCCGGCTTATTACAAACTCTGTCATTGGCTCCGACCATGTCAATCAGAGCGGCTTCCGCTCCCTCCTCCCTGTGTGTCGCTGTAAATAGTGCCCTGCCGCCGCAGTGAAAACAACAACGCTAACTAGCGAGCAAGCTAACAGCAGAAACTAGGGGTGGGGGAAAAAATCGATTCACCTAAGTATCGCGATTTTTAATGTCACGATTTTTTGGATCGATCTTTTATTCCAGAATCGATAATCGCAAATTAAAAAAAAAAAAAAAAAAAATTTTTTTTTTTTTTTTTTTTTTTTTTTTTTTTGGGTGCTTGCAGTCAGGCCACTCACTGAACAGCAGGCCAGGCGCCGCCTACTGGTTTACTAGTGGTTTTATTACTTTATTAGTTAGTCTGAAGTAATAATTACACTTCAGGGTTAAAGTGGGTGCATCTCATTGTAAAATTGGACCCAAATCTGGCTTCAAACGGCCCAAATTTCACGCGCGTTGGCCCATATCGGCCTGGCCTGCTTGGTATCTAATGCCCGGCCTGAATTATGATCCCAGTCCGCCCCTGATTTTAACTATATCGCCCAGCCCTACTCATGATATATAATATACAGTCTCTAGTGTATGATTCAACTTTTCCCATGTTCTAATCTAGTGTAAAAAAGCAAACAAACTGAAAAAATAAAAGAAAAAAATAAACAAAAATCGCAATAAATCGTAATATCGAATCGCAATAATCGTAGAATCGCAATAATCGTGAATCGCAATATATATCGAATCGGCACCAAAGTATCGTGATAGTATCGAATCGGGAGATAAGTGAATCGGCACAGCCCTAGCAGAAACCTACACGCTAGCTCGTTGCTACACGCTGAAACGGCAAGTTGGATTGTTGAAAACTATTTTCCAAGGGCACTGCCGCTAAGCGCCGTCCATCGCAATCCCACTATGGAGACCTGCGGTGCCAGACTCCTCTCACGGTAGGGAGGGGAGGCTGGTCAGCGAGACTAGGGTCAAGCTGACCAATCTGCTCTCTTATTGGCTCTGATCCGGTGCCGCTGGGAAAATGGCTGCTCCTTCTTCACCATTTCCAGCGAAAACTCTCCAAGTTGCAAAAATACAGACATGAATATGAAGAATCAAACACTTGGCACAGTGTTAGTGAAAAGGAATACAAAGGCTGCGTTGGTAAATAGTCAGTAGTAAAGAGTCCAGAGCGTGAAAACGGCAAACGGGACTGGCTTTGAATGGAGCAAGGAGGAGCGACAGGCTGGTGAACAGTGATGACTTTAAAGTGATACTCAACACGTTACTACTGAGTCAGCAGTCAGCCGTGACTTGTGTCTGTTTTAAAAATAAATAAAAAGGGCGGAGAGTTTTGACGCTTTCGAATCCACCCACTCCACATTTGACTATCCATAACCTGTGCCTGGCCACTAAACTACCGTAAACTCAACAAACAAACAGACGAACATAATTTTTTTTTTACAAACAAATACAACCTAGGCTATCTGACGTACTCTAAAACTAAACCTAAACCTAAACCTAAACAATCTGTGTTGGGCATTAAACTCACCTTATTTCTGCACTTTGAAGTCACAGGTAGGGTCGGGTGGGGCAAACTAATTATATCGGAAGCCTAGTTGCGGAAAAAAGTAAGCTGTTGTTCTTTTTTTTAAGACAAAGTTTGACGAGAATCACCGAGTTGCCTGGAAACAGAGTCCAGATGCATGCGCACTGGCATCATTTTGTCTTGTACATTCTACAATGCATTTAGACAGACCACCACCGCTCACTTTTTTTCGGCAACTAGGCTTCCGATATAATTAGTTTGCCCCAGTGCTGTTGTCTCTACGTGATACGCACGTATACGCCGTATACACACTGCGAAATGACTCAGATTTGCGTATGCGCACTGGGAAATGCGCTATGATACGTATCGTTTTCAATTTCCATTCATAAAATTCACCCTGTGCGCTCTGTGTGTTACCCTACATTCACACACAGCACCCAAGCCTTGCCTTTACCCACGCTTTTAAATAGGCGTCCTTTTTAGTCAATGAGGCTGTGTACACAGGGCGCCTCAACATGAACCTTCCGTGTACCCACGCCTCGCCTGAGCTGCGCCGATTTTTACGTGAGTTCTTCAAGCCGACTAGGCGCGTGAAGGCAGATTTTTCTGTCAAGCCATGAAAGAAAAATGTGACAATATCTGTGGGAAATGGCAAAGTCAACTGAATTTCAAAATAAAATGGTGTTACAGCGTTGAGCAGAGCGAGAGAGAGAGAGAGAGATTGACGGGTGGCTATCACGTGGGGCTTTCTCCCCGTCGGTAAACAAATCTTCAGGAGAGAGAATAGCGACCGAAGAAGCAAGATGAAGCTGATAGCTGAAGCTATTCTGTAAATTTAGGGAGGAACAACAACAACAAAAAATGGGTCGAATCTCCGCCCACTTCCGGCCGAAACCACGCCCCCAGAGTCAGAGTCAGTATACCCTCTGAAAAAAGGTAGACTACACCACTGGTTTGCCCCACCCGACCCTACCTGTGACTTGTGCAGAAATAAGGTGAGTTTAATGCCCAACAAAGATTGTCTAACGAAAATCCTATGGTCGATGAGAGGGCTCTTCCAACTGTAGTGTTAACACGAAATTTAGAAGAGCCTGAGGGTAAGGAACTGCATAGGTATGTGAGAAGAGATGAGGAAGTTGAGGCAGTTTTACAGTAAATGTCAGGGACTTTGACCTGGATTCATCAAGAACACAGCTTATTTCCAATATATAGCCTATTGATTTTCAGCAGAAAAAAGTGGAAAAAGTGTTGAGTAGGCCTATCTCTTTAACAATGGCAACACACACACACACACACACACACACACACACACACACACACACACACACACACACACACACACACACACACACACACACACACACACACACACACACACACACACACACACACACACACACACAGTTTCTGTCTCGGGTGAAAACTGTGCTGTGTAGCAGCATGATGAACTTTTTGTGGACTAACCAACCAACAGTGAGTCAGTGAGTCAGACAGACAGACAGACAGACAGACATACATACAGACAGACAGAGGCACACAGAGCAGAAGTTAAACGTTTAAGCATTCAAACTTACTCTTCTCTTCCTCTCTCTCTGCTTTCTCTTCTCTCTCTCTCCCTCTGTCTTCCTGCTTCCGGCTCTCCTGTCAGCTGGTTGGCTGTACGGTTGTAACCTGCGGACAGGTGAAGCTGCGCGCGCCTCACTAGTTCACCTGGGAGGCCCGCGCGCTGTCGTCACCACCACGCAGGAGGCACGCGCACAGGCAGGACAGGCCGCGTGACCGAGCCGAGGATGTAAACAGCGTGCACGCGCAGCCGAGCTGTAATGACTGTTGATTATGTTGTCAGGGCATGGGCATGTCAGGTTGACAGGCGGCGCGCGGGGCACACATCCGCGGACCCCACGCGCGCTCCCGCTGAGGCAATGCTGCCTTCATGTGCTGCTGGGAAAGACTGGAAACAAGTGTCCTGCCAAAAGTGATGGGGCAGTTAAGCATTAGGCCAGTAAATCTGTGTGTGTGTGTGTGGGGGGGGGGGGGGGCAGGGAAGGGGGGGGGGGGGGGGGGGGCCTAACCGAGAACAAATTATGGAGTCTCCCAAAATGAAAATTCCGAAAAGGGGTCATTTTCAAGATGGCGGCTGCCGGGAGCTTGAAAAGGATATCTCATTTTGCTATTCAACTATTTTCCTATATTTTTAGTAGCCTATGTTATTTAACATTTTTTTGGTACCAATTGTACCAAAATCCATTGAAAAACCTTTTGTATCAATTTGTTCAGGGTTAGGTGCTTTTTTCATACATTGACTGGCCTAATGGGTTCGTTTTCTGCAAATTTGCAGATTTAAACATAACATTTAGGAAAACTTGTAATACAAAATTGTCTAGAACACTAACGTTGGGTGATTTTCACCCGGACAATTGAATTCACGTGATTTTCATTGTCTTGCTGCTGTCTGAGGTGGGCGGGTCCTTAGGTACCTTCAGGATGCTCACTGACGTCATTTAATGTTTGTTTCCCTGCTCCCATTCATGTTTTTTTCTACCGGCTACGTGTTCGGGTGATTTTCACCCGACGTTAGTGATAGAGGGTAAAATATCTTCGGGTATCTTAGGGTTAATGGTATTGTGGTGACTTTTTTTTTCCCCCCACCACACAAGTCCCATGAATGGGTGGACCGAAGGAGAAGTTGGGAGCTCCTGTTTTTTTTTGGGGGGGGGGGGGGGGGGGGGGATTTTTTTTATAACTATTACCTAATTTTTCCCGAATTTGACATATTTTTTATAGTGTCCCCCATAATAAACTTTTTTGTGTTTTTTGTGATATTTCACATTTAAAAACAAAAGAAGAGTACCTCAATTTGCCATGTATTGTTGTACTTTAAGATATTTTGATGAGAAGTATGTTTTATGGGGTATATTGCATCGGGTGAAATACACCCGACGTTAGTGATGGTGTGACTTTAAATCACGTTAGTGTTCTAGGGTTAATGTAGGCTAAGTAATCAACTGGGGAAGTTTTTTTACCCTATATCCACCAGAATGTTGGGCCCCCTCTTGGGACGCATTTTTGGATTTGTCAATAAATAATTAACTGGTGGTAATTTTACCAATTCAGTTGTATTCCTTGAGCCCTAAAACCTAGGGTTAGACACCAAAACCACCTTTCCAGGTTGAATAGTAATTGAGAAAGATTTTCTGGCCTACATACCTGTGCATTTTGCGATAAAAACATTTAGCCAAAGGAATTCCAAAAATAATTGTATATGGGAATGGGGGCATCATGAATTTTGGAAACAAAGAAAAGAAAAATGAATGAATGAATGAATGAATAAATAAATAAATAAATAAATAAATAAATAAATAAATAAATAAATAAATAAATAAATAAATAAATAAATATGTGCAAATCCGCAATAGTTGCGATTAGATGTGGTGTTAGTCAAGGTGTCGCTCAAGGTGAACGCCCCCCCCCCCCCTGCTTTTAGCCAATTGGCATGAACGCAAACACACATCTTCACACACACGCTCGAGCAATGAGCAACACGAGCAACTCGACCCCCCCCCCCTGCGCGCACGTGCATTATTGTAGTAGTAAGCTATCTTGGGGGAGTGGGGGTCATTTTTAGCATATTGGAATAGGCCAACTGTATTATTATTATGGGGGGTGTAGTTTGGCATTTTGGCTGCTGCCATCTTTGTTCTTGCACAGCTCACGTGAGATGGCGTGCTATTGGTCCGTCGTGATCGGCGAGCTGCAAGATCACTGGACAGGAAAATAAGCACGCAAAAATGACCTGGAAGTTAGCACTTTCCTGGTTCTTATGTGTAAAAGACAATGGGATTTTTGCATGGGGATTTTAGTTAAATGCTTAAAATAAGGTCTGTGGTTAACAAAAGTTTATGAAAAAAGAGGTAAAACAGCTCTGCGCCCGGCTGTCCCGTTGTTTTCCTATGGGGAGAGCGTTGCTGCTCAACTAGGCCACAACGCTACCCTTGGCGACGCGCACAGCTCGATTTGGACACTTTTGCGCTGTGTCCAGCGTTCAAAATATCTCAACCTACTTCTCGCTGACCTTTCATGAGCGCAACCAATCAGAGGAGGAAGAGAAGATAACCGTGCTCACTGTCGTTGCTCGCCTCTTGTCCTGCAGATTTGCGCTCCGCTCTACCTCGTGTTGAGAAAAGTGCACAAGATTCAAGATTCAAGATTCAAGATTTTTATTGTCACTCCGTAGTACAAGTATCACGTGTGAAATTCTTGTGCTGTGGACTCCGTTTACAACATAGTACAAAATAACAGGGCATATGAGTGCAGGAAAACAACAAGAGACACAACAAGCAATAAGGCAGTAAAGTGATAAGACAATTCAAAGACAGTGGCATATTCACATGCACATTGCATTTACATACTTTAAACATACTTAAACATAATTGACGTTCTATTTGCACAGGTGCAAATAGCATATACCTAATTAAACATACAATTAAACTTTCGACATACGTAATGGTAGCAGCTACAGTACAGTACAGTACAGCTACTACACTATTTGTGTATGTTAAGGAGTCTCGTGGCCTGCGGGAAGAAACTGTCCCTCAAGCGATTTGTGCGTGCTTTTGGGACCCTGTATCTCCTCCCTGAGGGTAACAGGGAGAACAGGCTGTTGTGGGGGTGGTTTGTGTCTTTGATGATCTTCAGGGACCTCCTGAGGCACCGCTGGTTATACAGTTCCTGCAGTTCTGGCAGCTCACTTCCTGTTACGTGCTGGGCCGCGCTGCGCGCCTCACTCTTCTTAGCGCCCTGCGGTCCATGGTGGTACAGTTCCCGTACCAGGTGGTGAAGCAGCCAGTCAGCAGGCTTTCAATGGTGCCTCTGTAGAAGTCCCTAAGGATTTCTGGCCTTAGCCCAAATTTCTTCAGGCGCCTGAGTCCGTGTAGTCGCTGTTGGGCCTTTTTGACAACAGTGGCGGTGTGGCCGGCCCATGTCAGGTCCTGGTGGATGTTGACTCCCAGGTACTTGAAGCTGTCCACCCTTTCCACCACTGTGCCGTTGATGGTGATTGGGGGGTGTGCGCCCCCCTTCCCTCCTGTAGTCTACAATGATCTCCTTGGTCTTGGAGACGTTCAGAGAGAGGTGGTTGTCCTGGCACCACTGTTCTAGGGCCCCCACCTCCTCTCTGTAGGCCGTCTCGTCGCTCTTGGAGATCAGCCCCACGACTGCTGTGTCGTCTGCAAACTTTACGATGGTGTTCGAAGATTGAGTCGCCACGCAGTCGTGGGTGTAGAGGTCGTACCAGAAGGGGCTGGAGACGCACCCCTGGGGTGCTCCTATGCTGATGGTCAGTGGGGAGGAGGTGAGGTTGCCCACTCTCACCACCTGGCGGCGGTCTGTCAGGAAGTCCAGGATCCAGTCACACATTGCTGTGTTTAGTCCCAGGTCCTTGAGCTTGCTTACCAGCCTACAGCGCTTATCATGTGAAGGGGGCTTAAGTGTACAAAAATACGTCATCCCTGTGGTACTCTGTTGGCCTTGGTGGAGGTCTGTACTTTCCAGCCCTGGGCATTATGCGGCCCTACCTACATTGGCTGTTTGGAGTGATTTTCAATATAATAATAAATGCTGAAGAATACGTGCACAGCATGTTTTCTATAAATTAATCTAGTTGTAAAATTAGATGTTACACCATGACAATATTTTTTTGGCCCCTGGCTGGCCACAATCTGGCCCCGCAGGAAAAGTAATTGTCCACCCCTGAGCCTTGTTTTGATCTGTTTTTGTTTTTAAAGAAAGATTCTTTCTCATTATCCTCCTCTGTTTTACTGTAAGTACAAAAGATGGAAAAACAACTTAACGTTCTATCTGTTCTATCAGCAGACGACAAGAGAGACCATACTTAAGAGTTGGAATGGTTTCAGTGACACTGGGTGGCCTGACACACACACACACACACACACACACACACACACACACACACACACACACACACACACACACACACACACACACACACACACACACACACACACACACACACACACACACACACACAGCAGGGACACATTAAGAAGACAAATGGCCACAGTGAAACTGATGTTTATCCAGCAGACTATTTAAAGATAGGAGAGACTAGATGGAGGAGAGAGAGGGGGGGGGGAGATAGAGCAAGAGAGAGAGGGGGAGATGAGATGGAGGAGAGAGAGACAGGGGGGGGAGAGATAGAGTGAGAGAGAGAGAGAGGGGGAGATGAGATGGAGGAGAGAGAGAGAGGGGGAGAGAGATAGAGCTAGAGAGAGAGAGAGAGAGAGGGGGGAGATGAGATGGAGGAGAGAGAGAGGGGGTGCTGAGATAGAGCGAGAGAGAGAGGGGGGGAGAGATAGAGCGAGAGAGAGAGGGGGGGAGAGATAGAGAGAGAGAGAGAGAGAGGGGGGAGAGAGAGAGAGAGAAAGCGAGAGAGATAGTAGATAATACTGAACCGCAGGGATGACGTATTCTTGTAGGCCAACCCAGAAGTTAGCATCACCTGGTTCCATCATCTGGAAGTCAATGGGATTTTTGAATGGGGATTTTGTTTAGACGTCTGAAATAAGGTCTGTGGTTAACAAAAGTTGATGGAAATGAGACATTTGTGTTCAGCAAGATAATCTTCACAAATGAGACCACTTTTATGATTTCTGAAACATTTTCTGAAAATTGCGATTTTGACAATTACATTTAAGCTTTTCAAACACGCTTTGGCAATTACACACACACACACACACACACACACACACACACACACACACACACACACACACACACACACACACACACACACACACACACACACACACACACACACACACACACACACACACACACACACACACACACACACACACATACATACAGGAATTAAATGGGGGGAGGAGGGGGATAAGGAAAAAAGAAAAAGAAACCATAACAAAAAAAACTAAACAAAAAAGGAGGGCGAGTTACACCTGCTGCTCGGCTGGAAGCCTCTGGAGGCTATTTACATATAAAAGAAAGGGTTCCCATCTATCAGTAAATTTTCCAACAGCACCTTTTAGTGAGAACTTAATTTCTTCTAGTTGAAGGAAACTCATCATATCCTCTAACCATGAAGCTGCTGATGGGGGACGAGGTGATTTCCAAGATAGTAAGATTCTCCTTTGTGTGAGGAGGGAGGAAAAGGCGATTATGTCTAGGTGTTTGGTGCGCAAATTTAAAGTTATACCAGGAACGCCAAAATCAAGCAATCAGGGGACATGGCTGCAGCTCATACCATAACCCTAACCCTCCCAAAGTGAACATAAATTGGGACAGAAATAGAACTATAGAAGAATTATGACTAAGGTTGGCAGGGGCGTGGCTACATCTGTCACATCTGTTATCTACATTGGGATAGATTTCTGACAGTCTGGCTTTAGAATAATGGAGCCTGTGCAGCACCTTGAATTGTATGAGACCCAGCCGAGCACATGATGTTGTAGAACTAACCCTATCAACTGCTCCAGCCCACCAATCATCAGATAACTCAATATCTATTTCCTCCTCCCAGGCTGATTTAGCTTTCACAACATATTTGTTATCAAATGACATACTGGAGGAGTAAATCTGAGATATAAGTGATCTCTGATCAAGTGAAAGATTAAAGGAACACTCCGCCCATTTTCAACCAGCTTTGTATCATTAGAACATCAGTAGTATATCAGAAAACTGTAAACGGTTTTGAAATCTGTCATTTAATTTGACAGTTATTGAGTGTTAAAGTGTGGACCAGTGACATCACTGGTCCACACTAACTCAAATGAATAACTCATTAACTCAAATCAACTCTCAATAACTGTCAAACTATTCATCATTCATCTAGTTTGACAGTTATTGAGAGTTGATTTGAGTATATAATATATATAATATATAATATATATATAATATATATATATTGAGTATATAATATATATTGATTTGAGATATACTACTGATGTTCTAATGATACAAAGCTGGTTGAAAATGGGCAGAGTGTTCCTTTAAGTAATTCCTCCCAAGGGAGCAGAAAAGAGCAGCACTGAGAGGTTACACAGTGACGTATCTGAAGAGATGTGAACGTGGCAAGTCACATTTATGACTTGAATGTCAGCTTGACGAAGGGGTCGCAGGGGAGTCCCCAGCTAAATGAGTCAATTGTGTGATTTCACTGATTAATCACTAGAAGTTAGTGCAAGGAGAGAATCTAGTGCTCTATACTTGGTCATAGCTTGCTCTTCTCTCTCTCTGTGTCAACCAGACCAGCCACTTTCTCTCTCACTTGCCCATTATTCCATTACGTCAACACAATTAGTAACAAACTTCCACTTTAATAACACACACACACGCATGCACACACGTGCGTGCGCACACGCACACACAGACACACACACACACACGCAAACACCTTACCTGTCATCAAGGTGTGATGCACTCATTGCTCCTGTCTGGGTCATGCAGGCCACGCCCCCGGGCTGTCAATTAAACCTCCCCACCCAGGTATTCTAGAAATGCCCTGTGTGTGTGTATGTGTGTGTGTGTGTGTGTGTGTGTGTGTGCGCCTGTGTGCGTGTGTGTGAAACCAAGTAGAACTTTCAATAACTATCAGAATGTTATTATAGAAGAATTTTAAGTATCTAACACTGTCAGAGTATATCCATCCTGTGTGTGTGTGTGTGTGTGTGTGTGTGTGTGTGTGTGTGTGTGTGTGTGTGTGTGTGTGTGTGTGTGTGTGTGTGTGTGTGTGTGTGTGTGTGTGTGTGTGTGTGTGTGTGTGTGTGTGTGTGTGTGTGTGTGTGTGTGTGTGTGTGTGTGTGTGTTATGGGATGTAGACAGTAGCGGTTACAGGCCTGGTATGCGATTCATTCATCACAGGTGACACATTATAGCTGCCTCAGTCGCTCCCACTAGCTTCAGTAATGTTAATTAGCGTCTCTCTTTACTTTACTTTCAATCATTGACGCTCAGCTAATCTCATGTTTTAATGAACAGACAGAAGCCCATTGTTTCTGTGGAAACTAGAGTCCATACCTCCACCAACCTTTCTCCAAAGTTCTGTGGTGTTACGTGAATTTGTTTGGAAGTTAGGTGCCTCTTTGTGATTGGCCACTGCCATTGCCACGCCCCCTTTTGGCCAGTGGGTGTGGAAATATATTCACTTACCCCTTGGCCCATGGCCGACCTTTCTACAAAGTTTCATGATGCTACGTGAATCCGCATGGAAATTACATGCCTCTTTGTGATTGGCCACGGCCATTGCCACGCCCCCTTTTGGCCAGTGGGTGTTGCCACTCTCTCCCTCCATTCACTCAACCTTGCTCGACCACCGAACTACCCTCTCACTTTCGCTTGCTTGTGGAGCCGTGGGACACACGGACAGATGGACACACATGTCTCTTAAACGAAGGCTTTGTCGATTTTCAACCCCCTTTGTATCATTATAATCTTGGTAATATAAGCAGATGGACAGTGCTTACCTTCTCTATATGTTTTCCACACAGAGAAATATCCATTTGTCTGCCTGCAGATCTCCGCCCCCGCCAGCTGCTAAGAGTCATTAACGAGGCTATAAGGCTTAAGGCTCTCGATGCGATTCTCCGTGGATGTGTGCATCTAGAAAACATTTAAATAGACAATAACAGCTGCCCTCCAATTGCTGCCCTCGAGCAACATCTGTTGTTGTTGTTTCGCGTTGTTTGTTTCGCGTCGAGAATGTCCCAGATGACGCGTAGCGCGTCATTTGGCACATTCTGATTCGGGCACGCCTGGAATAAACTGCAGAGCTCTCAGCGCAGGACATTAAGACACGGTAAAGGCTGCACATCTGCATAATATTAGTGACATTGTAATGATACAAAGCAGGTTGAAAATCCCTTTAAGACAGTTTTAACTTAACATAAACATTCTAAATTGCCTCTAGCTTACTTCCTGTTGCTGTCACAGACCAGACCCGGGTCTGGCATAAAACAGACCTAGCTGGGACAGAACCCCAAAGAGCAGACAGGAAATCAAGACACGTGTTCAATGATCTTTACTGAGAGTCAGAGTTACAAGGGGGGCTTCGAGGCCGAATTACTGAGCTTGCTGGTTGAAGGCTTGAACGTGGAGAGCGGCTTGAGCGTGGAGAGCAGCTGTGGGACCCGGCCCGCAGGGGGTCGGGAGCGGAGACTTGAGGTCCCTGGCTGGCAGCTGGAGGTGGTTGGTTTGAGTCTGAGAGGAGAGTACAGCAGGTATTCAGTCCACAGGAAGCAGGATGAAAAGAGCTAGCGATAAGCTGGACTTAACAAGACTATGATTATCTTCTTAGACAGGATACAGTATGATTATTATGACTGACCGGTGGGCTACTGGGTAGAGTTCCCCAATAGCTTTATTAATTTAATAATGGTCTGATGAAGGTCTCAGCTTGTCGACATGCTTATGAAGCCCAGTGATCGACAGCCCCTCAGATCAGCCTAGACCAGAGACAGCAGGTGTGACAGTAGAGAGAGGGAGAGCAGAGACAGCAGGTGTGACAGTAGAGAGAGGGAGAGCAGAGACAGCAGGTGTGACAGTAGAGAGAGGGAGAGCAGAGACAGCAGGTGTGACAGTAGAGAGAGGGAGAGCAGAGACAGCAGGTGTGACAGTAGAGAGAGGGAGAGCAGAGACAGCAGGTGTGACAGAGAGAGGGAGAGCAGAGACAGCAGGTGTGACAGTAGAAAGAGGGAGAGCAGAGTGAAGAAGCACAGCAGGTGTGACAGCAGAGAGAGGGAGAGCAGAGTGAAGAAGCACTGCCCCACAGACAGCAGGTGTGACAGTAGAGAGAGGGAGAGCAGAGTGAAGAAGCAGCAGGTGTGACAGCAGAGAGAGGGAGAGCAGAGTGAAGAAGCACTGCCCCACAGCTCAGCTCCTTCTGGCCTCATGACAGTTGCAGTGTTTGATAAAATAGCTGACAGGAAATGAGCTAGGTTTCAAACTGTTCCCAGCAACACAATTCTGTGAAAACCGTCTATAGAAGTGGCTTAAAAAGTAGAAAACACTTTCTTTTTCCTGGCATCTTGCATTTATTTGATAGGACAGTAGGCAGACAGGAAAGCTGGGCAGCTGGGGATGACATGTGGCAAAGGACCAGGGGTGGGTTTTGACTAGCCTTTGTGGTACATACTCTACCAGGTGAGCTCCCGGGACGCCCCATAGAAAACACTTTCCATAGAAAACAGTGTAATGAGTCCAGGGGGGATGGGCTGAGTTGCCCTGCTGAAAGACACGTCCTGATATTGCCGTGTTGGTATCATTCCATCATTTTTCCATAGTATGGGCTGGGATGGCCACGCCCTCAACTAATTTGATTGGTTGCCACAACTGCTTCTTCCTGAAAACGTGCGGCAAGTAAAAAAAGATGTGGTGAAGATTAGGGTTAGGGTTTTCTTATCTAACCATGACCATAACCAAACCCTAACCATTGTTGCACTTTCAGTCAGTCTATGTCTAACTGTCAGTTAGACATTGCTGTGTGTACAACTCATTTAATGAAACACAAAACAGACACAAGTGCTAATATACAGTATTTACTATGATTTTAACTACTGTTGGTGTGCGGAGCAGCCATCTTGGATTTTTGGGGTTGCTGAGGCTCCTCCGAATTCGGCAGAGAAAATCGGACCGTTACACCGTTACATTATCGTTCCCCAGTTTAAATGGAACAGCCTATGGGCCATTAGCAATTCCGGTGCCTTTGTCTCAAAGTCAATGCGATTTTTGTAGGGGGATTTTGGTTAAATGCATGAAATTAGGTCTGTGGTTAACAAAAGTTTATGAAACAGTGAACTTCGTGTTCAGCAAGATCATCTTCACAAATGAGGACCACTTTTATGAGGACCACTTTTATGAGGACCACCTTTAGGTGGGTCATGGTTTCTGGAGACATTGCTCTTGAGTTTTTCAAATGTATTTTTGACGCTTTGAGCACCACAAGCCGAGTGCCATCCAGTTCCATTGTATTGGAGACAAGGCAGGCAGACATCTCTACGGCCGATATCTCAAAAACTCAGCAACTCGTACCAAAACGATCTAGATGGATAAACAGGTGAGAGGTAGAATATGTATTTTGGAGTTTAGGATGAGCTTTCCCTGTAAGCTTTAACACTGAATCCCAGTTCTCAGTTCCAGTGTGCTTCCCATCTGTCTCCATGTCTTGTCCCACACGGAAAGCCCGGCTCTGAGCTCTGCTGTTTACACTGGGCCCTCTGTGAGCTATGACCTGGACCTACCACGCCTGATTTATCTGCACGCATAAATTTAAGTTTTATGAAGACATTGGAGCAAATTTTCTCATGTAAAATGAACATTTAGAGCATGGGTTTCCAAAGTCGGAGACTGTGGGTCTCTCCTAAGACAAAGCTCGGAAAAAAGTTGCCCCCCCCCCCCCCTCCTTATTTAACTTCATTAGTTTCGCTCAATCCCTGGATGTCTATGATCATCTTATTTGACCCCATGAGACACTCAACAGGATAGCCTGATATTGCCTGATATTGCTGTTTGACAGACTTACAAAAAAGGTCTGTTTGAAGGCATTTCTTTGTTTCTGTCTCTGGGAAGGTGGGAACAACTGTAACATTCAGCTGAGATTTCCTAAAGGTTTAAAGAGGATGTTAGATGCTACTATATGATTTCACGATTTCAGACGGAAGCCCGTCTTTATTGTCACACGAACACTACAACACATGCATGCGGCCACAACACACACTCATGCTGACGGTGGCCGGTGAAATATGTCCTCTGCATTTGACCCATCCAGGCTTGTCCTTTCCTCCAGGGGGCAGGCCGGGAACAGTGGTCGCTATTTCTTTCCAGCGCCCGGGGACCTTCATTGGACCATCATTGGACCAACTTTAGATGTTGTCGTCACTGGTCGGATGACGATCTTCTGCATGTTTTTAGTGGGGGGGTTATGTACGGAGGAACCCCCTGGGGGGTACGGGGAGAACATACAAACTCCACACAGAAAGGCCCTTTCGATGAGATAGCCCACCTGGGCAGTAGGCACTGAAGATATGGGGGGGTCACAACTCCAGCGCCCACAGCGTCCCAGGTGAGAATCGAACCCAGGACCTTCGAGCTGTGAGGCGACAGCGCTTACCACTGCACCACCATACCCCTTGCAGCATAGCCTTTCTGATGTACTTATTAATACATCATTGCTCTCAGTGAGACTCCCCCGTCTGACAATAGTTAAAAAGTTAACATGAGAAAATAAGGTCTGTGGTTATCAAAAGTTTATGAAACAGTGAAGTTTGTGTTCAGCAAGATAATCTTCACAAATGAGGACCACTTTTATGACTTTAAGACTTTTGAAGCATGTTTTTTTTAACATGATCTTCAGAAAATGCTTCAAACGTCATAAAAGTATAGTCCTCATTTGTGAAGATTATCTTGCTGAACACAAACTTCGAAAACTTGTATTAACCACAGACCTTATTTCATGCATTACCTGAAATCTCCATACAAAAACCCCATTCACTAGCGTCCATGTTTTCCGGACTCATTCCTGCAGTACTCTATAGACTAGAGCCAAAGTCCTGCCACTTCCGGTTGGGCCTACATGCGCTGCACGTCCTGATATCGCCGTGTTGGTATTGTTCCTGCACCATCATTTTTTCCTGGTAGGGGCCAGGAGGACCAACTCATTTGATTGGTCGCCGCAACTGCTTCTTCCTGAAAACGTGTGGCAAGCAAAAAAGATGTGGTTAAGATTAGGGTTAGGGTTTTCTTATTTAACCACAACCCTAACCACATTGTTGTACTTGCCTAAACCTAATGTTTTATAAAAATGTGTGTGGTTTGACCAGGAATCAAACCCCAATCCTCAGATTGGAAGGCAAGTACCTTTAAGCACACCTTCAGCTGCAACTTTCTCACTCCTTAACCTTAATCCTAACCATATTTGTTTACTTGTTGCATGTTTTCACGAAGAAGCAGTTGCGCGGCGACCAATGAAAGAGTTTGGGGCGTGGTCATCCCAGCCCATACTAGGAAAAGATTATGGTCTGGGAACGATACCAAAACGGTGATATTAGGATGTATTACATGCACCAGCATCTGAGGTCAGAGGACAGAGAGAGACAATTGTCTCTCTCTGTCCTCTGACCTCAGTAGTATCAACAGTAGTATTAATTAATACTAGGGCGTCCGGGTAGTAGCGGTAGATTCCCTGCCTACCAACACGAGGGTCACAGGTTCGTATCCACGTGTTACCTCTGGCTTGGTCGGGCATCCATACAGGCACGATTGGCTGGTGTCTGCAGGTGGGAAGCCGGATTGGTGGTACTGTATGTGTCCTGGTCGTTGCACTAGCGCCTCCTCTGGTCAGTCGGGGCACCTGGTTGGGGTGGAACGGAACTGGTGGGAATAGCGTGATCCTCCCACGTGCTACATCCTACCGGTGAAGCTCCCCCTGTGAGGTGAAAAGAAGCGGCTGGCTACTATGCATGTGTCGGAGGAAGCATGATGCTAGTCTCAACTCTCCCCATGGGCAGAGGGTGGAGCAGCGACTGGGGCAGCCAATATGGCAGCATGGGGATGGCAGTTTTTTGTAAAACTGTTGCACTATACAGTAAATTATAAATCAGAAAGATTACACACAACCACTCGCATAAGTGACGTCTCTCCCGCCAGGCCATGTTGGTGTTGGTGTTGGTGTGACGTATATTGGGTGTAGTTGATTGAGCATTTTCATACAAAACTAAACATTACGTTTCAGTTTTATGACAAACTGCGACTTTCTTGCCATGCCATAAATTGACAAAATCGACATGTGGACTTAATGGCACAATTCAAACGGGATCAAAAAACGTATCGTCTCTCGCCGTTCACCACCATTCATACTTTTTTCTACGCTGGTGCATGTGCTGAAGCAGGAAGGGTCTCTATGGACCCTTTTCACAGCAACCATTCCGACGTGGTAAAAGCAGGAAGTAAGGCAGGTGTAGCCTAACCAATACCATAAATGATGGTTCCATTTCATTTAGGTGTTCCTGTGTCAGGGCCCTCGTTAATGTTATTCGTTACACCTGCTTTACTTCCTGCTTTACCACTTCAAAAGTTTGCCGTGAAAAGAGCCTATACTCTCCTGTAACGCAGCAGTGCGTGTCAGTCAGCCCAGCCCCCTCATACTCTTTCTGCAGTGGCTCTCTGCCTCTCTCTCTTCACAAGTCATTAAATCTCTGAGGAAGTTATTGTGCAAAATAAACCTTTCTCAAAGCGTTCTCATCTGTTAGTTAACATTTGTTGGTGGCAGATGCAAGCAATTTTTCAGATTTTCCCCCCTCCAACAAATTATGGTTTAAAAAAATGAAAATCTACCATTTAAAAAAGTGTCCCCAGCGTCCCCAGCATGAATGACACGGCCTTATTTATCAACCATTATTCATCAATGTTTTCCCCCCATTTTATCTTAGTAATGTTGTTTAGACAAAAGCAAAGAGTCAATTACAAATGGATAACGGGTGATAAGGTGACCTGACCTCACATCAAGGCAACATGTGATACCACAGTGCTGTCCCATGCACGCAGACACGCATGCATGCACACACACACACACACACACATGCACACACACACACACACGCACACGCACGCACGCACGCACACACACACACACACACACGCACGCACGCACGCACGCACGCACGCACGCACGCACACACGCACACGCACACGCACACGCACACGCACACGCACACGCACACACACACACACACACACACACACACACACACACACACACACACACACACAGGTGATGTAAGTTCAGTTTGTCTGTAGGGGGGATATTGGATTCGGGCCTGATTACGGTGTCAGTGTGACAAATGAGCAGATGACAGAAACCTGGAGAGCTCCGATGCCACGCCCCCTTTTGGGTGAAAGACCCAAAAGGGTCTTCACATTACGGGAGAGACAGGAAAATGGTGAAAAGCTGTTGTGTAGCACGTTGTAAAACAAATAAACAAGTCCAGATCTCCAGTTCCCCCTATGTTTAGGCTATGTCCGGATAAGCAATGTCTGTCCCATTGACTGTAGCCTATATATATGGACGTAGCCTACCGTTGTTTTTTCGACTCCCGTTTGGAGCCTAGTGTAGCCTGATGACCATCTTGGGGTTCTTGCAGCTCACGCGAGATGGCACGAGACCAGGGCCGATTTTACACTTCATGGGCCCCTGGGCTATTCATCTTTGCAGGGCCCCCCCTCAAGCGGAAGGGGGGGCTTTTTTTTTTTGAGTGTTTTTTTTTTAACCTTTTTTAGCCGTATTTAAAGGAATATCTCATTTTAAATCAACATTAGGATTATACTGTTGTGATGTCATTATTCAGTATCTTCTCCTTTTCTCACTAACTTTCATGTCACCACCTGCTCTGGGCGCCTCCCGTCGTGTGATTGGTAACCTAAATGTCAGACCTGTCAATCAACGTGTCTGAAATTGTGATTTACCAATCACAATTTACCAATCACAACACACACACACACACACACACACACACACACACACACACACACACACACACACACACACACACACACACACACACACACACAGGGGCATCCCTGTACATCTGGGGGCCCTAAGCACGATAAATTCGGGAGCCCTCTCACAGGGTTCCATGTCGTTGTTCCGACCTCTCGCTGTTCCGACCTCCCCTCTCCCAGCCCCCATGCCTAAACCTAACCTCCCCCAGACCCTAAACCAAAACCTAACCTCTCCCACCCCCACGCCTAAACCTAACCTCCCCCAGACCCTAACCCAAAACCTAACCTCTCCCACCCCCCACGCCTAAACCTAAGGTCGGCATTGCGAGTGGTCGGCATAGCGGGTGGACACCCTCTCACAGTGGATGTTATGACTCTGCAAATTTTTTTGAATGGCGTCAGTAAAAAAAACATTTTTTGCGAAGACCCTGGACAGGGGGCCCAAAAAAAAACATCAAGGGTCCCCCCCCCAAAAAAAAAAAAAAAAACTTTTTTTTTTTGGGCCCCTTGATGTCCCGGGCCCCGGGCTTCAGCCCGGGTAAGCCCGTTGGTAAAATCGGCCCTGCACGAGACGTGGGTTTCCCAGAGCTGCAGCTCTTCCTGCTGTTGGTCAATGATCGCTGCGCAATCTGGACGGTCGACCTGTCAATCACCTCCAAATAGTCTTTTCTATCGTCTATGTTACTCTAAACAAAAACTAAAAAGTGGGGGGAAATGATACGTTTAGATCACTCACGATTCAGTAGCTGGCTGGTTGACTGGTTCCAGGCTTAAAACTCTTTATAAGGATTTTTCAAAACATCTATGGAGAAAATTAATGGAGATTTCTCAACCGGAGCTGTGAAAATGTGAGTGGTCACTGTTGAGCTCTAGCTGGACTCTGCCTCTGATTGGCTTAGCCTGATATTTTACCCTAAGTACAAATTCCTACGGCAAAACCTGGAAATGCTAACATGTGATTCAGACCCTCCGTCGCTGGAAGCGTGCTGACGCAAGCCCGGATTAGCAACTACTGTATATGGGCAGGGTGAGTGCCCTGGGGCATCAGCTGCCTTGGCTTGGGGCATCAGTCAAAATGATTCCGCAGCTAATTGTACTGTCTTTCAGAGGCTGTAGCGGGCTCATTTTTAAAGCTAGAGCGAAGGTACTGATATCATATGAAACTAGGAGGCCATTTACACCTGGCATTAACATGCGTTTTCTGCCATCAGATTGCAATCCGATTGTATTTTATCACTTCAGCCTGATTCCATTTACACCTGGCACTAACATGCGTTTTGGGTGAACAGATTGCAATCCGATTGCTCTCCAGCTCGAACGTCATAACGCGCGCGCCCCCTGAACGTGTGCATGCATGTTTGCATACATGCACAGGGAAATAGAGGTTATTGTTAAGCTCAAATGCACAGTGAACGTCCCCTTCACCTGGACAAAACGATGGCCGATCACGCAGCACTGCATCTATTTCTTTATAAAAAGGACACGTTGCTCTGCCCCTGCCACTTTTCTTGTTCTTGTCCTTGGCCTGTCTGTAAGCCGTGTTTCCAATACCCTCAGAAATGCGCAAAATCTAAATATCGCAATAAAAATCGGGTAATGCAAACACGTAAATTTCGAAAAACCTCCCAAATATTGCAAAAAGCTTTTGCGCTCTCATGAGGTAGTTTTTCAGACGTGTCGATATAGCAGTTTTCTCTGTAGGTTAT